>NW_027207459.1:0-363215 GCF_963455315.2 Globicephala melas | reverse complement strand
CTGCATAAAACCAGAGATTGAAATGAGCACAGATAAAGTTCCTTAAGCCAAATATGGAATACACAAGAGCTACTCCTTGCTCAACGAAATGGACTCAACACCGCATATTAAACGCCTAAGAATGTACCTGACTCTTAAGTATCTTAAAACCTATGGATTGCTATGTCTCCGAAAGAGAATCAAGCATGTGTACAGGGACATAAACGCAGCAGTGATAGGATTGGAGAGGTTCGGTGAGCAAATGAAGACCCTTTGAAGTCATATTGCATGGTACCCATTCCACGGGTTTCAACTACCCAGGTTTAAGGTATTCTTCCTTCAGCTAAAACATGCATGTGGAACCTAGAGTATGATCAACCATGTGATCGGGAGACGTGTTCAAATATGTCTCAGTTTTCTTACCCTGGTACTCGGGTGCAACATTCCAGACGCTTTACTAACACTCTCCCGACTTGGAGAGTCAGTCCCTTTAACCTCCTGTTTGGCCCAGTTTGCAATTTCTGCGGAAGATGAACAGGAATAGCGAGAACCAATGAGAGACTAGCTGGAGGTGTCTGGACGGGCAAATTTAACTCTCATTTCCCACCAGGAAGAGGAAATAACCAAAGGCTCAGCGTGCCGTGCCGGAACCAGATTAGGGCCTGAAGCCATCCTGCGGTGTTGCGGCCAGCTCACAAGAAAACGAGTTGAAGAAAGGAGCTCAGGGGCACTGTAATTCACAAACCTGCAGAGTTATAAATGACAGCTATCGTCCAAAAATATACTGAAGTAAGGCTGCCAAGAGGACTTGAAAGCGGGGCAGAATTGCAGGAAACCGATTTCAGGAGGTAGACTGGAATTGCATTGAAAGCATAGGAAAAGAGGCAGAACGTCCACAATGATGCACTTGGCCAAAAAGGGCGTATGCGTTTTTTCCTGAATATATTCAGGAAAAAACGCATACGCCCTTTTTGGCCAACCAAGCAAGCTTGCAAAGGAAATCTGCACTACAATGAAGTCTCACTTCTCCCCCCCCCGGTCAAAAGGGCCATCTGAAAAAAGTGTAAAATCCAGAAAGGCAGGACAGGCCATGGAGAACTGGGAGCCTTGTTATGCTGATGGGCGGGATGTAAATTGCCAACAGACACTCGGGAGAAGTGTATGGTGTTTCCTGAAACATCTAAAAAACAAAGCAACAGAGCCTAGGGCACTTCCACTTATGGTCCTATAGCTTAGGGAAATTAAAATCAAAAAGATACAGCCACCCCAATGTTTGGGACGCCTCTGTTTACAAGAACCTCGTTTACCGTACAAGTTCAATATCACAGAAAGTGAAAAATGGATAAAGAACTTGTGGTACTTACGTACAATGCAGTATCACTCAGCAGTGAAATCTATGTCATCAGGCCCGTAGCAGCACAATGAGTGGATTCAGGTACGATGATTCTAACTGAAATAAGTCACACAGAAAAAGAAACATCATATGATATCAGTAATACACGGAATGTAAACTTGGCTACACAGGAACTGAATTACAGAACAGAACAGGGTCTCAAATTTAGAAAACCAACTTATGCTTGTTTAAGGGTAAAGGTGAGTTGGGGTGCTGCATAAAACCAGAGATTGAAATGAGCACAGATAAAGTTCCTTAAGCCAAATATGGAATACACAAGAGCTACTCCTTGCTCAACGAAATGGACTCAACACCGCATATTAAACGCCTAAGAATGTACCTGACTCTTAAGTATCTTAAAACCTATGGATTGCTATGTCTCCGAAAGAGAATCAAGCATGTGTACAGGGACATAAACGCAGCAGTGATAGGATTGGAGAGGTTCGGTGAGCAAATGAAGACCCTTTGAAGTCGTATTGCATGGTACCCATTCCACGGGTTTCAACTACCCAGGTTTAAGGTATTCTTCCTTCAGCTAAAACATGCATGTGGAACCTAGAGTATGATCAACCATGTGATCGGGAGACGTGTTCAAATATGTCTCAGTTTTCGTACCCTGGTACTCGGGTGCAACATTCCAGACGCTTTACTAACACTCTCCCGACTTGGAGAGTCAGTCCCTTTAACCTCCTGTTTGGCCCAGTTTGCAATTTCTGCGGAAGATGAACAGGAATAGCGAGAACCAATGAGAGACTAGCTGGAGGTGTCTGGACGGGCAAATTTAACTCTCATTTCCCACCAGGAAGAGGAAATAACCAAAGGCTCAGCGTGCCGTGCCGGAACCAGATTAGGGCCTGAAGCCATCCTGCGGTGTTGCGGCCAGCTCACAAGAAAACGAGTTGAAGAAAGGAGCTCAGGGGCACTGTAATTCACAAACCTGCAGAGTTATAAATGACAACTATCGTCCAAAAATATACTGAAGTAAGGCTGCCAAGAGGACTTGAAAGCGGGGCAGAATTGCAGGAAACCGATTTCAGGAGGTAGACTGGAATTGCATTGAAAGCATAGGAAAAGAGGCAGAACGTCCACAATGATGCACTTGGCCAAAAAGGGCGTATGCGTTTTTTCCTGAATATATTCAGGAAAAAACGCATACGCCCTTTTTGGCCAACCAAGCAAGCTTGCAAAGGAAATCTGCACTACAATGAAGTCTCACTTCCCCCCCACCGGTCAAAAGGGCCATCTGAAAAAAGTGTAAAATCCAGAAAGGCAGGACAGGCCATGGAGAACTGGGAGCCTTGTTATGCTGATGGGCGGGATGTCAATTGCCAACAGACACTCGGGAGAAGTGTATGGTGTTTCCTGAAACATCTAAAGAACAAAGCAACAGAGCCTAGGGCACTTCCACTTATGGTCCTATAGCTTAGGGAAATTAAAATCAAAAAGATACAGCCACCCCAATGTTTGGGACGCCTCTGTTTACAAGAACCTCGTTTACCGTACAAGTTCAATATCACAGAAAGTGAAAAATGGATAAAGAACTTGTGGTACTTACGTACAATGCAGTATCACTCAGCAGTGAAATCTATGTCATCAGGCCCGTAGCAGCACAATGAGTGGATTCAGGTACGATGATTCTAACTGAAATAAGTCACACAGAAAAAGAAACATCATAAGATATCAGTAATACACGGAATGTAAACTTGGCTACACAGGAACTGAATTACAGAACAGAACAGGGTCTCAAATTTAGAAAACCAACTTATGCTTGTTTAAGGGTAAAGGTGAGTTGGGGTGCTGCATAAAACCAGAGATTGAAATGAGCACAGATAAAGTTCCTTAAGCCAAATATGGAATAGACAAGAGCTACTCCTTGCTCAACGAAATGGACTCAACACCGCATATTAAACGCCTAAGAATGTACCTGACTCTTAAGTATCTTAAAACCTATGGATTGCTATGTCTCCGAAAGAGAATCAAGCATCTGTACAGGGACATAAACGCAGCAGTGATAGGATTGGAGAGGTTCGGTGAGCAAATGAAGACCCTTTGAAGTCATATTGCATGGTACCCATTCCACGGGTTTCAACTACCCAGGTTTAAGGTATTCTTCCTTCAGCTAAAACATGCATGTGGAACCTAGAGTATGATCAACCATGTGATCGGGAGACGTGTTCAAATATGTCTCAGTTTTCGTACCCTGGTACTCGGGTGCAACATTCCAGACGCTTTACTAACACTCTCCCGACTTGGAGAGTCAGTCCCTTTAACCTCCTGTTTGGCCCAGTTTGCAATTTCTGCGGAAGATGAACAGGAATAGCGAGAACCAATGAGAGACTAGCTGGAGGTGTCTGGACGGGCAAATTTAACTCTCATTTCCCACCAGGAAGAGGAAATAACCAAAGGCTCAGCGTGCCGTGCCGGAACCAGATTAGGGCCTGAAGCCATCCTGCGGTGTTGCGGCCAGCTCACAAGAAAACGAGTTGAAGAAAGGAGCTCAGGGGCACTGTAATTCACAAACCTGCAGAGTTATAAATGACAACTATCGTCCAAAAATATACTGAAGTAAGGCTGCCAAGAGGACTTGAAAGCGGGGCAGAATTGCAGGAAACCGATTTCAGGAGGTAGACTGGAATTGCATTGAAAGCATAGGAAAAGAGGCAGAACGTCCACAATGATGCACTTGGCCAAAAAGGGCGTATGCGTTTTTTCCTGAATATATTCAGGAAAAAACGCATACGCCCTTTTTGGCCGACCAAGCAAGCTTGCAAAGGAAATCTGCACTACAATGAAGTCTCACTTCCCCCCCCCCCGGTCAAAAGGGCCATCTGAAAAATGTGTAAAATCCAGAAAGGCAGGACAGGCCATGGAGAACTGGGAGCCTTGTTATGCTGATGGGCGGGATGTAAATTGCCAACAGACACTCGGGAGAAGTGTATGGTGTTTCCTGAAACATCTAAAAAACAAAGCAACAGAGCCTAGGGCACTTCCACTTATGGTCCTATAGCTTAGGGAAATTAAAATCAAAAAGATACAGCCACCCCAATGTTTGGGACGCCTCTGTTTACAAGAACCTCGTTTACCGTACAAGTTCAATATCACAGAAAGTGAAAAATGGATAAAGAACTTGTGGTACTTACGTACAATGCAGTATCACTCAGCAGTGAAATCTATGTCATCAGGCCCGTAGCAGCACAATGAGTGGATTCAGGTACGATGATTCTAACTGAAATAAGTCACACAGAAAAAGAAACATCATAAGATATCAGTAATACACGGAATGTAAACTTGGCTACACAGGAACTGAATTACAGAACAGAACAGGGTCTCAAATTTAGAAAACCAACTTATGCTTGTTTAAGGGTAAAGGTGAGTTGGGGTGCTGCATAAAACCAGAGATTGAAATGAGCACAGATAAAGTTCCTTAAGCCAAATATGGAATAGACAAGAGCTACTCCTTGCTCAACGAAATGGACTCAACACCGCATATTAAACGCCTAAGAATGTACCTGACTCTTAAGTATCTTAAAACCTATGGATTGCTATGTCTCCGAAAGAGAATCAAGCATCTGTACAGGGACATAAACGCAGCAGTGATAGGATTGGAGAGGTTCGGTGAGCAAATGAAGACCCTTTGAAGTCATATTGCATGGTACCCATTCCACGGGTTTCAACTACCCATGTTTAAGGTATTCTTCCTTCAGCTAAAACATGCATGTGGAACCTAGAGTATGATCAACCATGTGATCGGGAGACGTGTTCAAATATGTCTCAGTTTTCGTACCCTGGTACTCGGGTGCAACATTCCAGACGCTTTACTAACACTCTCCCGACTTGGAGAGTCAGTCCCTTTAACCTCCTGTTTGGCCCAGTTTGCAATTTCTGCGGAAGATGAACAGGAATAGCGAGAACCAATGAGAGACTAGCTGGAGGTGTCTGGACGGGCAAATTTAACTCTCATTTCCCACCAGGAAGAGGAAATAACCAAAGGCTCAGCGTGCCGTGCCGGAACCAGATTAGGGCCTGAAGCCATCCTGCGGTGTTGCGGCCAGCTCACAAGAAAACGAGTTGAAGAAAGGAGCTCAGGGGCACTGTAATTCACAAACCTGCAGAGTTATAAATGACAACTATCGTCCAAAAATATACTGAAGTAAGGCTGCCAAGAGGACTTGAAAGCGGGGCAGAATTGCAGGAAACCGATTTCAGGAGGTAGACTGGAATTGCATTGAAAGCATAGGAAAAGAGGCAGAACGTCCACAATGATGCACTTGGCCAAAAAGGGCGTATGCGTTTTTTCCTGAATATATTCAGGAAAAAACGCATACGCCCTTTTTGGCCAACCAAGCAAGCTTGCAAAGGAAATCTGCACTACAATGAAGTCTCACTTCCCCCCCACTGGTCAAAAGGGCCATCTGAAAAAAGTGTAAAATCCAGAAAGGCAGGACAGGCCATGGAGAACTGGGAGCCTTGTTATGCTGATGGGCGGGATGTCAATTGCCAACAGACACTCGGGAGAAGTGTATGGTGTTTCCTGAAACATCTAAAAAACAAAGCAACAGAGCCTAGGGCACTTCCACTTATGGTCCTATAGCTTAGGGAAATTAAAATCAAAAAGATACAGCCACCCCAATGTTTGGGACGCCTCTGTTTACAAGAACCTCGTTTACCGTACAAGTTCAATATCACAGAAAGTGAAAAATGGATAAAGAACTTGTGGTACTTACGTACAATGCAGTATCACTCAGCAGTGAAATCTATGTCATCAGGCCCGTAGCAGCACAATGAGTGGATTCAGGTACGATGATTCTAACTGAAATAAGTCACACAGAAAAAGAAACATCATATGATATCAGTAATACACGGAATGTAAACTTGGCTACACAGGAACTGAATTACAGAACAGAACAGGGTCTCACATTTAGAAAACCAACTTATGCTTGTTTAAGGGTAAAGGTGAGTTGGGGTGCTGCATAAAACCAGAGATTGAAATGAGCACAGATAAAGTTCCTTAAGCCAAATATGGAATACACAAGAGCTACTCCTTGCTCAACGAAATGGACTCAACACCGCATATTAAACGCCTAAGAATGTACCTGACTCTTAAGTATCTTAAAACCTATGGATTGCTATGTCTCCGAAAGAGAATCAAGCATGTGTACAGGGACATAAACGCAGCAGTGATAGGATTGGAGAGGTTCGGTGAGCAAATGAAGACCCTTTGAAGTCATATTGCATGGTACCCATTCCACGGGTTTCAACTACCCAGGTTTAAGGTATTCTTCCTTCAGCTAAAACATGCATGTGGAACCTAGAGTATGATCAACCATGTGATCGGGAGACGTGTTCAAATATGTCTCAGGTTTCGTACCCTGGTACTCGGGTGCAACATTCCAGACGCTTTACTAACACTCTCCCGACTTGGAGAGTCAGTCCCTTTAACCTCCTGTTTGGCCCAGTTTGCAATTTCTGCGGAAGATGAACAGGAATAGCGAGAACCAATGAGAGACTAGCTGGAGGTGTCTGGACGGGCAAATTTAACTCTCATTTCCCACCAGGAAGAGGAAATAACCAAAGGCTCAGCGTGCCGTGCCGAAACCAGATTAGGGCCTGAAGCCATCCTGCGGTGTTGCGGCCAGCTCACAAGAAAACGAGTTGAAGAAAGGAGCTCAGGGGCACTGTAATTCACAAACCTGCAGAGTTATAAATGACAACTATCGTCCAAAAATATACTGAAGTAAGGCTGCCAAGAGGACTTGAAAGCGGGGCAGAATTGCAGGAAACCGATTTCAGGAGGTAGACTGGAATTGCATTGAAAGCATAGGAAAAGAGGCAGAACGTCCACAATGATGCACTTGGCCAAAAAGGGCGTATGCGTTTTTTCCTGAATATATTCAGGAAAAAACGCATACGCCCTTTTTGGCCAACCAAGCAAGCTTGCAAAGGAAATCTGCACTACAATGAAGTCTCACTTCCCCCCCACCGGTCAAAAGGGCCATCTGAAAAAAGTGTAAAATCCAGAAAGGCAGGACAGGCCATGGAGAACTGGGAGCCTTGTTATGCTGATGGGCGGGATGTCAATTGCCAACAGACACTCGGGCGAAGTGTATGGTGTTTCCTGAAACATCTAAAAAACAAAGCAACAGAGCCTAGGGCACTTCCACTTATGGTCCTATAGCTTAGGGAAATTAAAATCAAAAAGATACAGCCACCCCAATGTTTGGGACGCCTCTGTTTACAAGAACCTCGTTCACCGTACAAGTTCAATATCACAGAAAGTGAAAAATGGATAAAGAACTTGTGGTACTTACGTACAATGCAGTATCACTCAGCAGTGAAATCTATGTCATCAGGCCCGTAGCAGCACAATGAGTGGATTCAGGTACGATGATTCTAACTGAAATAAGTCACACAGAAAAAGAAACATCATAAGATATCAGTAATACACGGAATGTAAACTTGGCTACACAGGAACTGAATTACAGAACAGAACAGGGTCTCAAATTTAGAAAACCAACTTATGCTTGTTTAAGGGTAAAGGTGAGTTGGGGTGCTGCATAAAACCAGAGATTGAAATGAGCACAGATAAAGTTCCTTAAGCCAAATATGGAATAGACAAGAGCTACTCCTTGCTCAACGAAATGGACTCAACACCGCATATTAAACGCCTAAGAATGTACCTGACTCTTAAGTATCTTAAAACCTATGGATTGCTATGTCTCCGAAAGAGAATCAAGCATCTGTACAGGGACATAAACGCAGCAGTGATAGGATTGGAGAGGTTCGGTGAGCAAATGAAGACCCTTTGAAGTCATATTGCATGGTACCCATTCCACGGGTTTCAACTACCCAGGTTTAAGGTATTCTTCCTTCAGCTAAAACATGCATGTGGAACCTAGAGTATGATCAACCATGTGATCGGGAGACGTGTTCAAATATGTCTCAGTTTTCGTACCCTGGTACTCGGGTGCAACATTCCAGACGCTTTACTAACACTCTCCCGACTTGGAGAGTCAGTCCCTTTAACCTCCTGTTTGGCCCAGTTTGCAATTTCTGCGGAAGATGAACAGGAATAGCGAGAACCAATGAGAGACTAGCTGGAGGTGTCTGGACGGGCAAATTTAACTCTCATTTCCCACCAGGAAGAGGAAATAACCAAAGGCTCAGCGTGCCGTGCCGGAACCAGATTAGGGCCTGAAGCCATCCTGCGGTGTTGCGGCCAGCTCACAAGAAAACGAGTTGAAGAAAGGAGCTCAGGGGCACTGTAATTCACAAACCTGCAGAGTTATAAATGACAACTATCGTCCAAAAATATACTGAAGTAAGGCTGCCAAGAGGACTTGAAAGCGGGGCAGAATTGCAGGAAACCGATTTCAGGAGGTAGACTGGAATTGCATTGAAAGCATAGGAAAAGAGGCAGAACGTCCACAATGATGCACTTGGCCAAAAAGGGCGTATGCGTTTTTTCCTGAATATATTCAGGAAAAAACGCATACGCCCTTTTTGGCCGACCAAGCAAGCTTGCAAAGGAAATCTGCACTACAATGAAGTCTCACTTCCCCCCCCCCCGGTCAAAAGGGCCATCTGAAAAATGTGTAAAATCCAGAAAGGCAGGACAGGCCATGGAGAACTGGGAGCCTTGTTATGCTGATGGGCGGGATGTCAATTGCCAACAGACACTCGGGAGAAGTGTATGGTGTTTCCTGAAACATCTAAAAAACAAAGCAACAGAGCCTAGGGCACTTCCACTTATGGTCCTATAGCTTAGGGAAATTAAAATCAAAAAGATACAGCCACCCCAATGTTTGGGACGCCTCTGTTTACAAGAACCTCGTTTACCGTACAAGTTCAATATCACAGAAATTGAAAAATGGATAAAGAACTTGTGGTACTTACGTACAATGCAGTATCACTCAGCAGTGAAATCTATGTCATCAGGCCCGTAGCAGCACAATGAGTGGATTCAGGTACGATGATTCTAACTGAAATAAGTCACACAGAAAAAGAAACATCATAAGATATCAGTAATACACGGAATGTAAACTTGGCTACACAGGAACTGAATTACAGAACAGAACAGGGTCTCAAATTTAGAAAACCAACTTATGCTTGTTTAAGGGTAAAGGTGAGTTGGGGTGCTGCATAAAACCAGAGATTGAAATGAGCACAGATAAAGTTCCTTAAGCCAAATATGGAATAGACAAGAGCTACTCCTTGCTCAACGAAATGGACTCAACACCGCATATTAAACGCCTAAGAATGTACCTGACTCTTAAGTATCTTAAAACCTATGGATTGCTATGTCTCCGAAAGAGAATCAAGCATGTGTACAGGGACATAAACGCAGCAGTGATAGGATTGGAGAGGTTCGGTGAGCAAATGAAGACCCTTTGAAGTCATATTGCATGGTACCCATTCCAAGGTTTTCAACTACCCAGGTTTAAGGTATTCTTCCTTCAGCTAAAACATGCATGTGGAACCTAGAGTATGATCAACCATGTGATCGGGAGACGTGTTCAAATATGTCTCAGTTTTCGTACCCTGGTACTCGGGTGCAACATTCCAGACGCTTTACTAACACTCTCCCGACTTGGAGAGTCAGTCCCTTTAACCTCCTGTTTGGCCCAGTTTGCAATTTCTGCGGAAGATGAACAGGAATAGCGAGAACCAATGAGAGACTAGCTGGAGGTGTCTGGACGGGCAAATTTAACTCTCATTTCCCACCAGGAAGAGGAAATAACCAAAGGCTCAGCGTGCCGTGCCGGAACCAGATTAGGGCCTGAAGCCATCCTGCGGTGTTGCGGCCAGCTCACAAGAAAACGAGTTGAAGAAAGGAGCTCAGGGGCACTGTAATTCACAAACCTGCAGAGTTATAAATGACAACTATCGTCCAAAAATATACTGAAGTAAGGCTGCCAAGAGGACTTGAAAGCGGGGCAGAATTGCAGGAAACCGATTTCAGGAGGTAGACTGGAATTGCATTGAAAGCATAGGAAAAGAGGCAGAACGTCCACAATGATGCACTTGGCCAAAAAGGGCGTATGCGTTTTTTCCTGAATATATTCAGGAAAAAACGCATACGCCCTTTTTGGCCAACCAAGCAAGCTTGCAAAGGAAATCTGCACTACAATGAAGTCTCACTTCCCCCCCACCGGTCAAAAGGGCCATCTGAAAAAAGTGTAAAATCCAGAAAGGCAGGACAGGCCATGGAGAACTGGGAGCCTTGTTATGCTGATGGGCGGGATGTCAATTGCCAACAGACACTCGGGAGAAGTGTATGGTGTTTCCTGAAACATCTAAAAAACAAAGCAACAGAGCCTAGGGCACTTCCACTTATGGTCCTATAGCTTAGGGAAATTAAAATCAAAAAGATACAGCCACCCCAATGTTTGGGACGCCTCTGTTTACAAGAACCTCGTTTACCGTACAAGTTCAATATCACAGAAAGTGAAAAATGGATAAAGAACTTGTGGTACTTACGTACAATGCAGTATCACTCAGCAGTGAAATCTATGTCATCAGGCCCGTAGCAGCACAATGAGTGGATTCAGGTACGATGATTCTAACTGAAATAAGTCACACAGAAAAAGAAACATCATAAGATATCAGTAATACACGGAATGTAAACTTGGCTACACAGGAACTGAATTACAGAACAGAACAGGGTCTCAAATTTAGAAAACCAACTTATGCTTGTTTAAGGGTAAAGGTGAGTTGGGGTGCTGCATAAAACCAGAGATTGAAATGAGCACAGATAAAGTTCCTTAAGCCAAATATGGAATAGACAAGAGCTACTCCTTGCTCAACGAAATGGACTCAACACCGCATATTAAACGCCTAAGAATGTACCTGACTCTTAAGTATCTTAAAACCTATGGATTGCTATGTCTCCGAAAGAGAATCAAGCATGTGTACAGCGACATAAACGCAGCAGTGATAGGATTGGAGAGGTTCGGTGAGCAATGAAGACCCTTTGAAGTCATATTGCATGGTACCCATTCCACGGGTTTCAACTACCCAGGTTTAAGGTATTCTTCCTTCAGCTAAAACATGCATGTGGAACCTAGAGTATGATCAACCATGTGATCGGGAGACGTGTTCAAATATGTCTCAGTTTTCGTACCGTGGTACTCGGGTGCAACATTCCAGACGCTTTACTAACACTCTCCCGACTTGGAGAGTCAGTCCCTTTAACCTCCTGTTTGGCCCAGTTTGCAATTTCTGCAGAAGATGAACAGGAATAGCGAGAACCAATGAGAGACTAGCTGGAGGTGTCTGGACGGGCAAATTTAACTCTCATTTCCCACCAGGAAGAGGAAATAACCAAAGGCTCAGCGTGCCATGCCGGAACCAGATTAGGGCCTGAAGCCATCCTGCGGTGTTGCGGCCAGCTCACAAGAAAACGAGTTGAAGAAAGGAGCTCAGGGGCACTGTAATTCACAAACCTGCAGAGTTATAAATGACAACTATCGTCCAAAAATATACTGAAGTAAGGCTGCCAAGAGGACTTGAAAGCGGGGCAGAATTGCAGGAAACCGATTTCAGGAGGTAGACTGGAATTGCATTGAAAGCATAGGAAAAGAGGCAGAACGTCCACAATGATGCACTTGGCCAAAAAGGGCGTATGCGTTTTTTCCTGAATATATTCAGGAAAAAACGCATACGCCCTTTTTGGCCAACCAAGCAAGCTTGCAAAGGAAATCTGCACTACAATGAAGTCTCACTTCCCCCCCACCGGTCAAAAGGGCCATCTGAAAAAAGTGTAAAATCCAGAAAGGCAGGACAGGCCATGGAGAACTGGGAGCCTTCTTATGCTGATGGGCGGGATGTCAATTGCCAACAGACACTCGGGAGAAGTGTATGGTGTTTCCTGAAACATCTAAAAAACAAAGCAACACAGCCTAGGGCACTTCCACTTATGGTCCTATAGCTTAGGGAAATTAAAATCAAAAAGATACAGCCACCCCAATGTTTGGGACGCCTCTGTTTACAAGAACCTCGTTTACCGTACAAGTTCAATATCACAGAAAGTGAAAAATGGATAAAGAACTTGTGGTACTTACGTACAATGCAGTATCACTCAGCAGTGAAATCTATGTCATCAGGCCCGTAGCAGCACAATGAGTGGATTCAGGTACGATGATTCTAACTGAAATAAGTCACACAGAAAAAGAAACATCATAAGATATCAGTAATACACGGAATGTAAACTTGGCTACACAGGAACTGAATTACAGAACAGAACAGGGTCTCAAATTTAGAAAACCAACTTATGCTTGTTTAAGGGTAAAGGTGAGTTGGGGTGCTGCATAAAACCAGAGATTGAAATGAGCACAGATAAAGTTCCTTAAGCCAAATATGGAATAGACAAGAGCTACTCCTTGCTCAACGAAATGGACTCAACACCGCATATTAAACGCCTAAGAATGTACCTGACTCTTAAGTATCTTAAAACCTATGGATTGCTATGTCTCCGAAAGAGAATCAAGCATGTGTACAGGGACATAAACGCAGCAGTGATAGGATTGGAGAGGTTCGGTGAGCAAATGAAGACCCTTTGAAGTCATATTGCATGGTACCCATTCCACGGGTTTCAACTACCCAGGTTTAAGGTATTCTTCCTTCAGCTAAAACATGCATGTGGAACCTAGAGTATGATCAACCATGTGATCGGGAGATGTGTTCAAATATGTCTCAGTTTTCGTACCCTGGTACTCGGGTGCAACATTCCAGACGCTTTACTAACACTCTCCCGACTTCGAGAGTCAGTCCCTTTAACCTCCTGTTTGGCCCAGTTTGCAATTTCTGCGGAAGATGAACAGGAATAGCGAGAACCAATGAGAGACTAGCTGGAGGTGTCTGGACGGGCAAATTTAACTCTCATTTCCCACCAGGAAGAGGAAATAACCAAAGGCTCAGCGTGCCGTGCCGGAACCAGATTAGGGCCTGAAGCCATCCTGCGGTGTTGCGGCCAGCTCACAAGAAAACGAGTTGAAGAAAGGAGCTCAGGGGCACTGTAATTCACAAAACTGCAGAGTTATAAATGACAACTATCGTCCAAAAATATACTGAAGTAAGGCTGCCAAGAGGACTTGAAAGCGGGGCAGAATTGCAGGAAACCGATTTCAGGAGGTAGACTGGAATTGCATTGAAAGCATAGGAAAAGAGGCAGAATGTCCACAATGATGCACTTGGCCAAAAAGGGCGTATGCGTTTTTTCCTGAATATATTCAGGAAAAAACGCATACGCCCTTTTTGGCCAACCAAGCAAGCTTGCAAAGGAAATCTGCACTACAATGAAGTCTCACTTCCCCCCGGTCAAAAGGGCCATCTGAGAAAAGTGTAAAATCCAGAAAGGCAGGACAGGCCATGGAGAACTGGGAGCCTTGATATGCTGATGGGCGGGATATCAATTGCCAACAGACACTCGGGAGAAGTGTATGGTGTTTCCGAAAACATCTAAAAAACAAAGCAACAGAGCCTAGGGCACTTCCACTTATGGTCCTATAGCTTAGGGAAATTAAAATCAAAAAGATACAGCCACCCCAATGTTTGGGACGCCTCTGTTTACAAGAACCTCGTTTACCGTACAAGTTCAATATCACAGAAAGTGAAAAATGGATAAAGAACTTGTGGTACTTACGTACAATGCAGTATCACTCAGCAGTGAAATCTATGTCATCAGGCCCGTAGCAGCACAATGAGTGGATTCAGGTACGATGATTCTAACTGAAATAAGTCACACAGAAAAAGAAACATCATAAGATATCAGTAATACACGGAATGTAAACTTGGCTACACAGGAACTGAATTACAGAACAGAACAGGGTCTCAAATTTAGAAAACCAACTTATGCTTGTTTAAGGGTAAAGGTGAGTTGGGGTGCTGCATAAAACCAGAGATTGAAATGAGCACAGATAAAGTTCCTTAAGCCAAATATGGAATAGACAAGAGCTACTCCTTGCTCAACGAAATGGACTCAACACCGCATATTAAACGCCTAAGAATGTACCTGACTCTTAAGTATCTTAAAACCTATGGATTGCTATGTCTCCGAAAGAGAATCAAGCATGTGTACAGGGACATAAACGCAGCAGTGATAGGATTGGAGAGGTTCGGTGAGCAAATGAAGACCCTTTGAAGTCATATTGCATGGTACCCATTCCACGGGTTTCAACTACCCAGGTTTAAGGTATTCTTCCTTCAGCTAAACCATGCATGTGGAACCTAGAGTATGATCAACCATGTGATCGGGAGACGTGTTCAAATATGTCTCAGTTTTCGTACCCTGGTACTCGGGTGCAACATTCCAGACGCTTTACTAACACTCTCCCGACTTGGAGAGTCAGTCCCTTTAACCTCCTGTTTGGCCCAGTTTGCAATTTCTGCGGAAGATGAACAGGAATAGCGAGAACCAATGAGAGACTAGCTGGAGGTGTCTGGACGGGCAAATTTAACTCTCATTTCCCACCAGGAAGAGGAAATAACCAAAGGCTCAGCGTGCCGTGCCGGAACCAGATTAGGGCCTGAAGCCATCCTGCGGTGTTGCGGCCAGCTCACAAGAAAACGAGTTGAAGAAAGGAGCTCAGGGGCACTGTAATTCACAAACCTGCAGAGTTATAAATGACAACTATCGTCCAAAAATATACTGAAGTAAGGCTGCCAAGAGGACTTGAAAGCGGGGCAGAATTGCAGGAAACCGATTTCAGGAGGTAGACTGGAATTGCATTGAAAGCATAGGAAAAGAGGCAGAACGTCCACAATGATGCACTTGGCCAAAAAGGGCGTATGCGTTTTTTCCTGAATATATTCAGGAAAAAACGCATACGCCCTTTTTGGCCAACCAAGCAAGCTTGCAAAGGAAATCTGCACTACAATGAAGTCTCACTTCCCCCCGGTCAAAAGGGCCATCTGAAAAAAGTGTAAAATCCAGAAAGGCAGGACAGGCCATGGAGAACTGGGAGCCTTGTTATGCTGATGGGCGGGATGTAAACTGCCAACAGACACTCGGGAGAAGTGTATGGTGTTTCCTGAAACATCTAAAAAACAAAGCAACAGAGCCTAGGGCACTTCCACTTATGGTCCTATAGCTTAGGGAAATTAAAATCAAAAAGATACAGCCACTCCAATGTTTGGGACGCCTCTGTTTACAAGAACCTCGTTTACCGTACAAGTTCAATATCACAGAAAGTGAAAAATGGATAAAGAACTTGTGGTACTTTCGTACAATGCAGTATCACTCAGCAGTGAAATCTATGTCATCAGGCCCGTAGCAGCACAATGAGTGGATTCAGGTACGATGATTCTAACTGAAATAAGTCACACAGAAAAAGAAACATCATAAGATATCAGTAATACACGGAATGTAAACTTGGCTACACAGGAACTGAATTACAGAACAGAACAGGGTCTCAAATTTAGAAAACCAACTTATGCTTGTTTAAGGGTAAAGGTGAGTTGGGGTGCTGCATAAAACCAGAGATTGAAATGAGCACAGATAAAGTTCCTTAAGCCAAATATGGAATAGACAAGAGCTACTCCTTGCTCAACGAAATGGACTCAACACCGCATATTAAACGCCTAAGAATGTACCTGACTCTTAAGTATCTTAAAACCTATGGATTGCTATGTCTCCAAAAGAGAATCAAGCATGTGTACAGGGACATAAACGCAGCAGTGATAGGATTGGAGAGGTTCGGTGAGCAAATGAAGACCCTTTGAAGTCATATTGCATGGTACCCATTCCACGGGTTTCAACTACCCAGGTTTAAGGTATTCTTCCTTCAGCTAAAACATGCATGTGGAACCTAGAGTATGATCAACCATGTGATCGGGAGACGTGTTCAAATATGTCTCAGTTTTCGTACCCTGGTACTCGGGTGCAACATTCCAGACGCTTTACTAACACTCTCCCGACTTGGAGAGTCAGTCCCTTTAACCTCCTGTTTGGCCCAGTTTGCAATTTCTGCGGAAGATGAACAGGAATAGCGAGAACCAATGAGAGACTAGCTGGAGGTGTCTGGACGGCCAAATTTAACTCTCATTTCCCACCAGGAAGAGGAAATAACCAAAGGCTCAGCGTGCCGTGCCGGAACCAGATTAGGGCCTGAAGCCATCCTGCGGTGTTGCGGCCAGCTCACAAGAAAACGAGTTGAAGAAAGGAGCTCAGGGGCACTGTAATTCACAAACCTGCAGAGTTATAAATGACAACTATCGTCCAAAAATATACTGAAGTAAGGCTGCCAAGAGGACTTGAAAGCGGGGCAGAATTGCAGGAAACCGATTTCAGGAGGTAGACTGGAATTGCATTGAAAGCATAGGAAAAGAGGCAGAACGTCCACAATGATGCACTTGGCCAAAAAGGGCGTATGCGTTTTTTCCTGAATATATTCAGGAAAAAAGGCATACGCCCTTTTTGGCCGACCAAGCAAGCTTGCAAAGGAAATCTGCACTACAATGAAGTCTCACTTCCCCCCCGCCCCCGGTCAAAAGGGCCATCTGAAAAATGTGTAAAATCCAGAAAGGCAGGACAGGCCATGGAGAACTGGGAGCCTTGTTATGCTGATGGGCGGGATGTCAATTGCCAACAGACACTCGGGAGAAGTGTATGGTGTTTCCTGAAACATCTAAAAAACAAAGCAACAGAGCCTAGGGCACTTCCACTTATGGTCCTATAGCTTAGGGAAATTAAAATCAAAAAGATACAGCCACCCCAATGTTTGGGACGCCTCTGTTTACAAGAACCTCGTTTACCGTACAAGTTCAATATCACAGAAAGTGAAAAATGGATAAAGAACTTGTGGTACTTACGTACAATGCAGTATCACTCAGCAGTGAAATCTATGCCATCAGGCCCGTAGCGGCACTATGAGTGGATTCAGGTACGATGATTCTAACTGAAATAAGTCACACAGAAAAAGAAACATCATAAGATATCAGTAATACACGGAATGTAAACTTGGCTACATAGGAACTGAATTACAGAAGAGAACAGGGTCTCAAATTTAGAAAACCAACTTATGCTTGTTTAAGGGTAAAGGTGAGTTGGGGTGCTGCATAAAACCAGAGATTGAAATGAGCACAGATAAAGTTCCTTAAGCCAAATATGGAATACACAAGAGCTACTCCTTGCTCAACGAAATGGACTCAACACCGCATATTAAACGCCTAAGAATGTACCTGACTCTTAAGTATCTTAAAACCTATGGATTGCTATGTCTCCGAAAGAGAATCAAGCATGTGTACAGGGACATAAACGCAGCAGTGATAGGATTGGAGAGGTTCGGTGAGCAAATGAAGACCCTTTGAAGTCATATTGCATGGTACCCATTCCACGGGTTTCAACTACCCAGGTTTAAGGTATTCTTCCTTCAGCTAAAACATGCATGTGGAACCTAGAGTATGATCAACCATGTGATCGGGAGACGTGTTCAAATATGTCTCAGTTTTCGTACCCTGGTACTCGGGTGCAACATTCCAGACGCTTTACTAACACTCTCCCGACTTGGAGAGTCAGTCCCTTTAACCTCCTGTTTGGCCCAGTTTGCAATTTCTGCGGAAGATGAACAGGAATAGCGAGAACCAATGAGAGACTAGCTGGAGGTGTCTGGACGGGCAAATTTAACTCTCATTTGCCACCAGGAAGAGGAAATAACCAAAGGCTCAGCGTGCCGTGCCGGAACCAGATTAGGGCCTGAAGCCATCCTGCGGTGTTGCGGCCAGCTCACAAGAAAACGAGTTGAAGAAAGGAGCTCAGGGGCACTGTAATTCACAAACCTGCAGAGTTATAAATGACAACTATCGTCCAAAAATATACTGAAGTAAGGCTGCCAAGAGGACTTGAAAGCGGGGCAGAATTGCAGGAAACCGATTTCAGGAGGTAGACTGGAATTGCATTGAAAGCATAGGAAAAGAGGCAGAACGTCCACAATGATGCACTTGGCCAAAAAGGGCGTATGCGTTTTTTCCTGAATATATTCAGGAAAAAACGCATACGCCCTTTTTGGCCAACCAAGCAAGCTTGCAAAGGAAATCTGCACTACAATGAAGTCTCACTTCCCCCCGGTCAAAAGGGCCATCTGAAAAAAGTGTAAAATCCAGAAAGGCAGGACAGGCCATGGAGAACTGGGAGCCTTGTTATGCTGATGGGCGGGATATCAATTGCCAACAGACACTCGGGAGAAGTGTATGGTGTTTCCTAAAACATCTAAAAAACAAAGCAACAGAGCCTAGGGCACTTCCACTTATGGTCCTATAGCTTAGGGAAATTAAAATCAAAAAGATACAGCCACCCCAATGTTTGGGACGCCTCTGTTTACAAGAACCTCGTTTACCGTACAAGTTCAATATCACAGAAAGTGAAAAATGGATAAAGAACTTGTGGTACTTTCGTACAATGCAGTATCACTCAGCAGTGAAATCTATGTCATCAGGCCCGTAGCAGCACAATGAGTGGATTCAGGTACGATGATTCTAACTGAAATAAGTCACACAGAAAAAGAAACATCATAAGATATCAGTAATACACGGAATGTAAACTTGGCTACACAGGAACTGAATTACAGAACAGAACAGGGTCTCAAATTTAGAAAACCAACTTATGCTTGTTTAAGGGTAAAGGTGAGTTGGGGTGCTGCATAAAACCAGAGATTGAAATGAGCACAGATAAAGTTCCTTAAGCCAAATATGGAATACACAAGAGCTACTCCTTGCTCAACGAAATGGACTCAACACCGCATATTAAACGCCTAAGAATGTACCTGACTCTTAAGTATCTTAAAACCTATGGATTGCTATGTCTCCGAAAGAGAATCAAGCATGTGTACAGGGACATAAACGCAGCAGTGATAGGATTGGAGAGGTTCGGTGAGCAAATGAAGACCCTTTGAAGTCATATTGCATGGTACCCATTCCACGGGTTTCAACTACCCAGGTTTAAGGTATTCTTCCTTCAGCTAAAACATGCATGTGGAACCTAGAGTATGATCAACCATGTGATCGGGAGACGTGTTCAAATATGTCTCAGTTTTCGTACTCTGGTACTCGGGTGCAACATTCCAGACGCTTTACTAACACTCTCCCGACTTGGAGAGTCAGTCCCTTTAACCTCCTGTTTGGCCCAGTTTGCAATTTCTGCGGAAGATGAACAGGAATAGCGAGAACCAATGAGAGACTAGCTGGAGGTGTCTGGACGGGCAAATTTAACTCTCATTTCCCACCAGGAAGAGGAAATAACCAAAGGCTCAGCGTGCCGTGCCGGAACCAGATTAGGGCCTGAAGCCATCCTGCGGTGTTGCGGCCAGCTCACAAGAAAACGAGTTGAAGAAAGGAGCTCAGGGGCACTGTAATTCACAAACCTGCAGAGTTATAAATGACAACTATCGTCCAAAAATATACTGAAGTAAGGCTGCCAAGAGGACTTGAAAGCGGGGCAGAATTGCAGGAAACCGATTTCAGGAGGTAGACTGGAATTGCATTGAAAGCATAGGAAAAGAGGCAGAACGTCCACAATGATGCACTTGGCCAAAAAGGGCGTATGCGTTTTTTCCTGAATATATTCAGGAAAAAACGCATACGCCCTTTTTGGCCAACCAAGCAAGCTTGCAAAGGAAATCTGCACTACAATGAAGTCTCACTTCCCCCCGGTCAAAAGGGCCATCTGAGAAAAGTGTAAAATCCAGAAAGGCAGGACAGGCCATGGAGAACTGGGAGCCTTGTTATGCTGATGGGCGGGATGTAAACTGCCAACAGACACTCGGGAGAAGTGTATGGTGTTTCCTGAAACATCTAAAAAACAAAGCAACAGAGCCTAGGGCACTTCCACTTATGGTCCTATAGCTTAGGGAAATTAAAATCAAAAAGATACAGCCACTCCAATGTTTGGGACGCCTCTGTTTACAAGAACCTCGTTTACCGTACAAGTTCAATATCACAGAAAGTGAAAAATGGATAAAGAACTTGTGGTACTTTCGTACAATGCAGTATCACTCAGCAGTGAAATCTATGTCATCAGGCCCGTAGCAGCACAATGAGTGGATTCAGGTACGATGATTCTAACTGAAATAAGTCACACAGAAAAAGAAACATCATAAGATATCAGTAATACACGGAATGTAAACTTGGCTACACAGGAACTGAATTACAGAACAGAACAGGGTCTCAAATTTAGAAAACCAACTTATGCTTGTTTAAGGGTAAAGGTGAGTTGGGGTGCTGCATAAAACCAGAGATTGAAATGAGCACAGATAAAGTTCCTTAAGCCAAATATGGAATAGACAAGAGCTACTCCTTGCTCAACGAAATGGACTCAACACCGCATATTAAACGCCTAAGAATGTACCTGACTCTTAAGTATCTTAAAACCTATGGATTGCTATGTCTCCAAAAGAGAATCAAGCATGTGTACAGGGACATAAACGCAGCAGTGATAGGATTGGAGAGGTTCGGTGAGCAAATGAAGACCCTTTGAAGTCATATTGCATGGTACCCATTCCACGGGTTTCAACTACCCAGGTTTAAGGTATTCTTCCTTCAGCTAAAACATGCATGTGGAACCTAGAGTATGATCAACCATGTGATCGGGAGACGTGTTCAAATATGTCTCAGTTTTCGTACCCTGGTACTCGGGTGCAACATTCCAGACGCTTTACTAACACTCTCCCGACTTGGAGAGTCAGTCCCTTTAACCTCCTGTTTGGCCCAGTTTGCAATTTCTGCGGAAGATGAACAGGAATAGCGAGAACCAATGAGAGACTAGCTGGAGGTGTCTGGACGGCCAAATTTAACTCTCATTTCCCACCAGGAAGAGGAAATAACCAAAGGCTCAGCGTGCCGTGCCGGAACCAGATTAGGGCCTGAAGCCATCCTGCGGTGTTGCGGCCAGCTCACAAGAAAACGAGTTGAAGAAAGGAGCTCAGGGGCACTGTAATTCACAAACCTGCAGAGTTATAAATGACAACTATCGTCCAAAAATATACTGAAGTAAGGCTGCCAAGAGGACTTGAAAGCGGGGCAGAATTGCAGGAAACCGATTTCAGGAGGTAGACTGGAATTGCATTGAAAGCATAGGAAAAGAGGCAGAACGTCCACAATGATGCACTTGGCCAAAAAGGGCGTATGCGTTTTTTCCTGAATATATTCAGGAAAAAACGCATACGCCCTTTTTGGCCAACCAAGCAAGCTTGCAAAGGAAATCTGCACTACAATGAAGTCTCACTTCCCTCCCCCCCCCCGGTCAAAAGGGCCATCTGAAAAAAGTGTAAAATCCAGAAAGGCAGGACAGGCCATGGAGAACTGGGAGCCTTGTTATGCTGATGGGCGGGATGTAAACTGCCAACAGACACTCGGGAGAAGTGTATGGTGTTTCCTGAAACATCTAAAAAACAAAGCAACAGAGCCTAGGGCACTTCCACTTATGGTCCTATAGCTTAGGGAAATTAAAATCAAAAAGATACAACCACCCCAATGTTTGGGACGCCTCTGTTTACAAGAACCTCGTTTACCGTACAAGTTCAATATCACAGAAAGTGAAAAATGGATAAAGAACTTGTGGTACTTACGTACAATGCAGTATCACTCAGCAGTGAAATCTATGTCATCAGGCCCGTAGCAGCACAATGAGTGGATTCAGGTACGATGATTCTAACTGAAATAAGTCACACAGAGAAAGAAACATCATAAGATATCAGTAATACACGGAATGTAAACTTGGCTACACAGGAACTGAATTACAGAACAGAACAGGGTCTCAAATTTAGAAAACCAACTTATGCTTGTTTAAGGGTAAAGGTGAGTTGGGGTGCTGCATAAAACCAGAGATTGAAATGAGCACAGATAAAGTTCCTTAAGCTAAATATGGAATAGACAAGAGCTACTCCTTGCTCAACGAAATGGACTCAACACCGCATATTAAACGCCTAAGAATGTACCTGACTCTTAAGTATCTTAAAACCTATGGATTGCTATGTCTCCGAAAGAGAATCAAGCATGTGTACAGGGACATAAACGCAGCAGTGATAGGATTGGAGAGGTTCGGTGAGCAAATGAAGACCCTTTGAAGTCATATTGCATGGTACCCATTCCACGGGTTTCAACTACCCAGGTTTAAGGTATTCTTCCTTCAGCTAAAACATGCATGTGGAACCTAGAGTATGATCAACCATGTGATCGGGAGACGTGTTCAAATATGTCTCAGTTTTCATACCCTGGTACTCGGGTGCAACATTCCAGACGCTTTACTAACACTCTCCCGACTTGGAGAGTCAGTCCCTTTAACCTCCTGTTTGGCCCAGTTTGCAATTTCTGCGGAAGATGGACAGGAATAGCGAGAACCAGTGAGAGACTAGCTGGAGGTGTCTGGACGGGCAAATTTAACTCTCATTTCCCACCAGGAAGAGGAAATAACCAAAGGCTCAGCGTGCCGTGCCGGAACCAGATTAGGGCCTGAAGCCATCCTGCGGTGTTGCGGCCAGCTCACAAGAAAACGAGTTGAAGAAAGGAGCTCAGGGGCACTGTAATTCACAAACCTGCAGAGTTATAAATGACAACTATCGTCCAAAAATATACTGAAGTAAGGCTGCCAAGAGGACTTGAAAGCGGGGCAGAATTGCAGGAAACCGATTTCAGGAGGTAGACTGGAATTGCATTGAAAGCATAGGAAAAGAGGCAGATCGTCCACAATGATGCACTTGGCCAAAAAGGGCGTATGCGTTTTTTCCTGAATATATTCAGGAAAAAACGCATACGCCCTTTTTGGCCAACCAAGCAAGCTTGCAAAGGAAATCTGCACTACAATGAAGTCTCAATTCACCCCGGTCAAAAGGGCCATCTGAAAAAAGTGTAAAATCCAGAAAGGCAGGACAGGCCATGGAGAACTGGGAGCCTTGTTATGCTGATGGGCGGGATGTAAATTGCCAACAGACACTCGGGAGAAGTGTATGGTGTTTCCTGAAACATCTAAAAAACAAAGCAACAGAGCCTAGGGCACTTCCACTTATGGTCCTATAGTTTAGGGAAATTAAAATCAAAAAGATACAGCCACCCCAAAGTTTGGGACGCCTCTGTTTACAAGAACCTCGTTTACCGTACAAGTTCAATATCACAGAAAGTGAAAAATGGATAAAGAACTTGTGGTACTTACGTACAATGCAGTATCACTCAGCAATGAAATCTATGTCATCAGGCCCGTAGCAGCATAATGAGTGGATTCAGGTACGATGATTCTAACTGAAATAAGTCACACAGAAAAAGAAACATCATAAGATATCAGTAATACATGGAATGTAAACTTGGCTACACAGGAACTGAATTCCAAAACAGAACAGGGTCTCAAATTTAGAAAACCAACTTATGCTTGCTTAAGGGGAAAGGTGAGTTGGGGTGCTGCATAAAACCAGAGATTGAAATGAGCACAGATAACGTTCTATAAGGCAAATATGGAATAGACAAGAGCTACTCCTTGCTCAACGAAATGGACTCAACACCCCATATTCAACGCCTAGGAATATACCTGCCTAGTAAGAATCATAAAAGCAATGGATTTATATATCTCTGTAAGAGAATCAAGAGTGTGTACAGCGGCATTAAAGCAGTGAAAATCAGCTAAATCCCATATTAAAAATAAATTTCTTAAACAAAACACAATGACAGTGAAATAGAGAGCAATACTTAAGTAATTCATTCAAGGCTTCTGATGCAACCTGCATTTACCATATCTACACCCAGAGCTGGGTGACACATAAGGCTGGACACTTGGGGCTCATAAGATTGGTGAGGTTCAGTGAGCAAATGCAGACCCTTTGAAGTCATATTGCATGGTACCCATTCCATGGGTCTCAACTCTCCAGGTTTAAGGGATTCTTCCTTCAGCTAAAACATGCATGTGGAACCCAGAGTATGATCCACCGTGTGATCGAGAAACGTGTTCAAATGTGTCTCACTTTTCGTTCCCTGGTACTCGGGTGCAACATTCCAGACGCTTTACTAACACTCTCCCGACTTGGAGAGTCAGTCCCTTTAACCTCCTGTTTGGCCCAGTTTGCAATTTCTGCAGAAGATGAACAGGAATAGCGAGAACCAATGAGAGACTAGCTGGAGGTGTCTGGACGGGCAAATTTAACTCTCATTTCCCATAGGGAAGAGGAATAAACCAAAGGCTCAGCATGCCGTGCCGGAACCAGATTAGGGCCTGAAGCAATCCTGCGGTGTTGTGGCCAGCTCAAAAGAAAGCGAGTTGAAGAAAGGAGCTCAGGGGCACTGTAATTCACAAACCTGCAGATTTATAAATGACAGCTATTGTCCGAAAATATACTGAAGTAGGGCTGCCAAGAGGACTTGAATGCGGGGCAGAATTGCAGGAAACCGATTTCAGGAGGAATCGGAATTGGATTGCATTTAAAACACAGGAAAAGAGGAAGAACGTCGAAAATGATGCACTTGGCCAAAAAGGGCGTATGCATTTTTTCCTGAATATATTCAGGAAAAAACGCATACGCCCTTTTTGGCCAACCAAGCAAGCTTGCAAAGGAAATCTGCACTACAATGAAGTCTCACTTCCCCCCGGTCAAAAGGGCCATCTGAAAAAAGTGTAAAATCCAGAAAGGCAGAACAGGCCACGGAGAACTGGGAGCCTTGTTATGCTGATGGGCGGGATGTAAATTCCCAACAGCCGCTCTGTAGAAGTGTATGGTGTTTCCTGAAACATCTAAAAAACAAAGCAACAGAGCCTAGGGCACTTCCACTTATGGTCCTATAGCTTAGGGAAATTAAAATCAAAAAGACACAGCCACTCCAAAATTTGGGACGGCTCTTTTTACAGGAATCTCTTCTGCGGCACAAGTTAACTATCCCAGAGAGCAAATAATGGATAAAGAAGTTGCGGTACTTATGTACAACAGAATACCACTCAGCAATGAAATCTATGTCACCAGGCCCGTACCAGCATAATGAGTGGATTGAGGCACGATGATTCTAAGTGAAATAAGTCACACAGAAAAAGAAACATCATAAGGTATCACTAATACACGGAATGTGAACTTGGCTACACATGAACTGAATTACAAAACAGAACAGGGTCTCAAATTTAGAAAACCAACTTATGCTTGCTTAAGGGGGAAGGTGAGTTGGGGTGCTGCATAAAAGCAGAGTTTGAAATTAGCACAGATACCGTTCCATAAGCCAAATATGTAATAGACAAGACCTACCCCTTGCTCAACGAAATGGATTCAACAATGAGGTATCACCTCACACCTGGTAGAATAGGCATCATAGAAAATCTACAAACAAAAAATGCTGGAAAGGGTGTGGAGAAAAGGAACCCTCTTCCACTATTGTTGGGAATATAAATTGATACAGTCATTATGGAGAACAATATGGAATTTCTTAAGAAACTAACAATAGAATTACCATATGATACAGCAATCCCAGTACTGGACATATACCCAGACAAAACCATAAATCAAAAAGAGTCATTCACCGCAATGTTCATTGCATCACTATTTACAATATCGAGGTAATGGAAGCAACCTAAATACCCACAGACAGACGAATGCATAAAGCTGTGGTACATATATAAAATGGAATATTACTAAGCCATGAAAAGGAATGAAATTGGGTCATTTGTAGAGACGTCGATGGATCTAGAGACTGTCATACAGAGTGAAGTAAGTCAGAAAGAGAAAAACAAATCTTGTATATTCATGCATATATGTGGAACCTAGAAAAACTGTACAGATTAACCATTTTGCAAGGCATAAATAGAGCAACAGATGTAGACAACAAACGTATGGACAACAAGGGGGGGAAGCTGTTGGGGGGGTGGTGGTGGGAGGAGTTGAGAGACTGGGATTGGCATGTATACATTTATATGTATAAAATAGATAACCAATAAGAACCTGCTGTATAAAAATATAAAATAAAATTCAAAATTAAAAAGAAATAAAATTTAAAAAATAAAACAGAAAAAACAATTATTCCCTGCACATACATGTATTTATATGAATAAATTATTTCCATGCTTATATCTGTAAATACAAAAAAGAGGAATAAAATCTACCTTGAACCAAAAACGAAAAAGAGAAAAAAACACAGAACCCACCAGTTACACAGAGGAAAACCGTATCAGGGCACTTGCTCCAGTTGTAAACAATTCTGAAGTTGGTCAGTGGTGGGGAATCGTCTCCCATTCAGCCAGCAGCCCCCACGCAACAAGCGTCCTCATTGCAAAGCTGGGGCACCGTGCCGAGGCATCTGTGAGTAAACGTGAGCTGAGCCCCAGGCCAGTTGCTGCTGAACTATTCCCACCCGTCCCAGGTAAAACACCTGAATATATACAAGGACTTGAAAGCCTAGAGGAAGGGCCATAGAGCCACACGAGTGACAGCATGCCGGCCGACTTGGTGCCTGCAGGCCAGCCAGGATGGTCCTGACCCTGGGTGCTCTTCTGGAAGATTTCCATTTCCCTGCCTGAGATACCCGTCCTGTCCCTGCCCCCACTGCTTTTTTCCTTCCTCACCTCTGCCCAGGGAGAAATTCCAGCAGCAGGTATGGGTGACACATCCTCTTCTTTAGCAGGTGGCAGCCTGGCAACTGCTGCAGAAAGTCCAGCAGAGCCCCACTCACACTGGGCCACCCACAAAGCCGTGGCCTCTCACTCCCTCCCACCAGCCCAGCCCCGAGACTGCTGACAGGGCAGAGAAAATGGTGTCAGACACGGCTGCAGGGGCTCTTGCTGCCTGGAGTGGTATTTATATTGATCTCAACCCAGGCACACCTGGGGAGGGCTGGCCGGCACGGTAAGGCTGCCCAGGTCAGCCAATCATCACCCCTCAGGGGCTCACAGTTGCAGAAAATGGAACTTGCTGAACCGGCCAGGTCCAAGGAACAGGTGTGGGCTCCCGAGAGTCAGGATAGACAAGGGGCTGCAGCTTTGGCTTGTTTTCTAATCATTTTATCTGGCCCATGAGTGGGAGACAACTTCAAGAAAACCCTCTCCTAATGAGAGGAACCCAGGAGTCAGGGAGAGGAGGGGTGGGTGGTGGTTGGAGACAGAGGCCTGGTGCCCCGGGTGCAGTGGAAGTCTCTGGAAGACCAGGTGGAGGGAGGCCTCACGGAGTGATGCCCAGGGTCACAGACCTGTCGCAGCTGCTGTTTGTTAGTTCAAGTCCTGCTCTGAGGTGCTCTGTGTCAGCTCTGAGTGACAGGTGAGCAGGGGGTGCTCTGCAATGAGGGCTATGTGCACGGTTCCTCTGTGCCCAGCCCTGCCACGGTACCTGCAAGGGTAGCTCTGTATCCTGGGAGGGGCCTGATCACAAGAGCCCCGTGGGCTGGGGTGGGGGTGGGGTACCTGCCCAGGTGAGCTCCATATTCTGCGATTGGTCTGACCACGAGAGCCCCATGGGCTGCTGGGGACCTGGTAAAGGATGTCAGGACAGTCAGTGAAGCCACCGAGGATATACCTCCAGTTGCTCCTAATTCCTACACCCTGCTGGTCATTCTACCAACCACCAGGACATGGTATTCTGTATTAGTCTTCAATGATGCCTTCTTTTG
Organism: Globicephala melas; assembly: GCF_963455315.2. Taxonomy (NCBI): domain Eukaryota; kingdom Metazoa; phylum Chordata; class Mammalia; order Artiodactyla; family Delphinidae; genus Globicephala; species Globicephala melas. The sequence goes on along the minus strand of NW_027207459.1, from coordinate 335,299 downwards.
TATTCCATTAGTCCCAGAGTCACAAGAAATTTTGGCTTGTGAGTGGCAGGACTCAACATACAACTAAAACAATACTTCCGGGCCGTCTGGCCCCAAGGGTGCAAAAATTCCCACACCGTCTTTGGGGAAAGCTTAGCTAAAGACCTAAAAGTTCTACCTCTGGAAAAGGAAACCCTCCTTCAATATGCAGACGACATTCTGATCGCCAGCCCTACTAAGGAGGCCTCTGAACTACCAAGCCAATAAAGGATAGAAGTTGTCCAAGAAAAAGCTCAAATATCACAGACTGCGGTGACCTGCCTGGGCTTCATTCTCACACAAGGTCAGAGAAGCCCATCCCAGGAAAGGGAAGAAACCATTTTCAGCCTTACCCCTTTCTAAAACTAGAAGACAGCTTAGGGGTTCCTGGGGAGGCCAGGGTTTGCTGCTTCTGGATCCCTAACTACAGTCTACTAGCTGGGCCTCTATATGAAACACTGAAAGGAAAAGATGATGATCCTTTTGAATAGAATCCAGAAGTGGCCTTTCAAGAATGGAAAGAGCAGTCAATTCAGACCCTTGCCCTGGAACTCCCTAATTTAGCTAAACCCTTTGACCTTTACATTCCCGGTGAAAGGTGAATCGCCATTGGAGAATTAGTGCAAAAACTGGGACCACTTGAAATGGAACAATGCAAGAATGCCATCCAGGTAGGATAAACTACGGTCACTAAGGAGCTTGGCCCACTGCCACATCTGGCCAAGATACTGGCGGTATCTAAAAACCTGGAAATCAGCAGCCCAAAAGGCCACCTCCCTCCTAAGGGAAAAGGACCCCACGTGGTGATCCTAACCACCAACCATGCCCTGAAGTTGCAGGGTTCGCTCCGTGGGCACACCGACCTCGAGTGAGGAGGCCCTCCAACTCCAACATCCAGAGAGATAACCGGGGGCAACAGGGCACCATGACGACTCGTGTGAACATCACTTGACCTGGAGTTTCTCTCATAAAACAACAAGAGTGTGTCCCAAAAGAGTAGACTACTGCTTGCAGGACTTACTGCACCCAGAGGGGAGCTAATAATCTTGGCGGGGGAACAGTATACCACACTGTCACCATAGAAAAGCCTACAGACACCGTGATGATGGTGGCCAATAAGACCGGCTGGACTCCTGTTTACTTCAAAAGGCTGTTGACTCAGTAGCCATCATGGTCCTTATCACCACTGACCCTGGACTGTCTGGGAGTTGAGCGGGCAGGGCTCTGACACCTGGTGCTGTTTGTACGTTAATTCAGGGGCCTAATTGAAGAAAGCGCAGACTACTGGTCAGAGCATCTAGGCTGGCAGAAACGGTCAGCCTAAGGTGGCCGAACAAATGTGGGGCGGGGTGAAACCGGCCCCCACAGCGTCTCTGCACATCTCTTTCCTGGACCCTTAAAGGTCATTAGAATCTATAACACTTCCAATGCTGGTGCTCAGGTGGACGAGCAGGGAGGCAGGGGTCCTGGGGACAATCAACGTCACCGGGAGGCTGCTGGGGAGAAGCTCTGACCCTCGCCCCAGGGTATGAGGGCTCCCAACTCAGCACTCAGCAGTTACAGAAGAAGGGTCTGCACCCTCAGCACTCCAAGAATGAGGAACGGGACAAAAGGCAGAGGAGGGGTTTGTCCCCAGCAAAGCCCATTAAAAATCCCTGGGAGATAAAAATAGAATCTGGGCAATAAAGTCAAGTCTAACCTTTTTTATCCTTTGTGCTTTGTCTAATTTCACGTGCTCCTAGGGTCCCGCATGCAGAGGTTCCACACCCGGCACTTCAGACCAGATTTCCTAGTGCAGAATGGCTGGGTTGACACCTCAGCTCCTGGGGCCCAGTGCAGACTCCACGATATAGAGCCTGAGCTACAGCCAACCCGGCCCTCGAGAGCTCCGCCGCCTCCCTCCCTCCCACTGACTCTGACAGGATCTCTACACAGCAGCCCAGCCCACAGCCCACGGGGTAGTGCATGCTCTCACCTCTCCATTCTCTGATCAAAATATAAAGTTTCCTTTGCTTGTGAACCAAACTCAGTCTCGATCTGTTGGCCCCAATGACACTGGGCAGGGGGACACTTGTTGGGGTCTACTCTGGAGGATCAGTAACAGAAATTGAGACTATTGTAACCTCAATGAACAGATGTGTGAGCCAAACTGTAGTTAACATAGAACAGTGTATAAGGCTCGGGTAAAATAAGATGTTTCTAACACTTCCATTTGATATTTCCATCACTTTTTATAAGCAAGTTCAGTGAAAAGGTTTGTCTTATTTGTCAGGTCAATATTAGAGAAACGAAGTGATTTCTTTCCAAGGATGTACATCTAATAATCTTGGTTAAACCTTCAATCTTGTTTTAAATGCTTTTCCATTGAAAATGATACCTCTCTTTCAGCTCCCCCATTTCTGAGAAGTATAAAATCTTATAATTTATTATTACCAAAGGGGAAAGGTGGGAGGAGGGATAAATTAACAGTTTGGAATTAACACATACACACTGCTATGTATAAAATAAATCATCAACAAGGAACTACTGTATAGCACAGGGAACTACACTCAACATTTTGCAATAACCTATAAGGGGAAATAATCTGAAAAAGAATAGATATTTTTATTGACATCATCTATCAATGATAGTTAAAGTGTAGCCTAAGGGAAGCTGGTGGTGAGTGCTTCTGACCCTGAAGACTTCAATCATCTAAAGTTTGGACTCTGCCTACTTCCCAAGGCCCTTAATGAACATATGTGTAGCCGTAGCTTAAAAACTTCCCCAGTTTGGGTTTCGGGGAGACACTGATTTTGAAAAAGCCCTGGTGTTCTCCTTACATGAATGGGACTCTTCCTACTGCTAAAACATGTCTGTCACACCCAGAGGATGGTATACCGTCTGATCGGGAAGAGTTTGGAAAAGGCATCTCATCTCCTCATCTCCTGGTGCTCGGGTTCACCCCTCCAGCGTCTTTACTAACAGTCTCCCCACTTGGAGATGTCAGCACTGTCAACATCCTGTTGCGTACAGTTTGGAATTTGTCCAGAGGATGAAGCGGAAGGATGAGGAACAATGAGAGACAAGTCCTAGGTGTTCAGACAGGCACATGTCACTCTAATTTCCAATCAGGAAGACGAATTGACCAAAGGCTAGGGTTGCCCATGGAAACAGTATAGGGCTTGAGGAAATCCCGCTGCTTTGTGGCCAGTTCCCATAAACACAAGTTGAACAATGGAACTCAGGGGCAGTAAAATTCACAAAACTGCAGAGTTGAAAATATCCATCACTGAAAAATGTCTTGAGGAAAGTCAGAGAAAAGGACTTGTAAGCAAGGGAGAATGGCAGGAAAGGGATTTGAGGAGGTAGAAAGGACTCGCCATTAAGCACAAGAAAAGGAGCTGAACATTGCCAACATTGCAGTTGGCCAAAAAGGGTGTATGCGTTTTTTTCTGTATATATTCAAGAAAAGGGCATACACTTTTTTAGCCAACCAAACAGGTGGGCACTGGAAGTCAATACTACAAAAGATATCACTTCGCATCAGTCAGAAGAGCCATCCTCATAAAGCGTAAACAACAGAAATGCAGGACAGGGCAACGAGAAGAGGGAGCCCTGTGAGACTTATAGTGGAAATGTATATTGCCAACGGCCATTCTGGAGAAGTGTATTGTGTTTACTAAAGCATCTAAAAAATGAGCTACAGAGCATAGGGCACTTGCACTCATGGGCGTATATCTTGGGAAAAACAAAAATCGAGAGGACACAGGCACCCCAATGTTTACCCCCTCTCTGTTTAAAAGATCCTCGACTAGGATATAACTTAAATGTCTCTGGAGGGAAAAAATGGATAGAGATGTGGTACTTAGGTAGAGTGGAATATTATTCAGCCTGGAAATCAATGAAATATGGCCAGTTGTAACAACTCCGGAGGAGTTACGTATGATCATTCTAAGTGACAGAATTCAAAAAGAAAAAGACACATATCATAAGATATCACTTAAAGGTGGAATCCAAAATGGCTACACATGAAATAAATTACAAAACAAAAACATAGTCAAATATGTAGAAAACACGCATAAGGCTGCTAAACGGGAAAGGTGGGGAGGGGTGAGGCATCATCCAGGAGGTTGAAATTAGCAAAGATACCATTCCAAATACCAAACTGATAATCAACAAGGCCTACACGGTAGCTAAAAGAACTGCACTCAGCACACTCAAGTCACCGGAAAAGAATATATACGACTGGTAAGAATCTGAAAAAGAATTTATTGATGACTCTCTGTACGTGAATCAAGTGGATGTACAGCAGCAAGAAACAGAGCTTTGAAAATCAGCTGTAACCAATATAGTAATAAATTGAAAAAAATAAACGACAGAGAGACAGAGAAAACCTCTTACAACTTTTCCTCAGGGACAGTGATGCAACATGGATTGAACACACCTAGACCCACAGCAGGATGAGACATAAGGCTGGAAACTGTTTGCGCTAAGAGAAATGTGAGGTTGGGTGAGGAAATGCACACCCTTTAAAGTAATACTACCTGGTACCCATTCAATGGGTCCCAAATCTGCAGGTTCAAGGGATCTTCCTACAGCTAAAACATGCATGGAAAACCCAGAGGACTGTACACCATGTGATCGGGAGATGTGTCTAAAATGCACCTCATTTATCCTCTCCTGGTGCTCCTGTTCACCATTCCAGCCACGTTACTTAGAATCTCCCCACTTGGAGAATCAGCACATTTAAACTTCTGTTTCACACATTTTGCAAATTGTGAGGAGGATGAACGGGAAGAGGGGGAACCAATGAGAGAATAGTTGTAGGGGTTTGGACGGGCACATATCACTTTAATTTCCCATTAAGAATAAGAATTAAAGAAAGGCTCAGCCTGCCTCGCCGGAGCCAAAATAGAGCCTGAAGCAATCCTGCGGGTTTGAGGCCAGCTCACAAAAGAACAACTTAAAAAATGGAGCTCAGGGTCACTGCAATTCACAAACCTGCAGAGTTATAAATGAAAACTAACGTCCAAAAATATGTTGAGGTAAGGCAAAGAAGAGGATCTGAATGCAAGACAGAATTGCAAGAAACAGATTTCAAGAGATAGATTGGACTCGTCTTTAACGCACATGAAAAGCGGCAGAATTTCGACAATGATGCAGTTGGCCCAAAAGGGCGTATGTGTTTTTTCCTGATTATATCCAGGAAAAAACGCATACGCACTTTATGGGCAACGAAGCAAGCAAGCAATGCAAATGTGCACAACAAAGAAGTCTCACTTCCCACCGGTCAAAAGGGCCATCCTAAAAAATTGTAAAATCCAGAAATGCAGGACAGGCCATGGAGAACAGGGAGCCTTTATACGCTGATGGGCAGTGTGTGAACTGCCGAGAGCCACTCTGGAGAAGTGTATGGTGGTTCCTAAATCATCTAAAAAACAGAGCTACAGAGCATAGGACACTTCCAATCATGGGAGTATATCTAGGGAAGTCTAAAAATCAACAAGACACAAGCACACCACAGTTTAGGGCTACTCTGTTTACAAGAACCTCAACTTCAGTACACCTTAAATATCCCAGGAAAGAGAACAATGGATAAAGAAGATGTGGTACTTATGTACAATGGAATATCTCTTCACCATGAAATCAATGTAATAAGGCTAGTAGAAGGATAAAGAGTGGATTTAGGTCCGATAATACTACTTGAAATAAGTCAAACAGAAAAAGAAACATATCATAAGATATCACTTATAGAGGGAGGGTAAATATGGCTGCACAAGAAATGAATTACAGAACAGAACAGTGTCTCACATTTAGAAAACACACTTATGTCAGCTTAAGGGGAAAGGAGAGGTGGGGTGATGCATAAAACCAGAGTTTGAAATTAGCACAGATACCGTTCAATAAACCAAATAGGTATTAGACAAGATCTACACCTTGCTCAATGAACTGGCCTCAACACACCCTATACACCGCAGAGAAATATATCTGAGTAATAAGAATCTTAAAACCCATGTATTGATATATCTCCATAAGGGAATCAAGTGTGTGCAGAGCGGCACAAACACAGCAGTGAAAATGAGCTAAACCCCATTATAGAAATAAATTTTAAAAACAAAACGCTGAAACAATGAAAGAGAGAAAAATTCTTACAAAATTCGCTCAGGGGATGTGATGCAACCTGGATTGACCACATATAAACCCACAGCTGGATAAGACATAAGGCTGGACACTTGGGGCTGAGAAGATTGGTGAGCTTTGGTGAGCAACTGCCGAAAGTTTAATGCAATACTTCATGCTACTCAGTCCAAGGGTCCCAACACTCCAGGTTGAAGGGAATCTTCCTACAGCTAAACCATGCTTGGGAAACCCAGCGACTGGTATACCATATGATCGGGAAAGGTTTCTAAAACGCACCTCATTTTTCCTCTCCTGGGGCTGCGGATCGACATTCCAGCCGCTTTACTAACAACATCCCCACATGGAGTCAATGCCTTTAAGTTCTGGTATCGCACAGTCTGCAGTTAGTGTGGAGGATGAATGGGAATAGGGGGAACCAGTGAGAAACAAGCTGTAGCGGTTTCAATGGGCACATGTCACTCTAATGCCACATCAGTAAGAAGAATTAACCAAAGGCACAGCAAGGTGCCCCAGAAGAAAAATAGGGCTTCAAGGAATCCTGTGGTTATGGGGCAAGACCACAAAAATAAGAGCTGAAAAGTGGGGCTAAGGGCCACTGCAATTCAAAAACCTGCAGAGTTATAAAGGCCAAGTATTTTCAAAAAATATATTGAGGTAAGGCTATGAAGAGACATTGAAAGCAAGGCAGAACTGCAGGAAACCGATTTCAGGAGGTAGACTGGAATTGCATTGAAAACATATGAAGAGAGTCAGAACCTCGACAATGATGCACTTGGCCAAAAAGGGCGTACGTGTTTTTTCCTGAATATATTCAGGAAAAAACTCATACGCACTTTTTGGCCAACCAAGCAAGCTTGCAAAGGAAATCTGCACTACAATGAAGTCTCACTTCCACCTGGTCAAAAGGGCCATCTGAAAAAAGTGTAAAATCCATAAAGGCACGACAGGGCATGGAGAACTGGGAACCTTCTTATGCTGATGGGCGGGATGTAAATTGCCAACAGCCACTCTGGAGAAGTGTATGGTGTTTCCTGAAACATCTAAAAAACAAAGCAACAGAGCCTAGGGCACTTCCACTTATGGTCCTATAGATTAGGGAAATTAAAATTAAAAAGACACAGCCACCCCAAAGTTTGGGACGGCTCTGTTTACAAGAACCTCGTTTATGGTACAAGTTCAATATCGCAGAAAGTGAAAAATGGATAAAGAAGTTGTGGTACTTACGTACAAGGCAATATAACTCAGCAATGAAATCTATGTCATCAGGCCCTTAGCAGCACAATGAGTGGATTCAGGTATGATGATACTAACTGAAATAAGTCACACAGAAAAAGAAACATCATAAGATATCAGTAATACACGGAATGTAAACTTGGCTACACAGGAACTGAATTACAGAACAGAACAGGGTCTCAAATTTAGAAAACCAACTTATGCTTGCTTAAGGGGAAAGGTGAGTTGGGGTGCTGCATAAAACCAGAGATTGAAATGAGCACAGATAAAGTTCCTTAAGCCAAATATGGAATACACAAGAGCTACTCCTTGCTCAACGAAATGGACTCAACACCGCATATTAAACGCCTAAGAATGTACCTGACTCTTAAGTATCTTAAAACCTATGGATTGCTATGTCTCCGAAAGAGAATCAAGCATGTGTACAGGGACATAAACGCAGCAGTGATAGGATTGGAGAGGTTCGGTGAGCAAATGAAGACCCTTTGAAGTCATATTGCATGGTACCCATTCCACGGGTTTCAACTACCCAGGTTTAAGGTATTCTTCCTTCAGCTAAAACATGCATGTGGAACCTAGAGTATGATCAACCATGTGATCGGGAGACGTGTTCAAATATGTCTCAGTTTTCTTACCCTGGTACTCGGGTGCAACATTCCAGACGCTTTACTAACACTCTCCCGACTTGGAGAGTCAGTCCCTTTAACCTCCTGTTTGGCCCAGTTTGCAATTTCTGCGGAAGATGAACAGGAATAGCGAGAACCAATGAGAGACTAGCTGGAGGTGTCTGGACGGGCAAATTTAACTCTCATTTCCCACCAGGAAGAGGAAATAACCAAAGGCTCAGCGTGCCGTGCCGGAACCAGATTAGGGCCTGAAGCCATCCTGCGGTGTTGCGGCCAGCTCACAAGAAAACGAGTTGAAGAAAGGAGCTCAGGGGCACTGTAATTCACAAACCTGCAGAGTTATAAATGACAGCTATCGTCCAAAAATATACTGAAGTAAGGCTGCCAAGAGGACTTGAAAGCGGGGCAGAATTGCAGGAAACCGATTTCAGGAGGTAGACTGGAATTGCATTGAAAGCATAGGAAAAGAGGCAGAACGTCCACAATGATGCACTTGGCCAAAAAGGGCGTATGCGTTTTTTCCTGAATATATTCAGGAAAAAACGCATACGCCCTTTTTGGCCAACCAAGCAAGCTTGCAAAGGAAATCTGCACTACAATGAAGTCTCACTTCTCCCCCCCCCGGTCAAAAGGGCCATCTGAAAAAAGTGTAAAATCCAGAAAGGCAGGACAGGCCATGGAGAACTGGGAGCCTTGTTATGCTGATGGGCGGGATGTAAATTGCCAACAGACACTCGGGAGAAGTGTATGGTGTTTCCTGAAACATCTAAAAAACAAAGCAACAGAGCCTAGGGCACTTCCACTTATGGTCCTATAGCTTAGGGAAATTAAAATCAAAAAGATACAGCCACCCCAATGTTTGGGACGCCTCTGTTTACAAGAACCTCGTTTACCGTACAAGTTCAATATCACAGAAAGTGAAAAATGGATAAAGAACTTGTGGTACTTACGTACAATGCAGTATCACTCAGCAGTGAAATCTATGTCATCAGGCCCGTAGCAGCACAATGAGTGGATTCAGGTACGATGATTCTAACTGAAATAAGTCACACAGAAAAAGAAACATCATATGATATCAGTAATACACGGAATGTAAACTTGGCTACACAGGAACTGAATTACAGAACAGAACAGGGTCTCAAATTTAGAAAACCAACTTATGCTTGTTTAAGGGTAAAGGTGAGTTGGGGTGCTGCATAAAACCAGAGATTGAAATGAGCACAGATAAAGTTCCTTAAGCCAAATATGGAATACACAAGAGCTACTCCTTGCTCAACGAAATGGACTCAACACCGCATATTAAACGCCTAAGAATGTACCTGACTCTTAAGTATCTTAAAACCTATGGATTGCTATGTCTCCGAAAGAGAATCAAGCATGTGTACAGGGACATAAACGCAGCAGTGATAGGATTGGAGAGGTTCGGTGAGCAAATGAAGACCCTTTGAAGTCGTATTGCATGGTACCCATTCCACGGGTTTCAACTACCCAGGTTTAAGGTATTCTTCCTTCAGCTAAAACATGCATGTGGAACCTAGAGTATGATCAACCATGTGATCGGGAGACGTGTTCAAATATGTCTCAGTTTTCGTACCCTGGTACTCGGGTGCAACATTCCAGACGCTTTACTAACACTCTCCCGACTTGGAGAGTCAGTCCCTTTAACCTCCTGTTTGGCCCAGTTTGCAATTTCTGCGGAAGATGAACAGGAATAGCGAGAACCAATGAGAGACTAGCTGGAGGTGTCTGGACGGGCAAATTTAACTCTCATTTCCCACCAGGAAGAGGAAATAACCAAAGGCTCAGCGTGCCGTGCCGGAACCAGATTAGGGCCTGAAGCCATCCTGCGGTGTTGCGGCCAGCTCACAAGAAAACGAGTTGAAGAAAGGAGCTCAGGGGCACTGTAATTCACAAACCTGCAGAGTTATAAATGACAACTATCGTCCAAAAATATACTGAAGTAAGGCTGCCAAGAGGACTTGAAAGCGGGGCAGAATTGCAGGAAACCGATTTCAGGAGGTAGACTGGAATTGCATTGAAAGCATAGGAAAAGAGGCAGAACGTCCACAATGATGCACTTGGCCAAAAAGGGCGTATGCGTTTTTTCCTGAATATATTCAGGAAAAAACGCATACGCCCTTTTTGGCCAACCAAGCAAGCTTGCAAAGGAAATCTGCACTACAATGAAGTCTCACTTCCCCCCCACCGGTCAAAAGGGCCATCTGAAAAAAGTGTAAAATCCAGAAAGGCAGGACAGGCCATGGAGAACTGGGAGCCTTGTTATGCTGATGGGCGGGATGTCAATTGCCAACAGACACTCGGGAGAAGTGTATGGTGTTTCCTGAAACATCTAAAGAACAAAGCAACAGAGCCTAGGGCACTTCCACTTATGGTCCTATAGCTTAGGGAAATTAAAATCAAAAAGATACAGCCACCCCAATGTTTGGGACGCCTCTGTTTACAAGAACCTCGTTTACCGTACAAGTTCAATATCACAGAAAGTGAAAAATGGATAAAGAACTTGTGGTACTTACGTACAATGCAGTATCACTCAGCAGTGAAATCTATGTCATCAGGCCCGTAGCAGCACAATGAGTGGATTCAGGTACGATGATTCTAACTGAAATAAGTCACACAGAAAAAGAAACATCATAAGATATCAGTAATACACGGAATGTAAACTTGGCTACACAGGAACTGAATTACAGAACAGAACAGGGTCTCAAATTTAGAAAACCAACTTATGCTTGTTTAAGGGTAAAGGTGAGTTGGGGTGCTGCATAAAACCAGAGATTGAAATGAGCACAGATAAAGTTCCTTAAGCCAAATATGGAATAGACAAGAGCTACTCCTTGCTCAACGAAATGGACTCAACACCGCATATTAAACGCCTAAGAATGTACCTGACTCTTAAGTATCTTAAAACCTATGGATTGCTATGTCTCCGAAAGAGAATCAAGCATCTGTACAGGGACATAAACGCAGCAGTGATAGGATTGGAGAGGTTCGGTGAGCAAATGAAGACCCTTTGAAGTCATATTGCATGGTACCCATTCCACGGGTTTCAACTACCCAGGTTTAAGGTATTCTTCCTTCAGCTAAAACATGCATGTGGAACCTAGAGTATGATCAACCATGTGATCGGGAGACGTGTTCAAATATGTCTCAGTTTTCGTACCCTGGTACTCGGGTGCAACATTCCAGACGCTTTACTAACACTCTCCCGACTTGGAGAGTCAGTCCCTTTAACCTCCTGTTTGGCCCAGTTTGCAATTTCTGCGGAAGATGAACAGGAATAGCGAGAACCAATGAGAGACTAGCTGGAGGTGTCTGGACGGGCAAATTTAACTCTCATTTCCCACCAGGAAGAGGAAATAACCAAAGGCTCAGCGTGCCGTGCCGGAACCAGATTAGGGCCTGAAGCCATCCTGCGGTGTTGCGGCCAGCTCACAAGAAAACGAGTTGAAGAAAGGAGCTCAGGGGCACTGTAATTCACAAACCTGCAGAGTTATAAATGACAACTATCGTCCAAAAATATACTGAAGTAAGGCTGCCAAGAGGACTTGAAAGCGGGGCAGAATTGCAGGAAACCGATTTCAGGAGGTAGACTGGAATTGCATTGAAAGCATAGGAAAAGAGGCAGAACGTCCACAATGATGCACTTGGCCAAAAAGGGCGTATGCGTTTTTTCCTGAATATATTCAGGAAAAAACGCATACGCCCTTTTTGGCCGACCAAGCAAGCTTGCAAAGGAAATCTGCACTACAATGAAGTCTCACTTCCCCCCCCCCCCGGTCAAAAGGGCCATCTGAAAAATGTGTAAAATCCAGAAAGGCAGGACAGGCCATGGAGAACTGGGAGCCTTGTTATGCTGATGGGCGGGATGTAAATTGCCAACAGACACTCGGGAGAAGTGTATGGTGTTTCCTGAAACATCTAAAAAACAAAGCAACAGAGCCTAGGGCACTTCCACTTATGGTCCTATAGCTTAGGGAAATTAAAATCAAAAAGATACAGCCACCCCAATGTTTGGGACGCCTCTGTTTACAAGAACCTCGTTTACCGTACAAGTTCAATATCACAGAAAGTGAAAAATGGATAAAGAACTTGTGGTACTTACGTACAATGCAGTATCACTCAGCAGTGAAATCTATGTCATCAGGCCCGTAGCAGCACAATGAGTGGATTCAGGTACGATGATTCTAACTGAAATAAGTCACACAGAAAAAGAAACATCATAAGATATCAGTAATACACGGAATGTAAACTTGGCTACACAGGAACTGAATTACAGAACAGAACAGGGTCTCAAATTTAGAAAACCAACTTATGCTTGTTTAAGGGTAAAGGTGAGTTGGGGTGCTGCATAAAACCAGAGATTGAAATGAGCACAGATAAAGTTCCTTAAGCCAAATATGGAATAGACAAGAGCTACTCCTTGCTCAACGAAATGGACTCAACACCGCATATTAAACGCCTAAGAATGTACCTGACTCTTAAGTATCTTAAAACCTATGGATTGCTATGTCTCCGAAAGAGAATCAAGCATCTGTACAGGGACATAAACGCAGCAGTGATAGGATTGGAGAGGTTCGGTGAGCAAATGAAGACCCTTTGAAGTCATATTGCATGGTACCCATTCCACGGGTTTCAACTACCCATGTTTAAGGAATTCTTCCTTCAGCTAAAACATGCATGTGGAACCTAGAGTATGATCAACCATGTGATCGGGAGACGTGTTCAAATATGTCTCAGTTTTCGTACCCTGGTACTCGGGTGCAACATTCCAGACGCTTTACTAACACTCTCCCGACTTGGAGAGTCAGTCCCTTTAACCTCCTGTTTGGCCCAGTTTGCAATTTCTGCGGAAGATGAACAGGAATAGCGAGAACCAATGAGAGACTAGCTGGAGGTGTCTGGACGGGCAAATTTAACTCTCATTTCCCACCAGGAAGAGGAAATAACCAAAGGCTCAGCGTGCCGTGCCGGAACCAGATTAGGGCCTGAAGCCATCCTGCGGTGTTGCGGCCAGCTCACAAGAAAACGAGTTGAAGAAAGGAGCTCAGGGGCACTGTAATTCACAAACCTGCAGAGTTATAAATGACAACTATCGTCCAAAAATATACTGAAGTAAGGCTGCCAAGAGGACTTGAAAGCGGGGCAGAATTGCAGGAAACCGATTTCAGGAGGTAGACTGGAATTGCATTGAAAGCATAGGAAAAGAGGCAGAACGTCCACAATGATGCACTTGGCCAAAAAGGGCGTATGCGTTTTTTCCTGAATATATTCAGGAAAAAACGCATACGCCCTTTTTGGCCAACCAAGCAAGCTTGCAAAGGAAATCTGCACTACAATGAAGTCTCACTTCCCCCCCACCGGTCAAAAGGGCCATCTGAAAAAAGTGTAAAATCCAGAAAGGCAGGACAGGCCATGGAGAACTGGGAGCCTTGTTATGCTGATGGGCGGGATGTCAATTGCCAACAGACACTCGGGAGAAGTGTATGGTGTTTCCTGAAACATCTAAAAAACAAAGCAACAGAGCCTAGGGCACTTCCACTTATGGTCCTATAGCTTAGGGAAATTAAAATCAAAAAGATACAGCCACCCCAATGTTTGGGACGCCTCTGTTTACAAGAACCTCGTTTACCGTACAAGTTCAATATCACAGAAAGTGAAAAATGGATAAAGAACTTGTGGTACTTACGTACAATGCAGTATCACTCAGCAGTGAAATCTATGTCATCAGGCCCGTAGCAGCACAATGAGTGGATTCAGGTACGATGATTCTAACTGAAATAAGTCACACAGAAAAAGAAACATCATATGATATCAGTAATACACGGAATGTAAACTTGGCTACACAGGAACTGAATTACAGAACAGAACAGGGTCTCACATTTAGAAAACCAACTTATGCTTGTTTAAGGGTAAAGGTGAGTTGGGGTGCTGCATAAAACCAGAGATTGAAATGAGCACAGATAAAGTTCCTTAAGCCAAATATGGAATACACAAGAGCTACTCCTTGCTCAACGAAATGGACTCAACACCGCATATTAAACGCCTAAGAATGTACCTGACTCTTAAGTATCTTAAAACCTATGGATTGCTATGTCTCCGAAAGAGAATCAAGCATGTGTACAGGGACATAAACGCAGCAGTGATAGGATTGGAGAGGTTCGGTGAGCAAATGAAGACCCTTTGAAGTCATATTGCATGGTACCCATTCCACGGGTTTCAACTACCCAGGTTTAAGGTATTCTTCCTTCAGCTAAAACATGCATGTGGAACCTAGAGTATGATCAACCATGTGATCGGGAGACGTGTTCAAATATGTCTCAGTTTTCGTACCCTGGTACTCGGGTGCAACATTCCAGACGCTTTACTAACACTCTCCCGACTTGGAGAGTCAGTCCCTTTAACCTCCTGTTTGGCCCAGTTTGCAATTTCTGCGGAAGATGAACAGGAATAGCGAGAACCAATGAGAGACTAGCTGGAGGTGTCTGGACGGGCAAATTTAACTCTCATTTCCCACCAGGAAGAGGAAATAACCAAAGGCTCAGCGTGCCGTGCCGAAACCAGATTAGGGCCTGAAGCCATCCTGCGGTGTTGCGGCCAGCTCACAAGAAAACGAGTTGAAGAAAGGAGCTCAGGGGCACTGTAATTCACAAACCTGCAGAGTTATAAATGACAACTATCGTCCAAAAATATACTGAAGTAAGGCTGCCAAGAGGACTTGAAAGCGGGGCAGAATTGCAGGAAACCGATTTCAGGAGGTAGACTGGAATTGCATTGAAAGCATAGGAAAAGAGGCAGAACGTCCACAATGATGCACTTGGCCAAAAAGGGCGTATGCGTTTTTTCCTGAATATATTCAGGAAAAAACGCATACGCCCTTTTTGGCCAACCAAGCAAGCTTGCAAAGGAAATCTGCACTACAATGAAGTCTCACTTCCCCCCCACCGGTCAAAAGGGCCATCTGAAAAAAGTGTAAAATCCAGAAAGGCAGGACAGGCCATGGAGAACTGGGAGCCTTGTTATGCTGATGGGCGGGATGTCAATTGCCAACAGACACTCGGGCGAAGTGTATGGTGTTTCCTGAAACATCTAAAAAACAAAGCAACAGAGCCTAGGGCACTTCCACTTATGGTCCTATAGCTTAGGGAAATTAAAATCAAAAAGATACAGCCACCCCAATGTTTGGGACGCCTCTGTTTACAAGAACCTCGTTCACCGTACAAGTTCAATATCACAGAAAGTGAAAAATGGATAAAGAACTTGTGGTACTTACGTACAATGCAGTATCACTCAGCAGTGAAATCTATGTCATCAGGCCCGTAGCAGCACAATGAGTGGATTCAGGTACGATGATTCTAACTGAAATAAGTCACACAGAAAAAGAAACATCATAAGATATCAGTAATACACGGAATGTAAACTTGGCTACACAGGAACTGAATTACAGAACAGAACAGGGTCTCAAATTTAGAAAACCAACTTATGCTTGTTTAAGGGTAAAGGTGAGTTGGGGTGCTGCATAAAACCAGAGATTGAAATGAGCACAGATAAAGTTCCTTAAGCCAAATATGGAATAGACAAGAGCTACTCCTTGCTCAACGAAATGGACTCAACACCGCATATTAAACGCCTAAGAATGTACCTGACTCTTAAGTATCTTAAAACCTATGGATTGCTATGTCTCCGAAAGAGAATCAAGCATCTGTACAGGGACATAAACGCAGCAGTGATAGGATTGGAGAGGTTCGGTGAGCAAATGAAGACCCTTTGAAGTCATATTGCATGGTACCCATTCCACGGGTTTCAACTACCCAGGTTTAAGGTATTCTTCCTTCAGCTAAAACATGCATGTGGAACCTAGAGTATGATCAACCATGTGATCGGGAGACGTGTTCAAATATGTCTCAGTTTTCGTACCCTGGTACTCGGGTGCAACATTCCAGACGCTTTACTAACACTCTCCCGACTTGGAGAGTCAGTCCCTTTAACCTCCTGTTTGGCCCAGTTTGCAATTTCTGCGGAAGATGAACAGGAATAGCGAGAACCAATGAGAGACTAGCTGGAGGTGTCTGGACGGGCAAATTTAACTCTCATTTCCCACCAGGAAGAGGAAATAACCAAAGGCTCAGCGTGCCGTGCCGGAACCAGATTAGGGCCTGAAGCCATCCTGCGGTGTTGCGGCCAGCTCACAAGAAAACGAGTTGAAGAAAGGAGCTCAGGGGCACTGTAATTCACAAACCTGCAGAGTTATAAATGACAACTATCGTCCAAAAATATACTGAAGTAAGGCTGCCAAGAGGACTTGAAAGCGGGGCAGAATTGCAGGAAACCGATTTCAGGAGGTAGACTGGAATTGCATTGAAAGCATAGGAAAAGAGGCAGAACGTCCACAATGATGCACTTGGCCAAAAAGGGCGTATGCGTTTTTTCCTGAATATATTCAGGAAAAAACGCATACGCCCTTTTTGGCCGACCAAGCAAGCTTGCAAAGGAAATCTGCACTACAATGAAGTCTCACTTCCCCCCCCCCCGGTCAAAAGGGCCATCTGAAAAATGTGTAAAATCCAGAAAGGCAGGACAGGCCATGGAGAACTGGGAGCCTTGTTATGCTGATGGGCGGGATGTCAATTGCCAACAGACACTCGGGAGAAGTGTATGGTGTTTCCTGAAACATCTAAAAAACAAAGCAACAGAGCCTAGGGCACTTCCACTTATGGTCCTATAGCTTAGGGAAATTAAAATCAAAAAGATACAGCCACCCCAATGTTTGGGACGCCTCTGTTTACAAGAACCTCGTTTACCGTACAAGTTCAATATCACAGAAAGTGAAAAATGGATAAAGAACTTGTGGTACTTACGTACAATGCAGTATCACTCAGCAGTGAAATCTATGTCATCAGGCCCGTAGCAGCACAATGAGTGGATTCAGGTACGATGATTCTAACTGAAATAAGTCACACAGAAAAAGAAACATCATAAGATATCAGTAATACACGGAATGTAAACTTGGCTACACAGGAACTGAATTACAGAACAGAACAGGGTCTCAAATTTAGAAAACCAACTTATGCTTGTTTAAGGGTAAAGGTGAGTTGGGGTGCTGCATAAAACCAGAGATTGAAATGAGCACAGATAAAGTTCCTTAAGCCAAATATGGAATAGACAAGAGCTACTCCTTGCTCAACGAAATGGACTCAACACCGCATATTAAACGCCTAAGAATGTACCTGACTCTTAAGTATCTTAAAACCTATGGATTGCTATGTCTCCGAAAGAGAATCAAGCATGTGTACAGGGACATAAACGCAGCAGTGATAGGATTGGAGAGGTTCGGTGAGCAAATGAAGACCCTTTGAAGTCATATTGCATGGTACCCATTCCAAGGTTTTCAACTACCCAGGTTTAAGGTATTCTTCCTTCAGCTAAAACATGCATGTGGAACCTAGAGTATGATCAACCATGTGATCGGGAGACGTGTTCAAATATGTCTCAGTTTTCGTACCCTGGTACTCGGGTGCAACATTCCAGACGCTTTACTAACACTCTCCCGACTTGGAGAGTCAGTCCCTTTAACCTCCTGTTTGGCCCAGTTTGCAATTTCTGCGGAAGATGAACAGGAATAGCGAGAACCAATGAGAGACTAGCTGGAGGTGTCTGGACGGGCAAATTTAACTCTCATTTCCCACCAGGAAGAGGAAATAACCAAAGGCTCAGCGTGCCGTGCCGGAACCAGATTAGGGCCTGAAGCCATCCTGCGGTGTTGCGGCCAGCTCACAAGAAAACGAGTTGAAGAAAGGAGCTCAGGGGCACTGTAATTCACAAACCTGCAGAGTTATAAATGACAACTATCGTCCAAAAATATACTGAAGTAAGGCTGCCAAGAGGACTTGAAAGCGGGGCAGAATTGCAGGAAACCGATTTCAGGAGGTAGACTGGAATTGCATTGAAAGCATAGGAAAAGAGGCAGAACGTCCACAATGATGCACTTGGCCAAAAAGGGCGTATGCGTTTTTTCCTGAATATATTCAGGAAAAAACGCATACGCCCTTTTTGGCCAACCAAGCAAGCTTGCAAAGGAAATCTGCACTACAATGAAGTCTCACTTCCCCCCCACCGGTCAAAAGGGCCATCTGAAAAAAGTGTAAAATCCAGAAAGGCAGGACAGGCCATGGAGAACTGGGAGCCTTGTTATGCTGATGGGCGGGATGTCAATTGCCAACAGACACTCGGGAGAAGTGTATGGTGTTTCCTGAAACATCTAAAAAACAAAGCAACAGAGCCTAGGGCACTTCCACTTATGGTCCTATAGCTTAGGGAAATTAAAATCAAAAAGATACAGCCACCCCAATGTTTGGGACGCCTCTGTTTACAAGAACCTCGTTTACCGTACAAGTTCAATATCACAGAAAGTGAAAAATGGATAAAGAACTTGTGGTACTTACGTACAATGCAGTATCACTCAGCAGTGAAATCTATGTCATCAGGCCCGTAGCAGCACAATGAGTGGATTCAGGTACGATGATTCTAACTGAAATAAGTCACACAGAAAAAGAAACATCATAAGATATCAGTAATACACGGAATGTAAACTTGGCTACACAGGAACTGAATTACAGAACAGAACAGGGTCTCAAATTTAGAAAACCAACTTATGCTTGTTTAAGGGTAAAGGTGAGTTGGGGTGCTGCATAAAACCAGAGATTGAAATGAGCACAGATAAAGTTCCTTAAGCCAAATATGGAATAGACAAGAGCTACTCCTTGCTCAACGAAATGGACTCAACACCGCATATTAAACGCCTAAGAATGTACCTGACTCTTAAGTATCTTAAAACCTATGGATTGCTATGTCTCCGAAAGAGAATCAAGCATGTGTACAGCGACATAAACGCAGCAGTGATAGGATTGGAGAGGTTCGGTGAGCAAATGAAGACCCTTTGAAGTCATATTGCATGGTACCCATTCCACGGGTTTCAACTACCCAGGTTTAAGGTATTCTTCCTTCAGCTAAAACATGCATGTGGAACCTAGAGTATGATCAACCATGTGATCGGGAGACGTGTTCAAATATGTCTCAGTTTTCGTACCGTGGTACTCGGGTGCAACATTCCAGACGCTTTACTAACACTCTCCCGACTTGGAGAGTCAGTCCCTTTAACCTCCTGTTTGGCCCAGTTTGCAATTTCTGCAGAAGATGAACAGGAATAGCGAGAACCAATGAGAGACTAGCTGGAGGTGTCTGGACGGGCAAATTTAACTCTCATTTCCCACCAGGAAGAGGAAATAACCAAAGGCTCAGCGTGCCATGCCGGAACCAGATTAGGGCCTGAAGCCATCCTGCGGTGTTGCGGCCAGCTCACAAGAAAACGAGTTGAAGAAAGGAGCTCAGGGGCACTGTAATTCACAAACCTGCAGAGTTATAAATGACAACTATCGTCCAAAAATATACTGAAGTAAGGCTGCCAAGAGGACTTGAAAGCGGGGCAGAATTGCAGGAAACCGATTTCAGGAGGTAGACTGGAATTGCATTGAAAGCATAGGAAAAGAGGCAGAACGTCCACAATGATGCACTTGGCCAAAAAGGGCGTATGCGTTTTTTCCTGAATATATTCAGGAAAAAACGCATACGCCCTTTTTGGCCAACCAAGCAAGCTTGCAAAGGAAATCTGCACTACAATGAAGTCTCACTTCCCCCCCACCGGTCAAAAGGGCCATCTGAAAAAAGTGTAAAATCCAGAAAGGCAGGACAGGCCATGGAGAACTGGGAGCCTTGTTATGCTGATGGGCGGGATGTCAATTGCCAACAGACACTCGGGAGAAGTGTATGGTGTTTCCTGAAACATCTAAAAAACAAAGCAACACAGCCTAGGGCACTTCCACTTATGGTCCTATAGCTTAGGGAAATTAAAATCAAAAAGATACAGCCACCCCAATGTTTGGGACGCCTCTGTTTACAAGAACCTCGTTTACCGTACAAGTTCAATATCACAGAAAGTGAAAAATGGATAAAGAACTTGTGGTACTTACGTACAATGCAGTATCACTCAGCAGTGAAATCTATGTCATCAGGCCCGTAGCAGCACAATGAGTGGATTCAGGTACGATGATTCTAACTGAAATAAGTCACACAGAAAAAGAAACATCATAAGATATCAGTAATACACGGAATGTAAACTTGGCTACACAGGAACTGAATTACAGAACAGAACAGGGTCTCAAATTTAGAAAACCAACTTATGCTTGTTTAAGGGTAAAGGTGAGTTGGGGTGCTGCATAAAACCAGAGATTGAAATGAGCACAGATAAAGTTCCTTAAGCCAAATATGGAATAGACAAGAGCTACTCCTTGCTCAACGAAATGGACTCAACACCGCATATTAAACGCCTAAGAATGTACCTGACTCTTAAGTATCTTAAAACCTATGGATTGCTATGTCTCCGAAAGAGAATCAAGCATGTGTACAGGGACATAAACGCAGCAGTGATAGGATTGGAGAGGTTTGGTGAGCAAATGAAGACCCTTTGAAGTCATATTGCATGGTACCCATTCCACGGGTTTCAACTACCCAGGTTTAAGGTATTCTTCCTTCAGCTAAAACATGCATGTGGAACCTAGAGTATGATCAACCATGTGATCGGGAGATGTGTTCAAATATGTCTCAGTTTTCGTACCCTGGTACTCGGGTGCAACATTCCAGACGCTTTACTAACACTCTCCCGACTTCGAGAGTCAGTCCCTTTAACCTCCTGTTTGGCCCAGTTTGCAATTTCTGCGGAAGATGAACAGGAATAGCGAGAACCAATGAGAGACTAGCTGGAGGTGTCTGGACGGGCAAATTTAACTCTCATTTCCCACCAGGAAGAGGAAATAACCAAAGGCTCAGCGTGCCGTGCCGGAACCAGATTAGGGCCTGAAGCCATCCTGCGGTGTTGCGGCCAGCTCACAAGAAAACGAGTTGAAGAAAGGAGCTCAGGGGCACTGTAATTCACAAAACTGCAGAGTTATAAATGACAACTATCGTCCAAAAATATACTGAAGTAAGGCTGCCAAGAGGACTTGAAAGCGGGGCAGAATTGCAGGAAACCGATTTCAGGAGGTAGACTGGAATTGCATTGAAAGCATAGGAAAAGAGGCAGAATGTCCACAATGATGCACTTGGCCAAAAAGGGCGTATGCGTTTTTTCCTGAATATATTCAGGAAAAAACGCATACGCCCTTTTTGGCCAACCAAGCAAGCTTGCAAAGGAAATCTGCACTACAATGAAGTCTCACTTCCCCCCGGTCAAAAGGGCCATCTGAGAAAAGTGTAAAATCCAGAAAGGCAGGACAGGCCATGGAGAACTGGGAGCCTTGATATGCTGATGGGCGGGATATCAATTGCCAACAGACACTCGGGAGAAGTGTATGGTGTTTCCGAAAACATCTAAAAAACAAAGCAACAGAGCCTAGGGCACTTCCACTTATGGTCCTATAGCTTAGGGAAATTAAAATCAAAAAGATACAGCCACCCCAATGTTTGGGACGCCTCTGTTTACAAGAACCTCGTTTACCGTACAAGTTCAATATCACAGAAAGTGAAAAATGGATAAAGAACTTGTGGTACTTACGTACAATGCAGTATCACTCAGCAGTGAAATCTATGTCATCAGGCCCGTAGCAGCACAATGAGTGGATTCAGGTACGATGATTCTAACTGAAATAAGTCACACAGAAAAAGAAACATCATAAGATATCAGTAATACACGGAATGTAAACTTGGCTACACAGGAACTGAATTACAGAACAGAACAGGGTCTCAAATTTAGAAAACCAACTTATGCTTGTTTAAGGGTAAAGGTGAGTTGGGGTGCTGCATAAAACCAGAGATTGAAATGAGCACAGATAAAGTTCCTTAAGCCAAATATGGAATAGACAAGAGCTACTCCTTGCTCAACGAAATGGACTCAACACCGCATATTAAACGCCTAAGAATGTACCTGACTCTTAAGTATCTTAAAACCTATGGATTGCTATGTCTCCGAAAGAGAATCAAGCATGTGTACAGGGACATAAACGCAGCAGTGATAGGATTGGAGAGGTTCGGTGAGCAAATGAAGACCCTTTGAAGTCATATTGCATGGTACCCATTCCACGGGTTTCAACTACCCAGGTTTAAGGTATTCTTCCTTCAGCTAAAACATGCATGTGGAACCTAGAGTATGATCAACCATGTGATCGGGAGACGTGTTCAAATATGTCTCAGTTTTCGTACCCTGGTACTCGGGTGCAACATTCCAGACGCTTTACTAACACTCTCCCGACTTGGAGAGTCAGTCCCTTTAACCTCCTGTTTGGCCCAGTTTGCAATTTCTGCGGAAGATGAACAGGAATAGTGAGAACCAATGAGAGACTAGCTGGAGGTGTCTGGACGGGCAAATTTAACTCTCATTTCCCACCAGGAAGAGGAAATAACCAAAGGCTCAGCGTGCCGTGCCGGAACCAGATTAGGGCCTGAAGCCATCCTGCGGTGTTGCGGCCAGCTCACAAGAAAACGAGTTGAAGAAAGGAGCTCAGGGGCACTGTAATTCACAAACCTGCAGAGTTATAAATGACAACTATCGTCCAAAAATATACTGAAGTAAGGCTGCCAAGAGGACTTGAAAGCGGGGCAGAATTGCAGGAAACCGATTTCAGGAGGTAGACTGGAATTGCATTGAAAGCATAGGAAAAGAGGCAGAACGTCCACAATGATGCACTTGGCCAAAAAGGGCGTATGCGTTTTTTCCTGAATATATTCAGGAAAAAACGCATACGCCCTTTTTGGCCAACCAAGCAAGCTTGCAAAGGAAATCTGCACTACAATGAAGTCTCACTTCCCCCCGGTCAAAAGGGCCATCTGAAAAAAGTGTAAAATCCAGAAAGGCAGGACAGGCCATGGAGAACTGGGAGCCTTGTTATGCTGATGGGCGGGATGTAAACTGCCAACAGACACTCGGGAGAAGTGTATGGTGTTTCCTGAAACATCTAAAAAACAAAGCAACAGAGCCTAGGGCACTTCCACTTATGGTCCTATAGCTTAGGGAAATTAAAATCAAAAAGATACAGCCACTCCAATGTTTGGGACGCCTCTGTTTACAAGAACCTCGTTTACCGTACAAGTTCAATATCACAGAAAGTGAAAAATGGATAAAGAACTTGTGGTACTTTCGTACAATGCAGTATCACTCAGCAGTGAAATCTATGTCATCAGGCCCGTAGCAGCACAATGAGTGGATTCAGGTACGATGATTCTAACTGAAATAAGTCACACAGAAAAAGAAACATCATAAGATATCAGTAATACACGGAATGTAAACTTGGCTACACAGGAACTGAATTACAGAACAGAACAGGGTCTCAAATTTAGAAAACCAACTTATGCTTGTTTAAGGGTAAAGGTGAGTTGGGGTGCTGCATAAAACCAGAGATTGAAATGAGCACAGATAAAGTTCCTTAAGCCAAATATGGAATAGACAAGAGCTACTCCTTGCTCAACGAAATGGACTCAACACCGCATATTAAACGCCTAAGAATGTACCTGACTCTTAAGTATCTTAAAACCTATGGATTGCTATGTCTCCAAAAGAGAATCAAGCATGTGTACAGGGACATAAACGCAGCAGTGATAGGATTGGAGAGGTTCGGTGAGCAAATGAAGACCCTTTGAAGTCATATTGCATGGTACCCATTCCACGGGTTTCAACTACCCAGGTTTAAGGTATTCTTCCTTCAGCTAAAACATGCATGTGGAACCTAGAGTATGATCAACCATGTGATCGGGAGACGTGTTCAAATATGTCTCAGTTTTCGTACCCTGGTACTCGGGTGCAACATTCCAGACGCTTTACTAACACTCTCCCGACTTGGAGAGTCAGTCCCTTTAACCTCCTGTTTGGCCCAGTTTGCAATTTCTGCGGAAGATGAACAGGAATAGCGAGAACCAATGAGAGACTAGCTGGAGGTGTCTGGACGGCCAAATTTAACTCTCATTTCCCACCAGGAAGAGGAAATAACCAAAGGCTCAGCGTGCCGTGCCGGAACCAGATTAGGGCCTGAAGCCATCCTGCGGTGTTGCGGCCAGCTCACAAGAAAACGAGTTGAAGAAAGGAGCTCAGGGGCACTGTAATTCACAAACCTGCAGAGTTATAAATGACAACTATCGTCCAAAAATATACTGAAGTAAGGCTGCCAAGAGGACTTGAAAGCGGGGCAGAATTGCAGGAAACCGATTTCAGGAGGTAGACTGGAATTGCATTGAAAGCATAGGAAAAGAGGCAGAACGTCCACAATGATGCACTTGGCCAAAAAGGGCGTATGCGTTTTTTCCTGAATATATTCAGGAAAAAAGGCATACGCCCTTTTTGGCCGACCAAGCAAGCTTGCAAAGGAAATCTGCACTACAATGAAGTCTCACTTCCCCCCCGCCCCCGGTCAAAAGGGCCATCTGAAAAATGTGTAAAATCCAGAAAGGCAGGACAGGCCATGGAGAACTGGGAGCCTTGTTATGCTGATGGGCGGGATGTCAATTGCCAACAGACACTCGGGAGAAGTGTATGGTGTTTCCTGAAACATCTAAAAAACAAAGCAACAGAGCCTAGGGCACTTCCACTTATGGTCCTATAGCTTAGGGAAATTAAAATCAAAAAGATACAGCCACCCCAATGTTTGGGACGCCTCTGTTTACAAGAACCTCGTTTACCGTACAAGTTCAATATCACAGAAAGTGAAAAATGGATAAAGAACTTGTGGTACTTACGTACAATGCAGTATCACTCAGCAGTGAAATCTATGCCATCAGGCCCGTAGCGGCACTATGAGTGGATTCAGGTACGATGATTCTAACTGAAATAAGTCACACAGAAAAAGAAACATCATAAGATATCAGTAATACACGGAATGTAAACTTGGCTACATAGGAACTGAATTACAGAAGAGAACAGGGTCTCAAATTTAGAAAACCAACTTATGCTTGTTTAAGGGTAAAGGTGAGTTGGGGTGCTGCATAAAACCAGAGATTGAAATGAGCACAGATAAAGTTCCTTAAGCCAAATATGGAATACACAAGAGCTACTCCTTGCTCAACGAAATGGACTCAACACCGCATATTAAACGCCTAAGAATGTACCTGACTCTTAAGTATCTTAAAACCTATGGATTGCTATGTCTCCGAAAGAGAATCAAGCATGTGTACAGGGACATAAACGCAGCAGTGATAGGATTGGAGAGGTTCGGTGAGCAAATGAAGACCCTTTGAAGTCATATTGCATGGTACCCATTCCACGGGTTTCAACTACCCAGGTTTAAGGTATTCTTCCTTCAGCTAAAACATGCATGTGGAACCTAGAGTATGATCAACCATGTGATCGGGAGACGTGTTCAAATATGTCTCAGTTTTCGTACCCTGGTACTCGGGTGCAACATTCCAGACGCTTTACTAACACTCTCCCGACTTGGAGAGTCAGTCCCTTTAACCTCCTGTTTGGCCCAGTTTGCAATTTCTGCGGAAGATGAACAGGAATAGCGAGAACCAATGAGAGACTAGCTGGAGGTGTCTGGACGGGCAAATTTAACTCTCATTTGCCACCAGGAAGAGGAAATAACCAAAGGCTCAGCGTGCCGTGCCGGAACCAGATTAGGGCCTGAAGCCATCCTGCGGTGTTGCGGCCAGCTCACAAGAAAACGAGTTGAAGAAAGGAGCTCAGGGGCACTGTAATTCACAAACCTGCAGAGTTATAAATGACAACTATCGTCCAAAAATATACTGAAGTAAGGCTGCCAAGAGGACTTGAAAGCGGGGCAGAATTGCAGGAAACCGATTTCAGGAGGTAGACTGGAATTGCATTGAAAGCATAGGAAAAGAGGCAGAACGTCCACAATGATGCACTTGGCCAAAAAGGGCGTATGCGTTTTTTCCTGAATATATTCAGGAAAAAACGCATACGCCCTTTTTGGCCAACCAAGCAAGCTTGCAAAGGAAATCTGCACTACAATGAAGTCTCACTTCCCCCCGGTCAAAAGGGCCATCTGAAAAAAGTGTAAAATCCAGAAAGGCAGGACAGGCCATGGAGAACTGGGAGCCTTGTTATGCTGATGGGCGGGATATCAATTGCCAACAGACACTCGGGAGAAGTGTATGGTGTTTCCTAAAACATCTAAAAAACAAAGCAACAGAGCCTAGGGCACTTCCACTTATGGTCCTATAGCTTAGGGAAATTAAAATCAAAAAGATACAGCCACCCCAATGTTTGGGACGCCTCTGTTTACAAGAACCTCGTTTACCGTACAAGTTCAATATCACAGAAAGTGAAAAATGGATAAAGAACTTGTGGTACTTTCGTACAATGCAGTATCACTCAGCAGTGAAATCTATGTCATCAGGCCCGTAGCAGCACAATGAGTGGATTCAGGTACGATGATTCTAACTGAAATAAGTCACACAGAAAAAGAAACATCATAAGATATCAGTAATACACGGAATGTAAACTTGGCTACACAGGAACTGAATTACAGAACAGAACAGGGTCTCAAATTTAGAAAACCAACTTATGCTTGTTTAAGGGTAAAGGTGAGTTGGGGTGCTGCATAAAACCAGAGATTGAAATGAGCACAGATAAAGTTCCTTAAGCCAAATATGGAATACACAAGAGCTACTCCTTGCTCAACGAAATGGACTCAACACCGCATATTAAACGCCTAAGAATGTACCTGACTCTTAAGTATCTTAAAACCTATGGATTGCTATGTCTCCGAAAGAGAATCAAGCATGTGTACAGGGACATAAACGCAGCAGTGATAGGATTGGAGAGGTTCGGTGAGCAAATGAAGACCCTTTGAAGTCATATTGCATGGTACCCATTCCACGGGTTTCAACTACCCAGGTTTAAGGTATTCTTCCTTCAGCTAAAACATGCATGTGGAACCTAGAGTATGATCAACCATGTGATCGGGAGACGTGTTCAAATATGTCTCAGTTTTCGTACCCTGGTACTCGGGTGCAACATTCCAGACGCTTTACTAACACTCTCCCGACTTGGAGAGTCAGTCCCTTTAACCTCCTGTTTGGCCCAGTTTGCAATTTCTGCGGAAGATGAACAGGAATAGCGAGAACCAATGAGAGACTAGCTGGAGGTGTCTGGACGGGCAAATTTAACTCTCATTTCCCACCAGGAAGAGGAAATAACCAAAGGCTCAGCGTGCCGTGCCGGAACCAGATTAGGGCCTGAAGCCATCCTGCGGTGTTGCGGCCAGCTCACAAGAAAACGAGTTGAAGAAAGGAGCTCAGGGGCACTGTAATTCACAAACCTGCAGAGTTATAAATGACAACTATCGTCCAAAAATATACTGAAGTAAGGCTGCCAAGAGGACTTGAAAGCGGGGCAGAATTGCAGGAAACCGATTTCAGGAGGTAGACTGGAATTGCATTGAAAGCATAGGAAAAGAGGCAGAACGTCCACAATGATGCACTTGGCCAAAAAGGGCGTATGCGTTTTTTCCTGAATATATTCAGGAAAAAACGCATACGCCCTTTTTGGCCAACCAAGCAAGCTTGCAAAGGAAATCTGCACTACAATGAAGTCTCACTTCCCCCCGGTCAAAAGGGCCATCTGAGAAAAGTGTAAAATCCAGAAAGGCAGGACAGGCCATGGAGAACTGGGAGCCTTGTTATGCTGATGGGCGGGATGTAAACTGCCAACAGACACTCGGGAGAAGTGTATGGTGTTTCCTGAAACATCTAAAAAACAAAGCAACAGAGCCTAGGGCACTTCCACTTATGGTCCTATAGCTTAGGGAAATTAAAATCAAAAAGATACAGCCACTCCAATGTTTGGGACGCCTCTGTTTACAAGAACCTCGTTTACCGTACAAGTTCAATATCACAGAAAGTGAAAAATGGATAAAGAACTTGTGGTACTTTCGTACAATGCAGTATCACTCAGCAGTGAAATCTATGTCATCAGGCCCGTAGCAGCACAATGAGTGGATTCAGGTACGATGATTCTAACTGAAATAAGTCACACAGAAAAAGAAACATCATAAGATATCAGTAATACACGGAATGTAAACTTGGCTACACAGGAACTGAATTACAGAACAGAACAGGGTCTCAAATTTAGAAAACCAACTTATGCTTGTTTAAGGGTAAAGGTGAGTTGGGGTGCTGCATAAAACCAGAGATTGAAATGAGCACAGATAAAGTTCCTTAAGCCAAATATGGAATAGACAAGAGCTACTCCTTGCTCAACGAAATGGACTCAACACCGCATATTAAACGCCTAAGAATGTACCTGACTCTTAAGTATCTTAAAACCTATGGATTGCTATGTCTCCAAAAGAGAATCAAGCATGTGTACAGGGACATAAACGCAGCAGTGATAGGATTGGAGAGGTTCGGTGAGCAAATGAAGACCCTTTGAAGTCATATTGCATGGTACCCATTCCACGGGTTTCAACTACCCAGGTTTAAGGTATTCTTCCTTCAGCTAAAACATGCAT
Organism: Globicephala melas; assembly: GCF_963455315.2. NCBI lineage: Eukaryota > Metazoa > Chordata > Mammalia > Artiodactyla > Delphinidae > Globicephala > Globicephala melas. Next base: position 306,777 of record NW_027207459.1, on the reverse strand, counting down.
GTGGAACCTAGAGTATGATCAACCATGTGATCGGGAGACGTGTTCAAATATGTCTCAGTTTTCGTACCCTGGTACTCGGGTGCAACATTCCAGACGCTTTACTAACACTCTCCCGACTTGGAGAGTCAGTCCCTTTAACCTCCTGTTTGGCCCAGTTTGCAATTTCTGCGGAAGATGAACAGGAATAGCGAGAACCAATGAGAGACTAGCTGGAGGTGTCTGGACGGCCAAATTTAACTCTCATTTCCCACCAGGAAGAGGAAATAACCAAAGGCTCAGCGTGCCGTGCCGGAACCAGATTAGGGCCTGAAGCCATCCTGCGGTGTTGCGGCCAGCTCACAAGAAAACGAGTTGAAGAAAGGAGCTCAGGGGCACTGTAATTCACAAACCTGCAGAGTTATAAATGACAACTATCGTCCAAAAATATACTGAAGTAAGGCTGCCAAGAGGACTTGAAAGCGGGGCAGAATTGCAGGAAACCGATTTCAGGAGGTAGACTGGAATTGCATTGAAAGCATAGGAAAAGAGGCAGAACGTCCACAATGATGCACTTGGCCAAAAAGGGCGTATGCGTTTTTTCCTGAATATATTCAGGAAAAAACGCATACGCCCTTTTTGGCCAACCAAGCAAGCTTGCAAAGGAAATCTGCACTACAATGAAGTCTCACTTCCCTCCCCCCCCCCGGTCAAAAGGGCCATCTGAAAAAAGTGTAAAATCCAGAAAGGCAGGACAGGCCATGGAGAACTGGGAGCCTTGTTATGCTGATGGGCGGGATGTAAACTGCCAACAGACACTCGGGAGAAGTGTATGGTGTTTCCTGAAACATCTAAAAAACAAAGCAACAGAGCCTAGGGCACTTCCACTTATGGTCCTGTAGCTTAGGGAAATTAAAATCAAAAAGATACAACCACCCCAATGTTTGGGACGCCTCTGTTTACAAGAACCTCGTTTACCGTACAAGTTCAATATCACAGAAAGTGAAAAATGGATAAAGAACTTGTGGTACTTACGTACAATGCAGTATCACTCAGCAGTGAAATCTATGTCATCAGGCCCGTAGCAGCACAATGAGTGGATTCAGGTACGATGATTCTAACTGAAATAAGTCACACAGAGAAAGAAACATCATAAGATATCAGTAATACACGGAATGTAAACTTGGCTACACAGGAACTGAATTACAGAACAGAACAGGGTCTCAAATTTAGAAAACCAACTTATGCTTGTTTAAGGGTAAAGGTGAGTTGGGGTGCTGCATAAAACCAGAGATTGAAATGAGCACAGATAAAGTTCCTTAAGCTAAATATGGAATAGACAAGAGCTACTCCTTGCTCAACGAAATGGACTCAACACCGCATATTAAACGCCTAAGAATGTACCTGACTCTTAAGTATCTTAAAACCTATGGATTGCTATGTCTCCGAAAGAGAATCAAGCATGTGTACAGGGACATAAACGCAGCAGTGATAGGATTGGAGAGGTTCGGTGAGCAAATGAAGACCCTTTGAAGTCATATTGCATGGTACCCATTCCACGGGTTTCAACTACCCAGGTTTAAGGTATTCTTCCTTCAGCTAAAACATGCATGTGGAACCTAGAGTATGATCAACCATGTGATCGGGAGACGTGTTCAAATATGTCTCAGTTTTCATACCCTGGTACTCGGGTGCAACATTCCAGACGCTTTACTAACACTCTCCCGACTTGGAGAGTCAGTCCCTTTAACCTCCTGTTTGGCCCAGTTTGCAATTTCTGCGGAAGATGGACAGGAATAGCGAGAACCAGTGAGAGACTAGCTGGAGGTGTCTGGACGGGCAAATTTAACTCTCATTTCCCACCAGGAAGAGGAAATAACCAAAGGCTCAGCGTGCCGTGCCGGAACCAGATTAGGGCCTGAAGCCATCCTGCGGTGTTGCGGCCAGCTCACAAGAAAACGAGTTGAAGAAAGGAGCTCAGGGGCACTGTAATTCACAAACCTGCAGAGTTATAAATGACAACTATCGTCCAAAAATATACTGAAGTAAGGCTGCCAAGAGGACTTGAAAGCGGGGCAGAATTGCAGGAAACCGATTTCAGGAGGTAGACTGGAATTGCATTGAAAGCATAGGAAAAGAGGCAGATCGTCCACAATGATGCACTTGGCCAAAAAGGGCGTATGCGTTTTTTCCTGAATATATTCAGGAAAAAACGCATACGCCCTTTTTGGCCAACCAAGCAAGCTTGCAAAGGAAATCTGCACTACAATGAAGTCTCAATTCACCCCGGTCAAAAGGGCCATCTGAAAAAAGTGTAAAATCCAGAAAGGCAGGACAGGCCATGGAGAACTGGGAGCCTTGTTATGCTGATGGGCGGGATGTAAATTGCCAACAGACACTCGGGAGAAGTGTATGGTGTTTCCTGAAACATCTAAAAAACAAAGCAACAGAGCCTAGGGCACTTCCACTTATGGTCCTATAGTTTAGGGAAATTAAAATCAAAAAGATACAGCCACCCCAAAGTTTGGGACGCCTCTGTTTACAAGAACCTCGTTTACCGTACAAGTTCAATATCACAGAAAGTGAAAAATGGATAAAGAACTTGTGGTACTTACGTACAATGCAGTATCACTCAGCAATGAAATCTATGTCATCAGGCCCGTAGCAGCATAATGAGTGGATTCAGGTACGATGATTCTAACTGAAATAAGTCACACAGAAAAAGAAACATCATAAGATATCAGTAATACATGGAATGTAAACTTGGCTACACAGGAACTGAATTCCAAAACAGAACAGGGTCTCAAATTTAGAAAACCAACTTATGCTTGCTTAAGGGGAAAGGTGAGTTGGGGTGCTGCATAAAACCAGAGATTGAAATGAGCACAGATAACGTTCTATAAGGCAAATATGGAATAGACAAGAGCTACTCCTTGCTCAACGAAATGGACTCAACACCCCATATTCAACGCCTAGGAATATACCTGCCTAGTAAGAATCATAAAAGCAATGGATTTATATATCTCTGTAAGAGAATCAAGAGTGTGTACAGCGGCATTAAAGCAGTGAAAATCAGCTAAATCCCATATTAAAAATAAATTTCTTAAACAAAACACAATGACAGTGAAATAGAGAGCAATACTTAAGTAATTCATTCAAGGCTTCTGATGCAACCTGCATTTACCATATCTACACCCAGAGCTGGGTGACACATAAGGCTGGACACTTGGGGCTCATAAGATTGGTGAGGTTCAGTGAGCAAATGCAGACCCTTTGAAGTCATATTGCATGGTACCCATTCCATGGGTCTCAACTCTCCAGGTTTAAGGGATTCTTCCTTCAGCTAAAACATGCATGTGGAACCCAGAGTATGATCCACCGTGTGATCGAGAAACGTGTTCAAATGTGTCTCACTTTTCGTTCCCTGGTACTCGGGTGCAACATTCCAGACGCTTTACTAACACTCTCCCGACTTGGAGAGTCAGTCCCTTTAACCTCCTGTTTGGCCCAGTTTGCAATTTCTGCAGAAGATGAACAGGAATAGCGAGAACCAATGAGAGACTAGCTGGAGGTGTCTGGACGGGCAAATTTAACTCTCATTTCCCATAGGGAAGAGGAATAAACCAAAGGCTCAGCATGCCGTGCCGGAACCAGATTAGGGCCTGAAGCAATCCTGCGGTGTTGTGGCCAGCTCAAAAGAAAGCGAGTTGAAGAAAGGAGCTCAGGGGCACTGTAATTCACAAACCTGCAGATTTATAAATGACAGCTATTGTCCGAAAATATACTGAAGTAGGGCTGCCAAGAGGACTTGAATGCGGGGCAGAATTGCAGGAAACCGATTTCAGGAGGAATCGGAATTGGATTGCATTTAAAACACAGGAAAAGAGGAAGAACGTCGAAAATGATGCACTTGGCCAAAAAGGGCGTATGCATTTTTTCCTGAATATATTCAGGAAAAAACGCATACGCCCTTTTTGGCCAACCAAGCAAGCTTGCAAAGGAAATCTGCACTACAATGAAGTCTCACTTCCCCCCGGTCAAAAGGGCCATCTGAAAAAAGTGTAAAATCCAGAAAGGCAGAACAGGCCACGGAGAACTGGGAGCCTTGTTATGCTGATGGGCGGGATGTAAATTCCCAACAGCCGCTCTGTAGAAGTGTATGGTGTTTCCTGAAACATCTAAAAAACAAAGCAACAGAGCCTAGGGCACTTCCACTTATGGTCCTATAGCTTAGGGAAATTAAAATCAAAAAGACACAGCCACTCCAAAATTTGGGACGGCTCTTTTTACAGGAATCTCTTCTGCGGCACAAGTTAACTATCCCAGAGAGCAAATAATGGATAAAGAAGTTGCGGTACTTATGTACAACAGAATACCACTCAGCAATGAAATCTATGTCACCAGGCCCGTACCAGCATAATGAGTGGATTGAGGCACGATGATTCTAAGTGAAATAAGTCACACAGAAAAAGAAACATCATAAGGTATCACTAATACACGGAATGTGAACTTGGCTACACATGAACTGAATTACAAAACAGAACAGGGTCTCAAATTTAGAAAACCAACTTATGCTTGCTTAAGGGGGAAGGTGAGTTGGGGTGCTGCATAAAAGCAGAGTTTGAAATTAGCACAGATACCGTTCCATAAGCCAAATATGTAATAGACAAGACCTACCCCTTGCTCAACGAAATGGATTCAACAATGAGGTATCACCTCACACCTGGTAGAATAGGCATCATAGAAAATCTACAAACAAAAAATGCTGGAAAGGGTGTGGAGAAAAGGAACCCTCTTCCACTATTGTTGGGAATATAAATTGATACAGTCATTATGGAGAACAATATGGAATTTCTTAAGAAACTAACAATAGAATTACCATATGATACAGCAATCCCAGTACTGGACATATACCCAGACAAAACCATAAATCAAAAAGAGTCATTCACCGCAATGTTCATTGCATCACTATTTACAATATCGAGGTAATGGAAGCAACCTAAATACCCACAGACAGACGAATGCATAAAGCTGTGGTACATATATAAAATGGAATATTACTAAGCCATGAAAAGGAATGAAATTGGGTCATTTGTAGAGACGTCGATGGATCTAGAGACTGTCATACAGAGTGAAGTAAGTCAGAAAGAGAAAAACAAATCTTGTATATTCATGCATATATGTGGAACCTAGAAAAACTGTACAGATTAACCATTTTGCAAGGCATAAATAGAGCAACAGATGTAGACAACAAACGTATGGACAACAAGGGGGGGAAGCTGTTGGGGGGGTGGTGGTGGGAGGAGTTGAGAGACTGGGATTGGCATGTATACATTTATATGTATAAAATAGATAACCAATAAGAACCTGCTGTATAAAAATATAAAATAAAATTCAAAATTAAAAAGAAATAAAATTTAAAAAATAAAACAGAAAAAACAATTATTCCCTGCACATACATGTATTTATATGAATAAATTATTTCCATGCTTATATCTGTAAATACAAAAAAGAGGAATAAAATCTACCTTGAACCAAAAACGAAAAAGAGAAAAAAACACAGAACCCACCAGTTACACAGAGGAAAACCGTATCAGGGCACTTGCTCCAGTTGTAAACAATTCTGAAGTTGGTCAGTGGTGGGGAATCGTCTCCCATTCAGCCAGCAGCCCCCACGCAACAAGCGTCCTCATTGCAAAGCTGGGGCACCGTGCCGAGGCATCTGTGAGTAAACGTGAGCTGAGCCCCAGGCCAGTTGCTGCTGAACTATTCCCACCCGTCCCAGGTAAAACACCTGAATATATACAAGGACTTGAAAGCCTAGAGGAAGGGCCATAGAGCCACACGAGTGACAGCATGCCGGCCGACTTGGTGCCTGCAGGCCAGCCAGGATGGTCCTGACCCTGGGTGCTCTTCTGGAAGATTTCCATTTCCCTGCCTGAGATACCCGTCCTGTCCCTGCCCCCACTGCTTTTTTCCTTCCTCACCTCTGCCCAGGGAGAAATTCCAGCAGCAGGTATGGGTGACACATCCTCTTCTTTAGCAGGTGGCAGCCTGGCAACTGCTGCAGAAAGTCCAGCAGAGCCCCACTCACACTGGGCCACCCACAAAGCCGTGGCCTCTCACTCCCTCCCACCAGCCCAGCCCCGAGACTGCTGACAGGGCAGAGAAAATGGTGTCAGACACGGCTGCAGGGGCTCTTGCTGCCTGGAGTGGTATTTATATTGATCTCAACCCAGGCACACCTGGGGAGGGCTGGCCGGCACGGTAAGGCTGCCCAGGTCAGCCAATCATCACCCCTCAGGGGCTCACAGTTGCAGAAAATGGAACTTGCTGAACCGGCCAGGTCCAAGGAACAGGTGTGGGCTCCCGAGAGTCAGGATAGACAAGGGGCTGCAGCTTTGGCTTGTTTTCTAATCATTTTATCTGGCCCATGAGTGGGAGACAACTTCAAGAAAACCCTCTCCTAATGAGAGGAACCCAGGAGTCAGGGAGAGGAGGGGTGGGTGGTGGTTGGAGACAGAGGCCTGGTGCCCCGGGTGCAGTGGAAGTCTCTGGAAGACCAGGTGGAGGGAGGCCTCACGGAGTGATGCCCAGGGTCACAGACCTGTCGCAGCTGCTGTTTGTTAGTTCAAGTCCTGCTCTGAGGTGCTCTGTGTCAGCTCTGAGTGACAGGTGAGCAGGGGGTGCTCTGCAATGAGGGCTATGTGCACGGTTCCTCTGTGCCCAGCCCTGCCACGGTACCTGCAAGGGTAGCTCTGTATCCTGGGAGGGGCCTGATCACAAGAGCCCCGTGGGCTGGGGTGGGGGTGGGGTACCTGCCCAGGTGAGCTCCATATTCTGCGATTGGTCTGACCACGAGAGCCCCATGGGCTGCTGGGGACCTGGTAAAGGATGTCAGGACAGTCAGTGAAGCCACCGAGGATATACCTCCAGTTGCTCCTAATTCCTACACCCTGCTGGTCATTCTACCAACCACCAGGACATGGTATTCTGTATTAGTCTTCAATGATGCCTTCTTTTGTATTCCATTAGTCCCAGAGTCACAAGAAATTTTGGCTTGTGAGTGGCAGGACTCAACATACAACTAAAACAATACTTCCGGGCCGTCTGGCCCCAAGGGTGCAAAAATTCCCACACCGTCTTTGGGGAAAGCTTAGCTAAAGACCTAAAAGTTCTACCTCTGGAAAAGGAAACCCTCCTTCAATATGCAGACGACATTCTGATCGCCAGCCCTACTAAGGAGGCCTCTGAACTACCAAGCCAATAAAGGATAGAAGTTGTCCAAGAAAAAGCTCAAATATCACAGACTGCGGTGACCTGCCTGGGCTTCATTCTCACACAAGGTCAGAGAAGCCCATCCCAGGAAAGGGAAGAAACCATTTTCAGCCTTACCCCTTTCTAAAACTAGAAGACAGCTTAGGGGTTCCTGGGGAGGCCAGGGTTTGCTGCTTCTGGATCCCTAACTACAGTCTACTAGCTGGGCCTCTATATGAAACACTGAAAGGAAAAGATGATGATCCTTTTGAATAGAATCCAGAAGTGGCCTTTCAAGAATGGAAAGAGCAGTCAATTCAGACCCTTGCCCTGGAACTCCCTAATTTAGCTAAACCCTTTGACCTTTACATTCCCGGTGAAAGGTGAATCGCCATTGGAGAATTAGTGCAAAAACTGGGACCACTTGAAATGGAACAATGCAAGAATGCCATCCAGGTAGGATAAACTACGGTCACTAAGGAGCTTGGCCCACTGCCACATCTGGCCAAGATACTGGCGGTATCTAAAAACCTGGAAATCAGCAGCCCAAAAGGCCACCTCCCTCCTAAGGGAAAAGGACCCCACGTGGTGATCCTAACCACCAACCATGCCCTGAAGTTGCAGGGTTCGCTCCGTGGGCACACCGACCTCGAGTGAGGAGGCCCTCCAACTCCAACATCCAGAGAGATAACCGGGGGCAACAGGGCACCATGACGACTCGTGTGAACATCACTTGACCTGGAGTTTCTCTCATAAAACAACAAGAGTGTGTCCCAAAAGAGTAGACTACTGCTTGCAGGACTTACTGCACCCAGAGGGGAGCTAATAATCTTGGCGGGGGAACAGTATACCACACTGTCACCATAGAAAAGCCTACAGACACCGTGATGATGGTGGCCAATAAGACCGGCTGGACTCCTGTTTACTTCAAAAGGCTGTTGACTCAGTAGCCATCATGGTCCTTATCACCACTGACCCTGGACTGTCTGGGAGTTGAGCGGGCAGGGCTCTGACACCTGGTGCTGTTTGTACGTTAATTCAGGGGCCTAATTGAAGAAAGCGCAGACTACTGGTCAGAGCATCTAGGCTGGCAGAAACGGTCAGCCTAAGGTGGCCGAACAAATGTGGGGCGGGGTGAAACCGGCCCCCACAGCGTCTCTGCACATCTCTTTCCTGGACCCTTAAAGGTCATTAGAATCTATAACACTTCCAATGCTGGTGCTCAGGTGGACGAGCAGGGAGGCAGGGGTCCTGGGGACAATCAACGTCACCGGGAGGCTGCTGGGGAGAAGCTCTGACCCTCGCCCCAGGGTATGAGGGCTCCCAACTCAGCACTCAGCAGTTACAGAAGAAGGGTCTGCACCCTCAGCACTCCAAGAATGAGGAACGGGACAAAAGGCAGAGGAGGGGTTTGTCCCCAGCAAAGCCCATTAAAAATCCCTGGGAGATAAAAATAGAATCTGGGCAATAAAGTCAAGTCTAACCTTTTTTATCCTTTGTGCTTTGTCTAATTTCACGTGCTCCTAGGGTCCCGCATGCAGAGGTTCCACACCCGGCACTTCAGACCAGATTTCCTAGTGCAGAATGGCTGGGTCGACACCTCAGCTCCTGGGGCCCAGTGCAGACTCCACGATATAGAGCCTGAGCTACAGCCAACCCGGCCCTCGAGAGCTCCGCCGCCTCCCTCCCTCCCACTGACTCTGACAGGATCTCTACACAGCAGCCCAGCCCACAGCCCACGGGGTAGTGCATGCTCTCACCTCTCCATTCTCTGATCAAAATATAAAGTTTCCTTTGCTTGTGAACCAAACTCAGTCTCGATCTGTTGGCCCCAATGACACTGGGCAGGGGGACACTTGTTGGGGTCCACTCTGGAGGATCAGTAACAGAAATTGAGACTATTGTAACCTCAATGAACAGATGTGTGAGCCAAACTGTAGTTAACATAGAACAGTGTATAAGGCTCGGGTAAAATAAGATGTTTCTAACACTTCCATTTGATATTTCCATCACTTTTTATAAGCAAGTTCAGTGAAAAGGTTTGTCTTATTTGTCAGGTCAATATTAGAGAAACGAAGTGATTTCTTTCCAAGGATGTACATCTAATAATCTTGGTTAAACCTTCAATCTTGTTTTAAATGCTTTTCCATTGAAAATGATACCTCTCTTTCAGCTCCCCCATTTCTGAGAAGTATAAAATCTTATAATTTATTATTACCAAAGGGGAAAGGTGGGAGGAGGGATAAATTAACAGTTTGGAATTAACACATACACACTGCTATGTATAAAATAAATCATCAACAAGGAACTACTGTATAGCACAGGGAACTACACTCAACATTTTGCAATAACCTATAAGGGGAAATAATCTGAAAAAGAATAGATATTTTTATTGACATCATCTATCAATGATAGTTAAAGTGTAGCCTAAGGGAAGCTGGTGGTGAGTGCTTCTGACCCTGAAGACTTCAATCATCTAAAGTTTGGACTCTGCCTACTTCCCAAGGCCCTTAATGAACATATGTGTAGCCGTAGCTTAAAAACTTCCCCAGTTTGGGTTTCGGGGAGACACTGATTTTGAAAAAGCCCTGGTGTTCTCCTTACATGAATGGGACTCTTCCTACTGCTAAAACATGTCTGTCACACCCAGAGGATGGTATACCGTCTGATCGGGAAGAGTTTGGAAAAGGCATCTCATCTCCTCATCTCCTGGTGCTCGGGTTCACCCCTCCAGCGTCTTTACTAACAGTCTCCCCACTTGGAGATGTCAGCACTGTCAACATCCTGTTGCGTACAGTTTGGAATTTGTCCAGAGGATGAAGCGGAAGGATGAGGAACAATGAGAGACAAGTCCTAGGTGTTCAGACAGGCACATGTCACTCTAATTTCCAATCAGGAAGACGAATTGACCAAAGGCTAGGGTTGCCCATGGAAACAGTATAGGGCTTGAGGAAATCCCGCTGCTTTGTGGCCAGTTCCCATAAACACAAGTTGAACAATGGAACTCAGGGGCAGTAAAATTCACAAAACTGCAGAGTTGAAAATATCCATCACTGAAAAATGTCTTGAGGAAAGTCAGAGAAAAGGACTTGTAAGCAAGGGAGAATGGCAGGAAAGGGATTTGAGGAGGTAGAAAGGACTCGCCATTAAGCACAAGAAAAGGAGCTGAACATTGCCAACATTGCAGTTGGCCAAAAAGGGTGTATGCGTTTTTTTCTGTATATATTCAAGAAAAGGGCATACACTTTTTTAGCCAACCAAACAGGTGGGCACTGGAAGTCAATACTACAAAAGATATCACTTCGCATCAGTCAGAAGAGCCATCCTCATAAAGCGTAAACAACAGAAATGCAGGACAGGGCAACGAGAAGAGGGAGCCCTGTGAGACTTATAGTGGAAATGTATATTGCCAACGGCCATTCTGGAGAAGTGTATTGTGTTTACTAAAGCATCTAAAAAATGAGCTACAGAGCATAGGGCACTTGCACTCATGGGCGTATATCTTGGGAAAAACAAAAATCGAGAGGACACAGGCACCCCAATGTTTACCCCCTCTCTGTTTAAAAGATCCTCGACTAGGATATAACTTAAATGTCTCTGGAGGGAAAAAATGGATAGAGATGTGGTACTTAGGTAGAGTGGAATATTATTCAGCCTGGAAATCAATGAAATATGGCCAGTTGTAACAACTCCGGAGGAGTTACGTATGATCATTCTAAGTGACAGAATTCAAAAAGAAAAAGACACATATCATAAGATATCACTTAAAGGTGGAATCCAAAATGGCTACACATGAAATAAATTACAAAACAAAAACATAGTCAAATATGTAGAAAACACGCATAAGGCTGCTAAACGGGAAAGGTGGGGAGGGGTGAGGCATCATCCAGGAGGTTGAAATTAGCAAAGATACCATTCCAAATACCAAACTGATAATCAACAAGGCCTACACGGTAGCTAAAAGAACTGCACTCAGCACACTCAAGTCACCGGAAAAGAATATATACGACTGGTAAGAATCTGAAAAAGAATTTATTGATGACTCTCTGTACGTGAATCAAGTGGATGTACAGCAGCAAGAAACAGAGCTTTGAAAATCAGCTGTAACCAATATAGTAATAAATTGAAAAAAATAAACGACAGAGAGACAGAGAAAACCTCTTACAACTTTTCCTCAGGGACAGTGATGCAACATGGATTGAACACACCTAGACCCACAGCAGGATGAGACATAAGGCTGGAAACTGTTTGCGCTAAGAGAAATGTGAGGTTGGGTGAGGAAATGCACACCCTTTAAAGTAATACTACCTGGTACCCATTCAATGGGTCCCAAATCTGCAGGTTCAAGGGATCTTCCTACAGCTAAAACATGCATGGAAAACCCAGAGGACTGTACACCATGTGATCGGGAGATGTGTCTAAAATGCACCTCATTTATCCTCTCCTGGTGCTCCTGTTCACCATTCCAGCCACGTTACTTAGAATCTCCCCACTTGGAGAATCAGCACATTTAAACTTCTGTTTCACACATTTTGCAAATTGTGAGGAGGATGAACGGGAAGAGGGGGAACCAATGAGAGAATAGTTGTAGGGGTTTGGACGGGCACATATCACTTTAATTTCCCATTAAGAATAAGAATTAAAGAAAGGCTCAGCCTGCCTCGCCGGAGCCAAAATAGAGCCTGAAGCAATCCTGCGGGTTTGAGGCCAGCTCACAAAAGAACAACTTAAAAAATGGAGCTCAGGGTCACTGCAATTCACAAACCTGCAGAGTTATAAATGAAAACTAACGTCCAAAAATATGTTGAGGTAAGGCAAAGAAGAGGATCTGAATGCAAGACAGAATTGCAAGAAACAGATTTCAAGAGATAGATTGGACTCGTCTTTAACGCACATGAAAAGCGGCAGAATTTCGACAATGATGCAGTTGGCCCAAAAGGGCGTATGTGTTTTTTCCTGATTATATCCAGGAAAAAACGCATACGCACTTTATGGGCAACGAAGCAAGCAAGCAATGCAAATGTGCACAACAAAGAAGTCTCACTTCCCACCGGTCAAAAGGGCCATCCTAAAAAATTGTAAAATCCAGAAATGCAGGACAGGCCATGGAGAACAGGGAGCCTTTATACGCTGATGGGCAGTGTGTGAACTGCCGAGAGCCACTCTGGAGAAGTGTATGGTGGTTCCTAAATCATCTAAAAAACAGAGCTACAGAGCATAGGACACTTCCAATCATGGGAGTATATCTAGGGAAGTCTAAAAATCAACAAGACACAAGCACACCACAGTTTAGGGCTACTCTGTTTACAAGAACCTCAACTTCAGTACACCTTAAATATCCCAGGAAAGAGAACAATGGATAAAGAAGATGTGGTACTTATGTACAATGGAATATCTCTTCACCATGAAATCAATGTAATAAGGCTAGTAGAAGGATAAAGAGTGGATTTAGGTCCGATAATACTACTTGAAATAAGTCAAACAGAAAAAGAAACATATCATAAGATATCACTTATAGAGGGAGGGTAAATATGGCTGCACAAGAAATGAATTACAGAACAGAACAGTGTCTCACATTTAGAAAACACACTTATGTCAGCTTAAGGGGAAAGGAGAGGTGGGGTGATGCATAAAACCAGAGTTTGAAATTAGCACAGATACCGTTCAATAAACCAAATAGGTATTAGACAAGATCTACACCTTGCTCAATGAACTGGCCTCAACACACCCTATACACCGCAGAGAAATATATCTGAGTAATAAGAATCTTAAAACCCATGTATTGATATATCTCCATAAGGGAATCAAGTGTGTGCAGAGCGGCACAAACACAGCAGTGAAAATGAGCTAAACCCCATTATAGAAATAAATTTTAAAAACAAAACGCTGAAACAATGAAAGAGAGAAAAATTCTTACAAAATTCGCTCAGGGGATGTGATGCAACCTGGATTGACCACATATAAACCCACAGCTGGATAAGACATAAGGCTGGACACTTGGGGCTGAGAAGATTGGTGAGCTTTGGTGAGCAACTGCCGAAAGTTTAATGCAATACTTCATGCTACTCAGTCCAAGGGTCCCAACACTCCAGGTTGAAGGGAATCTTCCTACAGCTAAACCATGCTTGGGAAACCCAGCGACTGGTATACCATATGATCGGGAAAGGTTTCTAAAACGCACCTCATTTTTCCTCTCCTGGGGCTGCGGATCGACATTCCAGCCGCTTTACTAACAACATCCCCACATGGAGTCAATGCCTTTAAGTTCTGGTATCGCACAGTCTGCAGTTAGTGTGGAGGATGAATGGGAATAGGGGGAACCAGTGAGAAACAAGCTGTAGCGGTTTCAATGGGCACATGTCACTCTAATGCCACATCAGTAAGAAGAATTAACCAAAGGCACAGCAAGGTGCCCCAGAAGAAAAATAGGGCTTCAAGGAATCCTGTGGTTATGGGGCAAGACCACAAAAATAAGAGCTGAAAAGTGGGGCTAAGGGCCACTGCAATTCAAAAACCTGCAGAGTTATAAAGGCCAAGTATTTTCAAAAAATATATTGAGGTAAGGCTATGAAGAGACATTGAAAGCAAGGCAGAACTGCAGGAAACCGATTTCAGGAGGTAGACTGGAATTGCATTGAAAACATATGAAGAGAGTCAGAACCTCGACAATGATGCACTTGGCCAAAAAGGGCGTACGTGTTTTTTCCTGAATATATTCAGGAAAAAACTCATACGCACTTTTTGGCCAACCAAGCAAGCTTGCAAAGGAAATCTGCACTACAATGAAGTCTCACTTCCACCTGGTCAAAAGGGCCATCTGAAAAAAGTGTAAAATCCATAAAGGCACGACAGGGCATGGAGAACTGGGAACCTTCTTATGCTGATGGGCGGGATGTAAATTGCCAACAGCCACTCTGGAGAAGTGTATGGTGTTTCCTGAAACATCTAAAAAACAAAGCAACAGAGCCTAGGGCACTTCCACTTATGGTCCTATAGATTAGGGAAATTAAAATTAAAAAGACACAGCCACCCCAAAGTTTGGGACGGCTCTGTTTACAAGAACCTCGTTTATGGTACAAGTTCAATATCGCAGAAAGTGAAAAATGGATAAAGAAGTTGTGGTACTTACGTACAAGGCAATATAACTCAGCAATGAAATCTATGTCATCAGGCCCTTAGCAGCACAATGAGTGGATTCAGGTATGATGATACTAACTGAAATAAGTCACACAGAAAAAGAAACATCATAAGATATCAGTAATACACGGAATGTAAACTTGGCTACACAGGAACTGAATTACAGAACAGAACAGGGTCTCAAATTTAGAAAACCAACTTATGCTTGCTTAAGGGGAAAGGTGAGTTGGGGTGCTGCATAAAACCAGAGATTGAAATGAGCACAGATAAAGTTCCTTAAGCCAAATATGGAATAGACAAGAGCTACTCCTTGCTCAACGAAATGGACTCAACACCGCATATTAAACGCCTAAGAATGTACCTGACTAGTAAGTATCGTAAAACCTATGGATTGCTATGTCTCCGAAAGACAATCAAGCATGTGTACAGGGGCATAAACGCAGCAGTGATAGGATTGGAGAGGTTCGGTGAGCAAATGAAGACCCTTTGAAGTCATATTGCCTGGTACCCATTCCACGGGTCTCAACTCTCCAGGTTTAAGGTATTCTTCCTTCAGCTAAAACATGCATGTGGAACCCAGAGTATGATCAACTGTGTGAACGGGAGACGTGTTCAAATATGTCTCAGTTTTCCTCCCCTGGTACTCGGGTGCAACATTCCAGACGCTTTACTAACACTCTCCCCACGTGGAGAGTCAGCGCCTTTAACCTCCTGTTTGGCCCAGTTTGCAATTTCTGCGGAAGATGAACAGGAATAGCGAGAACCAATGAGAGACTAGCTGGAGGTGTCTGGACGGGCAAATTTAACTCTCATTTCCCACCAGGAAGAGGAAATAACCAAAGGCTCAGCGTGCCGTGCCTGAACCAGATTAGGGCCTGAAGCCATCCTGCGGTGTTGCGGCCAGCTCAAAAGAAAGCGAGTTGAAGAAAGGAGCTCAGGGGCACTGTAATTCACAAACCTGCAGAGTTATAAATGACAGCTATCGTCCAAAAATATACTGAAGTAAGGCTGCCAAGAGGACTTGAATGCGGGGCAGAATTGCAGGAAACCGATTTCAGGAGGTAGACTGGAATTGCATTGAAAGCATAGGAAAAGAGGCAGAACGTCCACAATGATGCACTTGGCCAAAAAGGGCGTATGCGTTTTTTCCTGAATATATTCAGGAAAAAACGCATACGCCCTTTTTGGCCAACCAAGCAAGCTTGCAAAGGAAATCTGCACTACAATGAAGTCTCACTTCCCCCCGGTCAAAAGGGCCATCTGAAAAAAGTGTAAAATCCAGAAAGGCAGGACAGGCCATGGAGAACTGGGAGCCTTGTTATGCTGATGGGTGGGATGTCAATTGCCAACTGACACTCGGGAGAAGTGTATGGTGTTTCCTGAAACATCTAAAAAACAAAGCAACAGAGCCTAGGGCACTTCCACTTATGGTCCTATAGCTTAGGGAAATTAAAATCAAAAAGATACAGCCACCCCAATGTTTGGGACGCCTCTGTTTACAAGAACCTCGTTTACCGTACAAGTTCAATATCACAGAAAGTGAAAAATGGATAAAGAACTTGTGGTACTTACGTACAATGCAGTATCACTCAGCAGTGAAATCTATGTCATCAGGCCCGTAGCAGCACAATGAGTGGATTCAGGTACGATGATTCTAACTGAAATAAGTCACACAGAAAAAGAAACATCATAAGATATCAGTAATACACGGAATGTAAACTTGGCTACACAGGAACTGAATTACAGAACAGAACAGGGTCTCAAATTTAGAAAACCAACTTATGCTTGTTTAAGGGTAAAGGTGAGTTGGGGTGCTGCATAAAACCAGAGATTGAAATGAGCACAGATAAAGTTCCTTAAGCCAAATATGGAATAGACAAGAGCTACTCCTTGCTCAACAAAATGGACTCAACACCGCATATTAAACGCCTAAGAATGTACCTGACTCTTAAGTATCTTAAAACCTATGGATTGCTATGTCTCCGAAAGAGAATCAAGCATGTGTACAGGGACATAAACGCAGCAGTGATAGGATTGGAGAGGTTCGGTGAGCAAATGAAGACCCTTTGAAGTCATATTGCATGGTACCCATTCCACGGGTTTCAACTACCCAGGTTTAAGGTATTCTTCCTTCAGCTAAAACATGCATGTGGAACCTAGAGTATGATCAACCATGTGATCGGGAGACGTGTTCAAATATGTCTCAGTTTTCGTACCCTGGTACTCGGGTGCAACATTCCAGACGCTTTACTAACACTCTCCCGACTTGGAGAGTCAGTCCCTTTAACCTCCTGTTTGGCCCAGTTTGCAATTTCTGCGGAAGATGAACAGGAATAGCGAGAACCAATGAGAGACTAGCTGGAGGTGTCTGGACGGGCAAATTTAACTCTCATTTCCCACCAGGAAGAGGAAATAACCAAAGGCTCAGCGTGCCGTGCCGGAACCAGATTAGGGCCTGAAGCCATCCTGCGGTGTTGCGGCCAGCTCACAAGAAAACGAGTTGAAGAAAGGAGCTCAGGGGCACTGTAATTCACAAACCTGCAGAGTTATAAATGACAACTATCGTCCAAAAATATACTGAAGTAAGGCTGCCAAGAGGACTTGAAAGCGGGGCAGAATTGCAGGAAACCGATTTCAGGAGGTAGACTGGAATTGCATTGAAAGCATAGGAAAAGAGGCAGAACGTCCACAATGATGCACTTGGCCAAAAAGGGCGTATGCGTTTTTTCCTGAATATATTCAGGAAAAAACGCATACGCCCTTTTTGGCCAACCAAGCAAGCTTGCAAAGGAAATCTGCACTACAATGAAGTCTCACTTCCCCCCGGTCAAAAGGGCCATCTGAAAAAAGTGTAAAATCCAGAAAGGCAGGACAGGCCATGGAGAACTGGGAGCCTTGTTATGCTGATGGGCGGGATGTAAACTGCCAACAGACACTCGGGAGAAGTGTATGGTGTTTCCTGAAACATCTAAAAAACAAAGCAACAGAGCCTAGGGCACTTCCACTTATGGTCCTATAGCTTAGGGAAATTAAAATCAAAAAGATACAGCCACTCCAATGTTTGGGACGCCTCTGTTTACAAGAACCTCGTTTACCGTACAAGTTCAATATCACAGAAAGTGAAAAATGGATAAAGAACTTGTGGTACTTTCGTACAATGCAGTATCACTCAGCAGTGAAATCTATGTCATCAGGCCCGTAGCAGCACAATGAGTGGATTCAGGTACGATGATTCTAACTGAAATAAGTCACACAGAAAAAGAAACATCATAAGATATCAGTAATACACGGAATGTAAACTTGGCTACACAGGAACTGAATTACAGAACAGAACAGGGTCTCAAATTTAGAAAACCAACTTATGCTTGTTTAAGGGTAAAGGTGAGTTGGGGTGCTGCATAAAACCAGAGATTGAAATGAGCACAGATAAAGTTCCTTAAGCCAAATATGGAATAGACAAGAGCTACTCCTTGCTCAACGAAATGGACTCAACACCGCATATTAAACGCCTAAGAATGTACCTGACTCTTAAGTATCTTAAAACCTATGGATTGCTATGTCTCCAAAAGAGAATCAAGCATGTGTACAGGGACATAAACGCAGCAGTGATAGGATTGGAGAGGTTCGGTGAGCAAATGAAGACCCTTTGAAGTCATATTGCATGGTACCCATTCCACGGGTTTCAACTACCCAGGTTTAAGGTATTCTTCCTTCAGCTAAAACATGCATGTGGAACCTAGAGTATGATCAACCATGTGATCGGGAGACGTGTTCAAATATGTCTCAGTTTTCGTACCCTGGTACTCGGGTGCAACATTCCAGACGCTTTACTAACACTCTCCCGACTTGGAGAGTCAGTCCCTTTAACCTCCTGTTTGGCCCAGTTTGCAATTTCTGCGGAAGATGAACAGGAATAGCGAGAACCAATGAGAGACTAGCTGGAGGTGTCTGGACGGCCAAATTTAACTCTCATTTCCCACCAGGAAGAGGAAATAACCAAAGGCTCAGCGTGCCGTGCCGGAACCAGATTAGGGCCTGAAGCCATCCTGCGGTGTTGCGGCCAGCTCACAAGAAAACGAGTTGAAGAAAGGAGCTCAGGGGCACTGTAATTCACAAACCTGCAGAGTTATAAATGACAACTATCGTCCAAAAATATACTGAAGTAAGGCTGCCAAGAGGACTTGAAAGCGGGGCAGAATTGCAGGAAACCGATTTCAGGAGGTAGACTGGAATTGCATTGAAAGCATAGGAAAAGAGGCAGAACGTCCACAATGATGCACTTGGCCAAAAAGGGCGTATGCGTTTTTTCCTGAATATATTCAGGAAAAAAGGCATACGCCCTTTTTGGCCGACCAAGCAAGCTTGCAAAGGAAATCTGCACTACAATGAAGTCTCACTTCCCCCCCGCCCCCGGTCAAAAGGGCCATCTGAAAAATGTGTAAAATCCAGAAAGGCAGGACAGGCCATGGAGAACTGGGAGCCTTGTTATGCTGATGGGCGGGATGTCAATTGCCAACAGACACTCGGGAGAAGTGTATGGTGTTTCCTGAAACATCTAAAAAACAAAGCAACAGAGCCTAGGGCACTTCCACTTATGGTCCTATAGCTTAGGGAAATTAAAATCAAAAAGATACAGCCACCCCAATGTTTGGGACGCCTCTGTTTACAAGAACCTCGTTTACCGTACAAGTTCAATATCACAGAAAGTGAAAAATGGATAAAGAACTTGTGGTACTTACGTACAATGCAGTATCACTCAGCAGTGAAATCTATGCCATCAGGCCCGTAGCGGCACTATGAGTGGATTCAGGTACGATGATTCTAACTGAAATAAGTCACACAGAAAAAGAAACATCATAAGATATCAGTAATACACGGAATGTAAACTTGGCTACATAGGAACTGAATTACAGAAGAGAACAGGGTCTCAAATTTAGAAAACCAACTTATGCTTGTTTAAGGGTAAAGGTGAGTTGGGGTGCTGCATAAAACCAGAGATTGAAATGAGCACAGATAAAGTTCCTTAAGCCAAATATGGAATACACAAGAGCTACTCCTTGCTCAACGAAATGGACTCAACACCGCATATTAAACGCCTAAGAATGTACCTGACTCTTAAGTATCTTAAAACCTATGGATTGCTATGTCTCCGAAAGAGAATCAAGCATGTGTACAGGGACATAAACGCAGCAGTGATAGGATTGGAGAGGTTCGGTGAGCAAATGAAGACCCTTTGAAGTCATATTGCATGGTACCCATTCCACGGGTTTCAACTACCCAGGTTTAAGGTATTCTTCCTTCAGCTAAAACATGCATGTGGAACCTAGAGTATGATCAACCATGTGATCGGGAGATGTGTTCAAATATGTCTCAGTTTTCGTACCCTGGTACTCGGGTGCAACATTCCAGACGCTTTACTAACACTCTCCCGACTTGGAGAGTCAGTCCCTTTAACCTCCTGTTTGGCCCAGTTTGCAATTTCTGCGGAAGATGAACAGGAATAGCGAGAACCAATGAGAGACTAGCTGGAGGTGTCTGGACGGGCAAATTTAACTCTCATTTGCCACCAGGAAGAGGAAATAACCAAAGGCTCAGCGTGCCGTGCCGGAACCAGATTAGGGCCTGAAGCCATCCTGCGGTGTTGCGGCCAGCTCACAAGAAAACGAGTTGAAGAAAGGAGCTCAGGGGCACTGTAATTCACAAACCTGCAGAGTTATAAATGACAACTATCGTCCAAAAATATACTGAAGTAAGGCTGCCAAGAGGACTTGAAAGCGGGGCAGAATTGCAGGAAACCGATTTCAGGAGGTAGACTGGAATTGCATTGAAAGCATAGGAAAAGAGGCAGAACGTCCACAATGATGCACTTGGCCAAAAAGGGCGTATGCGTTTTTTCCTGAATATATTCAGGAAAAAACGCATACGCCCTTTTTGGCCAACCAAGCAAGCTTGCAAAGGAAATCTGCACTACAATGAAGTCTCACTTCCCCCCGGTCAAAAGGGCCATCTGAAAAAAGTGTAAAATCCAGAAAGGCAGGACAGGCCATGGAGAACTGGGAGCCTTGTTATGCTGATGGGCGGGATATCAATTGCCAACAGACACTCGGGAGAAGTGTATGGTGTTTCCTAAAACATCTAAAAAACAAAGCAACAGAGCCTAGGGCACTTCCACTTATGGTCCTATAGCTTAGGGAAATTAAAATCAAAAAGATACAGCCACCCCAATGTTTGGGACGCCTCTGTTTACAAGAACCTCGTTTACCGTACAAGTTCAATATCACAGAAAGTGAAAAATGGATAAAGAACTTGTGGTACTTTCGTACAATGCAGTATCACTCAGCAGTGAAATCTATGTCATCAGGCCCGTAGCAGCACAATGAGTGGATTCAGGTACGATGATTCTAACTGAAATAAGTCACACAGAAAAAGAAACATCATAAGATATCAGTAATACACGGAATGTAAACTTGGCTACACAGGAACTGAATTACAGAACAGAACAGGGTCTCAAATTTAGAAAACCAACTTATGCTTGTTTAAGGGTAAAGGTGAGTTGGGGTGCTGCATAAAACCAGAGATTGAAATGAGCACAGATAAAGTTCCTTAAGCCAAATATGGAATACACAAGAGCTACTCCTTGCTCAACGAAATGGACTCAACACCGCATATTAAACGCCTAAGAATGTACCTGACTCTTAAGTATCTTAAAACCTATGGATTGCTATGTCTCCAAAAGAGAATCAAGCATGTGTACAGGGACATAAACGCAGCAGTGATAGGATTGGAGAGGTTCGGTGAGCAAATGAAGACCCTTTGAAGTCATATTGCATGGTACCCATTCCACGGGTTTCAACTACCCAGGTTTAAGGTATTCTTCCTTCAGCTAAAACATGCATGTGGAACCTAGAGTATGATCAACCATGTGATCGGGAGACGTGTTCAAATATGTCTCAGTTTTCGTACCCTGGTACTCGGGTGCAACATTCCAGACGCTTTACTAACACTCTCCCGACTTGGAGAGTCAGTCCCTTTAACCTCCTGTTTGGCCCAGTTTGCAATTTCTGCGGAAGATGAACAGGAATAGCGAGAACCAATGAGAGACTAGCTGGAGGTGTCTGGACGGGCAAATTTAACTCTCATTTCCCACCAGGAAGAGGAAATAACCAAAGGCTCAGCGTGCCATGCCGGAACCAGATTAGGGCCTGAAGCCATCCTGCGGTGTTGCGGCCAGCTCACAAGAAAACGAGTTGAGGAAAGGAGCTCAGGGGCACTGTAATTCACAAACCTGCAGAGTTATAAATGACAACTATCGTCCAAAAATATACTGAAGTAAGGCTGCCAAGAGGACTTGAAAGCGGGGCAGAATTGCAGGAAACCGATTTCAGGAGGTAGACTGGAATTGCATTGAAAGCATAGGAAAAGAGGCAGAACGTCCACAATGATGCACTTGGCCAAAAAGGGCGTATGCGTTTTTTCCTGAATATATTCAGGAAAAAACGCATACGCCCTTTTTGGCCAACCAAGCAAGCTTGCAAAGGAAATCTGCACTACAATGAAGTCTCACTTCCCACCGGTCAAAAGGGCCATCTGAAAAAAGTGTAAAATCCAGAAAGGCAGGACAGGCCATGGAGAACTGGGAGCCTTGTTATGCTGATGGGCGGGATGTAAACTGCCAACAGACACTCGGGAGAAGTGTATGGTGTTTCCTGAAACATCTAAAAAACAAAGCAACAGAGCCTAGGGCACTTCCACTTATGGTCCTATAGCTTAGGGAAATTAAAATCAAAAAGATACAGCCACCCCAATGTTTGGGACGCCTCTGTTTACAAGAACCTCGTTTACCGTACAAGTTCAATATCACAGAAAGTGAAAAATGGATAAAGAACTTGTGGTACTTTCGTACAATGCAGTATCACTCAGCAGTGAAATCTATGTCATCAGGCCCGTAGCAGCACAATGAGTGGATTCAGGTACGATGATTCTAACTGAAATAAGTCACACAGAAAAAGAAACATCATAAGATATCAGTAATACACGGAATGTAAACTTGGCTACACAGGAACTGAATTACAGAACAGAACAGGGTCTCAAATTTAGAAAACCAACTTATGCTTGTTTAAGGGTAAAGGTGAGTTGGGGTGCTGCATAAAACCAGAGATTGAAATGAGCACAGATAAAGTTCCTTAAGCCAAATATGGAATACACAAGAGCTACTCCTTGCTCAACGAAATGGACTCAACACCGCATATTAAACGCCTAAGAATGTACCTGACTCTTAAGTATCTTAAAACCTATGGATTGCTATGTCTCCGAAAGAGAATCAAGCATGTGTACAGGGACATAAACGCAGCAGTGATAGGATTGGAGAGGTTCGGTGAGCAAATGAAGACCCTTTGAAGTCATATTGCATGGTACCCATTCCACGGGTTTCAACTACCCAGGTTTAAGGTATTCTTCCTTCAGCTAAAACATGCATGTGGAACCTAGAGTATGATCAACCATGTGATCGGGAGACGTGTTCAAATATGTCTCAGTTTTCGTACCCTGGTACTCGGGTGCAACATTCCAGACGCTTTACTAACACTCTCCCGACTTGGAGAGTCAGTCCCTTTAACCTCCTGTTTGGCCCAGTTTGCAATTTCTGCGGAAGATGAACAGGAATAGCGAGAACCAATGAGAGACTAGCTGGAGGTGTCTGGACGGGCAAATTTAACTCTCATTTCCCACCAGGAAGAGGAAATAACCAAAGGCTCAGCGTGCCGTGCCGGAACCAGATTAGGGCCTGAAGCCATCCTGCGGTGTTGCGGCCAGCTCACAAGAAAACGAGTTGAAGAAAGGAGCTCAGGGGCACTGTAATTCACAAACCTGCAGAGTTATAAATGACAACTATCGTCCAAAAATATACTGAAGTAAGGCTGCCAAGAGGACTTGAAAGCGGGGCAGAATTGCAGGAAACCGATTTCAGGAGGTAGACTGGAATTGCATTGAAAGCATAGGAAAAGAGGCAGAACGTCCACAATGATGCACTTGGCCAAAAAGGGCGTATGCGTTTTTTCCTGAATATATTCAGGAAAAAACGCATACGCCCTTTTTGGCCAACCAAGCAAGCTTGCAAAGGAAATCTGCACTACAATGAAGTCTCACTTCCCCCCGGTCAAAAGGGCCATCTGAAAAAAGTGTAAAATCCAGAAAGGCAGGACAGGCCATGGAGAACTGGGAGCCTTGTTATGCTGATGGGCGGGATGTAAACTGCCAACAGACACTCGGGAGAAGTGTATGGTGTTTCCTGAAACATCTAAAAAACAAAGCAACAGAGCCTAGGGCACTTCCACTTATGGTCCTATAGCTTAGGGAAATTAAAATCAAAAAGATACAGCCACTCCAATGTTTGGGACGCCTCTGTTTACAAGAACCTCGTTTACCGTACAAGTTCAATATCACAGAAAGTGAAAAATGGATAAAGAACTTGTGGTACTTTCGTACAATGCAGTATCACTCAGCAGTGAAATCTATGTCATCAGGCCCGTAGCAGCACAATGAGTGGATTCAGGTACGATGATTCTAACTGAAATAAGTCACACAGAAAAAGAAACATCATAAGATATCAGTAATACACGGAATGTAAACTTGGCTACACAGGAACTGAATTACAGAACAGAACAGGGACTCAAATTTAGAAAACCAACTTATGCTTGTTTAAGGGTAAAGGTGAGTTGGGGTGCTGCATAAAACCAGAGATTTAAATGAGCACAGATAAAGTTCCTTAAGCCAAATATGGAATAGACAAGAGCTACTCCTTGCTCAACGAAATGGACTCAACACCGCATATTAAACGCCTAAGAATGTACCTGACTCTTAAGTATCTTAAAACCTATGGATTGCTATGTCTCCAAAAGAGAATCAAGCATGTGTACAGGGACATAAACGCAGCAGTGATAGGATTGGAGAGGTTCGGTGAGCAAATGAAGACCCTTTGAAGTCATATTGCATGGTACCCATTCCACGGGTTTCAACTACCCAGGTTTAAGGTATTCTTCCTTCAGCTAAAACATGCATGTGGAACCTAGAGTATGATCAACCATGTGATCGGGAGACGTGTTCAAATATGTCTCAGTTTTCGTACCCTGGTACTCGGGTGCAACATTCCAGACGCTTTACTAACACTCTCCCGACTTGGAGAGTCAGTCCCTTTAACCTCCTGTTTGGCCCAGTTTGCAATTTCTGCGGAAGATGAACAGGAATAGCGAGAACCAATGAGAGACTAGCTGGAGGTGTCTGGACGGCCAAATTTAACTCTCATTTCCCACCAGGAAGAGGAAATAACCAAAGGCTCAGCGTGCCGTGCCGGAACCAGATTAGGGCCTGAAGCCATCCTGCGGTGTTGCGGCCAGCTCACAAGAAAACGAGTTGAAGAAAGGAGCTCAGGGGCACTGTAATTCACAAACCTGCAGAGTTATAAATGACAACTATCGTCCAAAAATATACTGAAGTAAGGCTGCCAAGAGGACTTGAAAGCGGGGCAGAATTGCAGGAAACCGATTTCAGGAGGTAGACTGGAATTGCATTGAAAGCATAGGAAAAGAGGCAGAACGTCCACAATGATGCACTTGGCCAAAAAGGGCGTATGCGTTTTTTCCTGAATATATTCAGGAAAAAACGCATACGCCCTTTTTGGCCAACCAAGCAAGCTTGCAAAGGAAATCTGCACTACAATGAAGTCTCACTTCCCTCCCCCCCCCCGGTCAAAAGGGCCATCTGAAAAAAGTGTAAAATCCAGAAAGGCAGGACAGGCCATGGAGAACTGGGAGCCTTGTTATGCTGATGGGCGGGATGTAAACTGCCAACAGACACTCGGGAGAAGTGTATGGTGTTTCCTGAAACATCTAAAAAACAAAGCAACAGAGCCTAGGGCACTTCCACTTATGGTCCTATAGCTTAGGGAAATTAAAATCAAAAAGATACAACCACCCCAATGTTTGGGACGCCTCTGTTTACAAGAACCTCGTTTACCGTACAAGTTCAATATCACAGAAAGTGAAAAATGGATAAAGAACTTGTGGTACTTACGTACAATGCAGTATCACTCAGCAGTGAAATCTATGTCATCAGGCCCGTAGCAGCACAATGAGTGGATTCAGGTACGATGATTCTAACTGAAATAAGTCACACAGAGAAAGAAACATCATAAGATATCAGTAATACACGGAATGTAAACTTGGCTACACAGGAACTGAATTACAGAACAGAACAGGGTCTCAAATTTAGAAAACCAACTTATGCTTGTTTAAGGGTAAAGGTGAGTTGGGGTGCTGCATAAAACCAGAGATTGAAATGAGCACAGATAAAGTTCCTTAAGCTAAATATGGAATAGACAAGAGCTACTCCTTGCTCAACGAAATGGACTCAACACCGCATATTAAACGCCTAAGAATGTACCTGACTCTTAAGTATCTTAAAACCTATGGATTGCTATGTCTCCGAAAGAGAATCAAGCATGTGTACAGGGACATAAACGCAGCAGTGATAGGATTGGAGAGGTTCGGTGAGCAAATGAAGACCCTTTGAAGTCATATTGCATGGTACCCATTCCACGGGTTTCAACTACCCAGGTTTAAGGTATTCTTCCTTCAGCTAAAACATGCATGTGGAACCTAGAGTATGATCAACCATGTGATCGGGAGACGTGTTCAAATATGTCTCAGTTTTCATACCCTGGTACTCGGGTGCAACATTCCAGACGCTTTACTAACACTCTCCCGACTTGGAGAGTCAGTCCCTTTAACCTCCTGTTTGGCCCAGTTTGCAATTTCTGCGGAAGATGGACAGGAATAGCGAGAACCAGTGAGAGACTAGCTGGAGGTGTCTGGACGGGCAAATTTAACTCTCATTTCCCACCAGGAAGAGGAAATAACCAAAGGCTCAGCGTGCCGTGCCGGAACCAGATTAGGGCCTGAAGCCATCCTGCGGTGTTGCGGCCAGCTCACAAGAAAACGAGTTGAAGAAAGGAGCTCAGGGGCACTGTAATTCACAAACCTGCAGAGTTATAAATGACAACTATCGTCCAAAAATATACTGAAGTAAGGCTGCCAAGAGGACTTGAAAGCGGGGCAGAATTGCAGGAAACCGATTTCAGGAGGTAGACTGGAATTGCATTGAAAGCATAGGAAAAGAGGCAGATCGTCCACAATGATGCACTTGGCCAAAAAGGGCGTATGCGTTTTTTCCTGAATATATTCAGGAAAAAACGCATACGCCCTTTTTGGCCAACCAAGCAAGCTTGCAAAGGAAATCTGCACTACAATGAAGTCTCAATTCACCCCGGTCAAAAGGGCCATCTGAAAAAAGTGTAAAATCCAGAAAGGCAGGACAGGCCATGGAGAACTGGGAGCCTTGTTATGCTGATGGGCGGGATGTAAATTGCCAACAGACACTCGGGAGAAGTGTATGGTGTTTCCTGAAACATCTAAAAAACAAAGCAACAGAGCCTAGGGCACTTCCACTTATGGTCCTATAGTTTAGGGAAATTAAAATCAAAAAGATACAGCCACCCCAAAGTTTGGGACGCCTCTGTTTACAAGAACCTCGTTTACCGTACAAGTTCAATATCACAGAAAGTGAAAAATGGATAAAGAACTTGTGGTACTTACGTACAATGCAGTATCACTCAGCAATGAAATCTATGTCATCAGGCCCGTAGCAGCATAATGAGTGGATTCAGGTACGATGATTCTAACTGAAATAAGTCACACAGAAAAAGAAACATCATAAGATATCAGTAATACATGGAATGTAAACTTGGCTACACAGGAACTGAATTCCAAAACAGAACAGGGTCTCAAATTTAGAAAACCAACTTATGCTTGCTTAAGGGGAAAGGTGAGTTGGGGTGCTGCATAAAACCAGAGATTGAAATGAGCACAGATAACGTTCTATAAGGCAAATATGGAATAGACAAGAGCTACTCCTTGCTCAACGAAATGGACTCAACACCCCATATTCAACGCCTAGGAATATACCTGCCTAGTAAGAATCATAAAAGCAATGGATTTATATATCTCTGTAAGAGAATCAAGAGTGTGTACAGCGGCATTAAAGCAGTGAAAATCAGCTAAATCCCATATTAAAAATAAATTTCTTAAACAAAACACAATGACAGTGAAATAGAGAGCAATACTTAAGTAATTCATTCAAGGCTTCTGATGCAACCTGCATTTACCATATCTACACCCAGAGCTGGGTGACACATAAGGCTGGACACTTGGGGCTCATAAGATTGGTGAGGTTCAGTGAGCAAATGCAGACCCTTTGAAGTCATATTGCATGGTACCCATTCCATGGGTCTCAACTCTCCAGGTTTAAGGGATTCTTCCTTCAGCTAAAACATGCATGTGGAACCCAGAGTATGATCCACCGTGTGATCGAGAAACGTGTTCAAATGTGTCTCACTTTTCGTTCCCTGGTACTCGGGTGCAACATTCCAGACGCTTTACTAACACTCTCCCGACTTGGAGAGTCAGTCCCTTTAACCTCCTGTTTGGCCCAGTTTGCAATTTCTGCGGAAGATGAACAGGAATAGCGAGAACCAATGAGAGACTAGCTGGAGGTGTCTGGACGGGCAAATTTAACTCTCATTTCCCATAGGGAAGAGGAATAAACCAAAGGCTCAGCATGCCGTGCCGGAACCAGATTAGGGCCTGAAGCAATCCTGCGGTGTTGTGGCCAGCTCAAAAGAAAGCGAGTTGAAGAAAGGAGCTCAGGGGCACTGTAATTCACAAACCTGCAGATTTATAAATGACAGCTATTGTCCGAAAATATACTGAAGTAGGGCTGCCAAGAGGACTTGAATGCGGGGCAGAATTGCAGGAAACCGATTTCAGGAGGAATCGGAATTGGATTGCATTTAAAACACAGGAAAAGAGGAAGAACGTCGAAAATGATGCACTTGGCCAAAAAGGGCGTATGCATTTTTTCCTGAATATATTCAGGAAAAAACGCATACGCCCTTTTTGGCCAACCAAGCAAGCTTGCAAAGGAAATCTGCACTACAATGAAGTCTCACTTCCCCCCGGTCAAAAGGGCCATCTGAAAAAAGTGTAAAATCCAGAAAGGCAGAACAGGCCACGGAGAACTGGGAGCCTTGTTATGCTGATGGGCGGGATGTAAATTCCCAACAGCCGCTCTGTAGAAGTGTATGGTGTTTCCTGAAACATCTAAAAAACAAAGCAACAGAGCCTAGGGCACTTCCACTTATGGTCCTATAGCTTAGGGAAATTAAAATCAAAAAGACACAGCCACTCCAAAATTTGGGACGGCTCTTTTTACAGGAATCTCTTCTGCGGCACAAGTTAACTATCCCAGAGAGCAAATAATGGATAAAGAAGTTGCGGTACTTATGTACAACAGAATACCACTCAGCAATGAAATCTATGTCACCAGGCCCGTACCAGCATAATGAGTGGATTGAGGCACGATGATTCTAAGTGAAATAAGTCACACAGAAAAAGAAACATCATAAGGTATCACTAATACACGGAATGTGAACTTGGCTACACATGAACTGAATTACAAAACAGAACAGGGTCTCAAATTTAGAAAACCAACTTATGCTTGCTTAAGGGGGAAGGTGAGTTGGGGTGCTGCATAAAAGCAGAGTTTGAAATTAGCACAGATACCGTTCCATAAGCCAAATATGTAATAGACAAGACCTACCCCTTGCTCAACGAAATGGATTCAACAATGAGGTATCACCTCACACCTGGTAGAATAGGCATCATAGAAAATCTACAAACAAAAAATGCTGGAAAGGGTGTGGAGAAAAGGAACCCTCTTCCACTATTGTTGGGAATATAAATTGATACAGTCATTATGGAGAACAATATGGAATTTCTTAAGAAACTAACAATAGAATTACCATATGATACAGCAATCCCAGTACTGGACATATACCCAGACAAAACCATAAATCAAAAAGAGTCATTCACCGCAATGTTCATTGCATCACTATTTACAATATCGAGGTAATGGAAGCAACCTAAATACCCACAGACAGACGAATGCATAAAGCTGTGGTACATATATAAAATGGAATATTACTAAGCCATGAAAAGGAATGAAATTGGGTCATTTGTAGAGACGTCGATGGATCTAGAGACTGTCATACAGAGTGAAGTAAGTCAGAAAGAGAAAAACAAATCTTGTATATTCATGCATATATGTGGAACCTAGAAAAACTGTACAGATTAACCATTTTGCAAGGCATAAATAGAGCAACAGATGTAGACAACAAACGTATGGACAACAAGGGGGGGAAGCTGTTGGGGGGGTGGTGGTGGGAGGAGTTGAGAGACTGGGATTGGCATGTATACATTTATATGTATAAAATAGATAACCAATAAGAACCTGCTGTATAAAAATATAAAATAAAATTCAAAATTAAAAAGAAATAAAATTTAAAAAATAAAACAGAAAAAACAATTATTCCCTGCACATACATGTATTTATATGAATAAATTATTTCCATGCTTATATCTGTAAATACAAAAAAGAGGAATAAAATCTACCTTGAACCAAAAACGAAAAAGAGAAAAAAACACAGAACCCACCAGTTACACAGAGGAAAACCGTATCAGGGCACTTGCTCCAGTTGTAAACAATTCTGAAGTTGGTCAGTGGTGGGGAATCGTCTCCCATTCAGCCAGCAGCCCCCACGCAACAAGCGTCCTCATTGCAAAGCTGGGGCACCGTGCCGAGGCATCTGTGAGTAAACGTGAGCTGAGCCCCAGGCCAGTTGCTGCTGAACTATTCCCACCCGTCCCAGGTAAAACACCTGAATATATACAAGGACTTGAAAGCCTAGAGGAAGGGCCATAGAGCCACACGAGTGACAGCATGCCGGCCGACTTGGTGCCTGCAGGCCAGCCAGGATGGTCCTGACCCTGGGTGCTCTTCTGGAAGATTTCCATTTCCCTGCCTGAGATACCCGTCCTGTCCCTGCCCCCACTGCTTTTTTCCTTCCTCACCTCTGCCCAGGGAGAAATTCCAGCAGCAGGTATGGGTGACACATCCTCTTCTTTAGCAGGTGGCAGCCTGGCAACTGCTGCAGAAAGTCCAGCAGAGCCCCACTCACACTGGGCCACCCACAAAGCCGTGGCCTCTCACTCCCTCCCACCAGCCCAGCCCCGAGACTGCTGACAGGGCAGAGAAAATGGTGTCAGACACGGCTGCAGGGGCTCTTGCTGCCTGGAGTGGTATTTATATTGATCTCAACCCAGGCACACCTGGGGAGGGCTGGCCGGCACGGTAAGGCTGCCCAGGTCAGCCAATCATCACCCCTCAGGGGCTCACAGTTGCAGAAAATGGAACTTGCTGAACCGGCCAGGTCCAAGGAACAGGTGTGGGCTCCCGAGAGTCAGGATAGACAAGGGGCTGCAGCTTTGGCTTGTTTTCTAATCATTTTATCTGGCCCATGAGTGGGAGACAACTTCAAGAAAACCCTCTCCTAATGAGAGGAACCCAGGAGTCAGGGAGAGGAGGGGTGGGTGGTGGTTGGAGACAGAGGCCTGGTGCCCCGGGTGCAGTGGAAGTCTCTGGAAGACCAGGTGGAGGGAGGCCTCACGGAGTGATGCCCAGGGTCACAGACCTGTCGCAGCTGCTGTTTGTTAGTTCAAGTCCTGCTCTGAGGTGCTCTGTGTCAGCTCTGAGTGACAGGTGAGCAGGGGGTGCTCTGCAATGAGGGCTATGTGCACGGTTCCTCTGTGCCCAGCCCTGCCACGGTACCTGCAAGGGTAGCTCTGTATCCTGGGAGGGGCCTGATCACAAGAGCCCCGTGGGCTGGGGTGGGGGTGGGGTACCTGCCCAGGTGAGCTCCATATTCTGCGATTGGTCTGACCACGAGAGCCCCATGGGCTGCTGGGGACCTGGTAAAGGATGTCAGGACAGTCAGTGAAGCCACCGAGGATATACCTCCAGTTGCTCCTAATTCCTACACCCTGCTGGTCATTCTACCAACCACCAGGACATGGTATTCTGTATTAGTCTTCAATGATGCCTTCTTTTGTATTCCATTAGTCCCAGAGTCACAAGAAATTTTGGCTTGTGAGTGGCAGGACTCAACATACAACTAAAACAATACTTCCGGGCCGTCTGGCCCCAAGGGTGCAAAAATTCCCACACCGTCTTTGGGGAAAGCTTAGCTAAAGACCTAAAAGTTCTACCTCTGGAAAAGGAAACCCTCCTTCAATATGCAGACGACATTCTGATCGCCAGCCCTACTAAGGAGGCCTCTGAACTACCAAGCCAATAAAGGATAGAAGTTGTCCAAGAAAAAGCTCAAATATCACAGACTGCGGTGACCTGCCTGGGCTTCATTCTCACACAAGGTCAGAGAAGCCCATCCCAGGAAAGGGAAGAAACCATTTTCAGCCTTACCCCTTTCTAAAACTAGAAGACAGCTTAGGGGTTCCTGGGGAGGCCAGGGTTTGCTGCTTCTGGATCCCTAACTACAGTCTACTAGCTGGGCCTCTATATGAAACACTGAAAGGAAAAGATGATGATCCTTTTGAATAGAATCCAGAAGTGGCCTTTCAAGAATGGAAAGAGCAGTCAATTCAGACCCTTGCCCTGGAACTCCCTAATTTAGCTAAACCCTTTGACCTTTACATTCCCGGTGAAAGGTGAATCGCCATTGGAGAATTAGTGCAAAAACTGGGACCACTTGAGATGGAACAATGCAAGAATGCCATCCAGGTAGGATAAACTACGGTCACTAAGGAGCTTGGCCCACTGCCACATCTGGCCAAGATACTGGCGGTATCTAAAAACCTGGAAATCAGCAGCCCAAAAGGCCACCTCCCTCCTAAGGGAAAAGGACCCCACGTGGTGATCCTAACCACCAACCATGCCCTGAAGTTGCAGGGTTCGCTCCGTGGGCACACCGACCTCGAGTGAGGAGGCCCTCCAACTCCAACATCCAGAGAGATAACCGGGGGCAACAGGGCACCATGACGACTCGTGTGAACATCACTTGACCTGGAGTTTCTCTCATAAAACAACAAGAGTGTGTCCCAAAAGAGTAGACTACTGCTTGCAGGACTTACTGCACCCAGAGGGGAGCTAATAATCTTGGCGGGGGAACAGTATACCACACTGTCACCATAGAAAAGCCTACAGACACCGTGATGATGGTGGCCAATAAGACCGGCTGGACTCCTGTTTACTTCAAAAGGCTGTTGACTCAGTAGCCATCATGGTCCTTATCACCACTGACCCTGGACTGTCTGGGAGTTGAGCGGGCAGGGCTCTGACACCTGGTGCTGTTTGTACGTTAATTCAGGGGCCTAATTGAAGAAAGCGCAGACTACTGGTCAGAGCATCTAGGCTGGCAGAAACGGTCAGCCTAAGGTGGCCGAACAAATGTGGGGCGGGGTGAAACCGGCCCCCACAGCGTCTCTGCACATCTCTTTCCTGGACCCTTAAAGGTCATTAGAATCTATAACACTTCCAATGCTGGTGCTCAGGTGGACGAGCAGGGAGGCAGGGGTCCTGGGGACAATCAACGTCACCGGGAGGCTGCTGGGGAGAAGCTCTGACCCTCGCCCCAGGGTATGAGGGCTCCCAACTCAGCACTCAGCAGTTACAGAAGAAGGGTCTGCACCCTCAGCACTCCAAGAATGAGGAACGGGACAAAAGGCAGAGGAGGGGTTTGTCCCCAGCAAAGCCCATTAAAAATCCCTGGGAGATAAAAATAGAATCTGGGCAATAAAGTCAAGTCTAACCTTTTTTATCCTTTGTGCTTTGTCTAATTTCACGTGCTCCTAGGGTCCCGCATGCAGAGGTTCCACACCCGGCACTTCAGACCAGATTTCCTAGTGCAGAATGGCTGGGTCGACACCTCAGCTCCTGGGGCCCAGTGCAGACTCCACGATATAGAGCCTGAGCTACAGCCAACCCGGCCCTCGAGAGCTCCGCCGCCTCCCTCCCTCCCACTGACTCTGACAGGATCTCTACACAGCAGCCCAGCCCACAGCCCACGGGGTAGTGCATGCTCTCACCTCTCCATTCTCTGATCAAAATATAAAGTTTCCTTTGCTTGTGAACCAAACTCAGTCTCGATCTGTTGGCCCCAATGACACTGGGCAGGGGGACACTTGTTGGGGTCCACTCTGGAGGATCAGTAACAGAAATTGAGACTATTGTAACCTCAATGAACAGATGTGTGAGCCAAACTGTAGTTAACATAGAACAGTGTATAAGGCTCGGGTAAAATAAGATGTTTCTAACACTTCCATTTGATATTTCCATCACTTTTTATAAGCAAGTTCAGTGAAAAGGTTTGTCTTATTTGTCAGGTCAATATTAGAGAAACGAAGTGATTTCTTTCCAAGGATGTACATCTAATAATCTTGGTTAAACCTTCAATCTTGTTTTAAATGCTTTTCCATTGAAAATGATACCTCTCTTTCAGCTCCCCCATTTCTGAGAAGTATAAAATCTTATAATTTATTATTACCAAAGGGGAAAGGTGGGAGGAGGGATAAATTAACAGTTTGGAATTAACACATACACACTGCTATGTATAAAATAAATCATCAACAAGGAACTACTGTATAGCACAGGGAACTACACTCAACATTTTGCAATAACCTATAAGGGGAAATAATCTGAAAAAGAATAGATATTTTTATTGACATCATCTATCAATGATAGTTAAAGTGTAGCCTAAGGGAAGCTGGTGGTGAGTGCTTCTGACCCTGAAGACTTCAATCATCTAAAGTTTGGACTCTGCCTACTTCCCAAGGCCCTTAATGAACATATGTGTAGCCGTAGCTTAAAAACTTCCCCAGTTTGGGTTTCGGGGAGACACTGATTTTGAAAAAGCCCTGGTGTTCTCCTTACATGAATGGGACTCTTCCTACTGCTAAAACATGTCTGTCACACCCAGAGGATGGTATACCGTCTGATCGGGAAGAGTTTGGAAAAGGCATCTCATCTCCTCATCTCCTGGTGCTCGGGTTCACCCCTCCAGCGTCTTTACTAACAGTCTCCCCACTTGGAGATGTCAGCACTGTCAACATCCTGTTGCGTACAGTTTGGAATTTGTCCAGAGGATGAAGCGGAAGGATGAGGAACAATGAGAGACAAGTCCTAGGTGTTCAGACAGGCACATGTCACTCTAATTTCCAATCAGGAAGACGAATTGACCAAAGGCTAGGGTTGCCCATGGAAACAGTATAGGGCTTGAGGAAATCCCGCTGCTTTGTGGCCAGTTCCCATAAACACAAGTTGAACAATGGAACTCAGGGGCAGTAAAATTCACAAAACTGCAGAGTTGAAAATATCCATCACTGAAAAATGTCTTGAGGAAAGTCAGAGAAAAGGACTTGTAAGCAAGGGAGAATGGCAGGAAAGGGATTTGAGGAGGTAGAAAGGACTCGCCATTAAGCACAAGAAAAGGAGCTGAACATTGCCAACATTGCAGTTGGCCAAAAAGGGTGTATGCGTTTTTTTCTGTATATATTCAAGAAAAGGGCATACACTTTTTTAGCCAACCAAACAGGTGGGCACTGGAAGTCAATACTACAAAAGATATCACTTCGCATCAGTCAGAAGAGCCATCCTCATAAAGCGTAAACAACAGAAATGCAGGACAGGGCAACGAGAAGAGGGAGCCCTGTGAGACTTATAGTGGAAATGTATATTGCCAACGGCCATTCTGGAGAAGTGTATTGTGTTTACTAAAGCATCTAAAAAATGAGCTACAGAGCATAGGGCACTTGCACTCATGGGCGTATATCTTGGGAAAAACAAAAATCGAGAGGACACAGGCACCCCAATGTTTACCCCCTCTCTGTTTAAAAGATCCTCGACTAGGATATAACTTAAATGTCTCTGGAGGGAAAAAATGGATAGAGATGTGGTACTTAGGTAGAGTGGAATATTATTCAGCCTGGAAATCAATGAAATATGGCCAGTTGTAACAACTCCGGAGGAGTTACGTATGATCATTCTAAGTGACAGAATTCAAAAAGAAAAAGACACATATCATAAGATATCACTTAAAGGTGGAATCCAAAATGGCTACACATGAAATAAATTACAAAACAAAAACATAGTCAAATATGTAGAAAACACGCATAAGGCTGCTAAACGGGAAAGGTGGGGAGGGGTGAGGCATCATCCAGGAGGTTGAAATTAGCAAAGATACCATTCCAAATACCAAACTGATAATCAACAAGGCCTACACGGTAGCTAAAAGAACTGCACTCAGCACACTCAAGTCACCGGAAAAGAATATATACGACTGGTAAGAATCTGAAAAAGAATTTATTGATGACTCTCTGTACGTGAATCAAGTGGATGTACAGCAGCAAGAAACAGAGCTTTGAAAATCAGCTGTAACCAATATAGTAATAAATTGAAAAAAATAAACGACAGAGAGACAGAGAAAACCTCTTACAACTTTTCCTCAGGGACAGTGATGCAACATGGATTGAACACACCTAGACCCACAGCAGGATGAGACATAAGGCTGGAAACTGTTTGCGCTAAGAGAAATGTGAGGTTGGGTGAGGAAATGCACACCCTTTAAAGTAATACTACCTGGTACCCATTCAATGGGTCCCAAATCTGCAGGTTCAAGGGATCTTCCTACAGCTAAAACATGCATGGAAAACCCAGAGGACTGTACACCATGTGATCGGGAGATGTGTCTAAAATGCACCTCATTTATCCTCTCCTGGTGCTCCTGTTCACCATTCCAGCCACGTTACTTAGAATCTCCCCACTTGGAGAATCAGCACATTTAAACTTCTGTTTCACACATTTTGCAAATTGTGAGGAGGATGAACGGGAAGAGGGGGAACCAATGAGAGAATAGTTGTAGGGGTTTGGACGGGCACATATCACTTTAATTTCCCATTAAGAATAAGAATTAAAGAAAGGCTCAGCCTGCCTCGCCGGAGCCAAAATAGAGCCTGAAGCAATCCTGCGGGTTTGAGGCCAGCTCACAAAAGAACAACTTAAAAAATGGAGCTCAGGGTCACTGCAATTCACAAACCTGCAGAGTTATAAATGAAAACTAACGTCCAAAAATATGTTGAGGTAAGGCAAAGAAGAGGATCTGAATGCAAGACAGAATTGCAAGAAACAGATTTCAAGAGATAGATTGGACTCGTCTTTAACGCACATGAAAAGCGGCAGAATTTCGACAATGATGCAGTTGGCCCAAAAGGGCGTATGTGTTTTTTCCTGATTATATCCAGGAAAAAACGCATACGCACTTTATGGGCAACGAAGCAAGCAAGCAATGCAAATGTGCACAACAAAGAAGTCTCACTTCCCACCGGTCAAAAGGGCCATCCTAAAAAAGTGTAAAATCCAGAAATGCAGGACAGGCCATGGAGAACAGGGAGCCTTTATACGCTGATGGGCAGTGTGTGAACTGCCGAGAGCCACTCTGGAGAAGTGTATGGTGGTTCCTAAATCATCTAAAAAACAGAGCTACAGAGCATAGGACACTTCCAATCATGGGAGTATATCTAGGGAAGTCTAAAAATCAACAAGACACAAGCACACCACAGTTTAGGGCTACTCTGTTTACAAGAACCTCAACTTCAGTACACCTTAAATATCCCAGGAAAGAGAACAATGGATAAAGAAGATGTGGTACTTATGTACAATGGAATATCTCTTCACCATGAAATCAATGTAATAAGGCTAGTAGAAGGATAAAGAGTGGATTTAGGTCCGATAATACTACTTGAAATAAGTCAAACAGAAAAAGAAACATATCATAAGATATCACTTATAGAGGGAGGGTAAATATGGCTGCACAAGAAATGAATTACAGAACAGAACAGTGTCTCACATTTAGAAAACACACTTATGTCAGCTTAAGGGGAAAGGAGAGGTGGGGTGATGCATAAAACCAGAGT
The DNA here is from genome assembly GCF_963455315.2 of Globicephala melas. Taxonomy (NCBI): domain Eukaryota; kingdom Metazoa; phylum Chordata; class Mammalia; order Artiodactyla; family Delphinidae; genus Globicephala; species Globicephala melas. Next base: position 269,476 of record NW_027207459.1, on the reverse strand, counting down.
TTGAAATTAGCACAGATACCGTTCAATAAACCAAATAGGTATTAGACAAGATCTACACCTTGCTCAATGAACTGGCCTCAACACACCCTATACACCGCAGAGAAATATATCTGAGTAATAAGAATCTTAAAACCCATGTATTGATATATCTCCATAAGGGAATCAAGTGTGTGCAGAGCGGCACAAACACAGCAGTGAAAATGAGCTAAACCCCATTATAGAAATAAATTTTAAAAACAAAACGCTGAAACAATGAAAGAGAGAAAAATTCTTACAAAATTCGCTCAGGGGATGTGATGCAACCTGGATTGACCACATATAAACCCACAGCTGGATAAGACATAAGGCTGGACACTTGGGGCTGAGAAGATTGGTGAGCTTTGGTGAGCAACTGCCGAAAGTTTAATGCAATACTTCATGCTACTCAGTCCAAGGGTCCCAACACTCCAGGTTGAAGGGAATCTTCCTACAGCTAAACCATGCTTGGGAAACCCAGCGACTGGTATACCATATGATCGGGAAAGGTTTCTAAAACGCACCTCATTTTTCCTCTCCTGGGGCTGCGGATCGACATTCCAGCCGCTTTACTAACAACATCCCCACATGGAGTCAATGCCTTTAAGTTCTGGTATCGCACAGTCTGCAGTTAGTGTGGAGGATGAATGGGAATAGGGGGAACCAGTGAGAAACAAGCTGTAGCGGTTTCAATGGGCACATGTCACTCTAATGCCACATCAGTAAGAAGAATTAACCAAAGGCACAGCAAGGTGCCCCAGAAGAAAAATAGGGCTTCAAGGAATCCTGTGGTTATGGGGCAAGACCACAAAAATAAGAGCTGAAAAGTGGGGCTAAGGGCCACTGCAATTCAAAAACCTGCAGAGTTATAAAGGCCAAGTATTTTCAAAAAATATATTGAGGTAAGGCTATGAAGAGACATTGAAAGCAAGGCAGAACTGCAGGAAACCGATTTCAGGAGGTAGACTGGAATTGCATTGAAAACATATGAAGAGAGTCAGAACCTCGACAATGATGCACTTGGCCAAAAAGGGCGTACGTGTTTTTTCCTGAATATATTCAGGAAAAAACTCATACGCACTTTTTGGCCAACCAAGCAAGCTTGCAAAGGAAATCTGCACTACAATGAAGTCTCACTTCCACCTGGTCAAAAGGGCCATCTGAAAAAAGTGTAAAATCCATAAAGGCACGACAGGGCATGGAGAACTGGGAACCTTCTTATGCTGATGGGCGGGATGTAAATTGCCAACAGCCACTCTGGAGAAGTGTATGGTGTTTCCTGAAACATCTAAAAAACAAAGCAACAGAGCCTAGGGCACTTCCACTTATGGTCCTATAGATTAGGGAAATTAAAATTAAAAAGACACAGCCACCCCAAAGTTTGGGACGGCTCTGTTTACAAGAACCTCGTTTATGGTACAAGTTCAATATCGCAGAAAGTGAAAAATGGATAAAGAAGTTGTGGTACTTACGTACAAGGCAATATAACTCAGCAATGAAATCTATGTCATCAGGCCCTTAGCAGCACAATGAGTGGATTCAGGTATGATGATACTAACTGAAATAAGTCACACAGAAAAAGAAACATCATAAGATATCAGTAATACACGGAATGTAAACTTGGCTACACAGGAACTGAATTACAGAACAGAACAGGGTCTCAAATTTAGAAAACCAACTTATGCTTGCTTAAGGGGAAAGGTGAGTTGGGGTGCTGCATAAAACCAGAGATTGAAATGAGCACAGATAAAGTTCCTTAAGCCAAATATGGAATAGACAAGAGCTACTCCTTGCTCAACGAAATGGACTCAACACCGCATATTAAACGCCTAAGAATGTACCTGACTAGTAAGTATCGTAAAACCTATGGATTGCTATGTCTCCGAAAGACAATCAAGCATGTGTACAGGGGCATAAACGCAGCAGTGATAGGATTGGAGAGGTTCGGTGAGCAAATGAAGACCCTTTGAAGTCATATTGCCTGGTACCCATTCCACGGGTCTCAACTCTCCAGGTTTAAGGTATTCTTCCTTCAGCTAAAACATGCATGTGGAACCCAGAGTATGATCAACTGTGTGAACGGGAGACGTGTTCAAATATGTCTCAGTTTTCCTCCCCTGGTACTCGGGTGCAACATTCCAGACGCTTTACTAACACTCTCCCCACGTGGAGAGTCAGCGCCTTTAACCTCCTGTTTGGCCCAGTTTGCAATTTCTGCGGAAGATGAACAGGAATAGCGAGAACCAATGAGAGACTAGCTGGAGGTGTCTGGACGGGCAAATTTAACTCTCATTTCCCACCAGGAAGAGGAAATAACCAAAGGCTCAGCGTGCCGTGCCTGAACCAGATTAGGGCCTGAAGCCATCCTGCGGTGTTGCGGCCAGCTCAAAAGAAAGCGAGTTGAAGAAAGGAGCTCAGGGACACTGTAATTCACAAACCTGCAGAGTTATAAATGACAGCTATCGTCCAAAAATATACTGAAGTAAGGCTGCCAAGAGGACTTGAATGCGGGGCAGAATTGCAGGAAACCGATTTCAGGAGGTAGACTGGAATTGCATTGAAAGCATAGGAAAAGAGGCAGAACGTCCACAATGATGCACTTGGCCAAAAAGGGCGTATGCGTTTTTTCCTGAATATATTCAGGAAAAAACGCATACGCCCTTTTTGGCCAACCAAGCAAGCTTGCAAAGGAAATCTGCACTACAATGAAGTCTCACTTCCCCCCGGTCAAAAGGGCCATCTGAAAAAAGTGTAAAATCCAGAAAGGCAGGACAGGCCATGGAGAACTGGGAGCCTTGTTATGCTGATGGGTGGGATGTCAATTGCCAACTGACACTCGGGAGAAGTGTATGGTGTTTCCTGAAACATCTAAAAAACAAAGCAACAGAGCCTAGGGCACTTCCACTTATGGTCCTATAGCTTAGGGAAATTAAAATCAAAAAGATACAGCCACCCCAATGTTTGGGACGCCTCTGTTTACAAGAACCTCGTTTACCGTACAAGTTCAATATCACAGAAAGTGAAAAATGGATAAAGAACTTGTGGTACTTACGTACAATGCAGTATCACTCAGCAGTGAAATCTATGTCATCAGGCCCGTAGCAGCACAATGAGTGGATTCAGGTACGATGATTCTAACTGAAATAAGTCACACAGAAAAAGAAACATCATAAGATATCAGTAATACACGGAATGTAAACTTGGCTACACAGGAACTGAATTACAGAACAGAACAGGGTCTCAAATTTAGAAAACCAACTTATGCTTGTTTAAGGGTAAAGGTGAGTTGGGGTGCTGCATAAAACCAGAGATTGAAATGAGCACAGATAAAGTTCCTTAAGCCAAATATGGAATAGACAAGAGCTACTCCTTGCTCAACAAAATGGACTCAACACCGCATATTAAACGCCTAAGAATGTACCTGACTCTTAAGTATCTTAAAACCTATGGATTGCTATGTCTCCGAAAGAGAATCAAGCATGTGTACAGGGACATAAACGCAGCAGTGATAGGATTGGAGAGGTTCGGTGAGCAAATGAAGACCCTTTGAAGTCATATTGCATGGTACCCATTCCATGGGTTTCAACTACCCAGGTTTAAGGTATTCTTCCTTCAGCTAAAACATGCATGTGGAACCTAGAGTATGATCAACCATGTGATCGGGAGACGTGTTCAAATATGTCTCAGTTTTCGTACCCTGGTACTCGGGTGCAACATTCCAGACGCTTTACTAACACTCTCCCGACTTGGAGAGTCAGTCCCTTTAACCTCCTGTTTGGCCCAGTTTGCAATTTCTGCGGAAGATGAACAGGAATAGCGAGAACCAATGAGAGACTAGCTGGAGGTGTCTGGACGGGCAAATTTAACTCTCATTTCCCACCAGGAAGAGGAAATAACCAAAGGCTCAGCGTGCCGTGCCGGAACCAGATTAGGGCCTGAAGCCATCCTGCGGTGTTGCGGCCAGCTCACAAGAAAACGAGTTGAAGAAAGGAGCTCAGGGGCACTGTAATTCACAAACCTGCAGAGTTATAAATGACAACTATCGTCCAAAAATATACTGAAGTAAGGCTGCCAAGAGGACTTGAAAGCGGGGCAGAATTGCAGGAAACCGATTTCAGGAGGTAGACTGGAATTGCATTGAAAGCATAGGAAAAGAGGCAGAACGTCCACAATGATGCACTTGGCCAAAAAGGGCGTATGCGTTTTTTCCTGAATATATTCAGGAAAAAAGGCATACGCCCTTTTTGGCCGACCAAGCAAGCTTGCAAAGGAAATCTGCACTACAATGAAGTCTCACTTCCCCCCCGCCCCCGGTCAAAAGGGCCATCTGAAAAATGTGTAAAATCCAGAAAGGCAGGACAGGCCATGGAGAACTGGGAGCCTTGTTATGCTGATGGGCGGGATGTCAATTGCCAACAGACACTCGGGAGAAGTGTATGGTGTTTCCTGAAACATCTAAAAAACAAAGCAACAGAGCCTAGGGCACTTCCACTTATGGTCCTATAGCTTAGGGAAATTAAAATCAAAAAGATACAGCCACCCCAATGTTTGGGACGCCTCTGTTTACAAGAACCTCGTTTACCGTACAAGTTCAATATCACAGAAAGTGAAAAATGGATAAAGAACTTGTGGTACTTACGTACAATGCAGTATCACTCAGCAGTGAAATCTATGCCATCAGGCCCGTAGCAGCACTATGAGTGGATTCAGGTACGATGATTCTAACTGAAATAAGTCACACAGAAAAAGAAACATCATAAGATATCAGTAATACACGGAATGTAAACTTGGCTACATAGGAACTGAATTACAGAAGAGAACAGGGTCTCAAATTTAGAAAACCAACTTATGCTTGTTTAAGGGTAAAGGTGAGTTGGGGTGCTGCATAAAACCAGAGATTGAAATGAGCACAGATAAAGTTCCTTAAGCCAAATATGGAATAGACAAGAGCTACTCCTTGCTCAACGAAATGGACTCAACACCGCATATTAAACGCCTAAGAATGTACCTGACTCTTAAGTATCTTAAAACCTATGGATTGCTATGTCTCCGAAAGAGAATCAAGCATGTGTACAGGGACATAAACGCAGCAGTGATAGGATTGGAGAGGTTCGGTGAGCAAATGAAGACCCTTTGAAGTCATATTGCATGGTACCCATTCCACGGGTTTCAACTACCCAGGTTTAAGGTATTCTTCCTTCAGCTAAAACATGCATGTGGAACCTAGAGTATGATCAACCATGTGATCGGGAGATGTGTTCAAATATGTCTCAGTTTTCGTACCCTGGTACTCGGGTGCAACATTCCAGACGCTTTACTAACACTCTCCCGACTTGGAGAGTCAGTCCCTTTAACCTCCTGTTTGGCCCAGTTTGCAATTTCTGCGGAAGATGAACAGGAATAGCGAGAACCAATGAGAGACTAGCTGGAGGTGTCTGGACGGGCAAATTTAACTCTCATTTCCCACCAGGAAGAGGAAATAACCAAAGGCTCAGCGTGCCGTGCCGGAACCAGATTAGGGCCTGAAGCCATCCTGCGGTGTTGCGGCCAGCTCACAAGAAAACGAGTTGAAGAAAGGAGCTCAGGGGCACTGTAATTCACAAACCTGCAGAGTTATAAATGACAACTATCGTCCAAAAATATACTGAAGTAAGGCTGCCAAGAGGACTTGAAAGCGGGGCAGAATTGCAGGAAACCGATTTCAGGAGGTAGACTGGAATTGCATTGAAAGCATAGGAAAAGAGGCAGAACGTCCACAATGATGCACTTGGCCAAAAAGGGCGTATGCGTTTTTTCCTGAATATATTCAGGAAAAAACGCATACGCCCTTTTTGGCCAACCAAGCAAGCTTGCAAAGGAAATCTGCACTACAATGAAGTCTCACTTCCCCCCGGTCAAAAGGGCCATCTGAAAAAAGTGTAAAATCCAGAAAGGCAGGACAGGCCATGGAGAACTGGGAGCCTTGTTATGCTGATGGGCGGGATATCAATTGCCAACAGACACTCGGGAGAAGTGTATGGTGTTTCCTAAAACATCTAAAAAACAAAGCAACAGAGCCTAGGGCACTTCCACTTATGGTCCTATAGCTTAGGGAAATTAAAATCAAAAAGATACAGCCACCCCAATGTTTGGGACGCCTCTGTTTACAAGAACCTCGTTTACCGTACAAGTTCAATATCACAGAAAGTGAAAAATGGATAAAGAACTTGTGGTACTTTCGTACAATGCAGTATCACTCAGCAGTGAAATCTATGTCATCAGGCCCGTAGCAGCACAATGAGTGGATTCAGGTACGATGATTCTAACTGAAATAAGTCACACAGAAAAAGAAACATCATAAGATATCAGTAATACACGGAATGTAAACTTGGCTACACAGGAACTGAATTACAGAACAGAACAGGGTCTCAAATTTAGAAAACCAACTTATGCTTGTTTAAGGGTAAAGGTGAGTTGGGGTGCTGCATAAAACCAGAGATTGAAATGAGCACAGATAAAGTTCCTTAAGCCAAATATGGAATACACAAGAGCTACTCCTTGCTCAACGAAATGGACTCAACACCGCATATTAAACGCCTAAGAATGTACCTGACTCTTAAGTATCTTAAAACCTATGGATTGCTATGTCTCCAAAAGAGAATCAAGCATGTGTACAGGGACATAAACGCAGCAGTGATAGGATTGGAGAGGTTCGGTGAGCAAATGAAGACCCTTTGAAGTCATATTGCATGGTACCCATTCCACGGGTTTCAACTACCCAGGTTTAAGGTATTCTTCCTTCAGCTAAAACATGCATGTGGAACCTAGAGTATGATCAACCATGTGATCGGGAGACGTGTTCAAATATGTCTCAGTTTTCGTACCCTGGTACTCGGGTGCAACATTCCAGACGCTTTACTAACACTCTCCCGACTTGGAGAGTCAGTCCCTTTAACCTCCTGTTTGGCCCAGTTTGCAATTTCTGCGGAAGATGAACAGGAATAGCGAGAACCAATGAGAGACTAGCTGGAGGTGTCTGGACGGGCAAATTTAACTCTCATTTCCCACCAGGAAGAGGAAATAACCAAAGGCTCAGCGTGCCATGCCGGAACCAGATTAGGGCCTGAAGCCATCCTGCGGTGTTGCGGCCAGCTCACAAGAAAACGAGTTGAAGAAAGGAGCTCAGGGGCACTGTAATTCACAAAACTGCAGAGTTATAAATGACAACTATCGTCCAAAAATATACTGAAGTAAGGCTGCCAAGAGGACTTGAAAGCGGGGCAGAATTGCAGGAAACCGATTTCAGGAGGTAGACTGGAATTGCATTGAAAGCATAGGAAAAGAGGCAGAACGTCCACAATGATGCACTTGGCCAAAAAGGGCGTATGCGTTTTTTCCTGAATATATTCAGGAAAAAACGCATACGCCCTTTTTGGCCAACCAAGCAAGCTTGCAAAGGAAATCTGCACTACAATGAAGTCTCACTTCCCACCGGTCAAAAGGGCCATCTGAAAAAAGTGTAAAATCCAGAAAGGCAGGACAGGCCATGGAGAACTGGGAGCCTTGTTATGCTGATGGGCGGGATGTAAACTGCCAACAGACACTCGGGAGAAGTGTATGGTGTTTCCTGAAACATCTAAAAAACAAAGCAACAGAGCCTAGGGCACTTCCACTTATGGTCCTATAGCTTAGGGAAATTAAAATCAAAAAGATACAGCCACCCCAATGTTTGGGACGCCTCTGTTTACAAGAACCTCGTTTACCGTACAAGTTCAATATCACAGAAAGTGAAAAATGGATAAAGAACTTGTGGTACTTTCGTACAATGCAGTATCACTCAGCAGTGAAATCTATGTCATCAGGCCCGTAGCAGCACAATGAGTGGATTCAGGTACGATGATTCTAACTGAAATAAGTCACACAGAAAAAGAAACATCATAAGATATCAGTAATACACGGAATGTAAACTTGGCTACACAGGAACTGAATTACAGAACAGAACAGGGTCTCAAATTTAGAAAACCAACTTATGCTTGTTTAAGGGTAAAGGTGAGTTGGGGTGCTGCATAAAACCAGAGATTGAAATGAGCACAGATAAAGTTCCTTAAGCCAAATATGGAATACACAAGAGCTACTCCTTGCTCAACGAAATGGACTCAACACCGCATATTAAACGCCTAAGAATGTACCTGACTCTTAAGTATCTTAAAACCTATGGATTGCTATGTCTCCAAAAGAGAATCAAGCATGTGTACAGGGACATAAACGCAGCAGTGATAGGATTGGAGAGGTTCGGTGAGCAAATGAAGACCCTTTGAAGTCATATTGCATGGTACCCATTCCACGGGTTTCAACTACCCAGGTTTAAGGTATTCTTCCTTCAGCTAAAACATGCATGTGGAACCTAGAGTATGATCAACCATGTGATCGGGAGATGTGTTCAAATATGTCTCAGTTTTCGTACCCTGGTACACGGGTGCAACATTCCAGACGCTTTACTAACACTCTCCCGACTTCGAGAGTCAGTCCCTTTAACCTCCTGTTTGGCCCAGTTTGCAATTTCTGCGGAAGATGAACAGGAATAGCGAGAACCAATGAGAGACTAGCTGGAGGTGTCTGGACGGGCAAATTTAACTCTCATTTCCCACCAGGAAGAGGAAATAACCAAAGGCTCAGCGTGCCGTGCCGGAACCAGATTAGGGCCTGAAGCCATCCTGCGGTGTTGCGGCCAGCTCACAAGAAAACGAGTTGAAGAAAGGAGCTCAGGGGCACTGTAATTCACAAACCTGCAGAGTTATAAATGACAACTATCGTCCAAAAATATACTGAAGTAAGGCTGCCAAGAGGACTTGAAAGCGGGGCAGAATTGCAGGAAACCGATTTCAGGAGGTAGACTGGAATTGCATTGAAAGCATAGGAAAAGAGGCAGAATGTCCACAATGATGCACTTGGCCAAAAAGGGCGTATGCGTTTTTTCCTGAATATATTCAGGAAAAAACGCATACGCCCTTTTTGGCCAACCAAGCAAGCTTGCAAAGGAAATCTGCACTACAATGAAGTCTCACTTCCCCCCGGTCAAAAGGGCCATCTGAGAAAAGTGTAAAATCCAGAAAGGCAGGACAGGCCATGGAGAACTGGGAGCCTTGATATGCTGATGGGCGGGATATCAATTGCCAACAGACACTCGGGAGAAGTGTATGGTGTTTCCGAAAACATCTAAAAAACAAAGCAACAGAGCCTAGGGCACTTCCACTTATGGTCCTATAGCTTAGGGAAATTAAAATCAAAAAGATACAGCCACCCCAATGTTTGGGACGCCTCTGTTTACAAGAACCTCGTTTACCGTACAAGTTCAATATCACAGAAAGTGAAAAATGGATAAAGAACTTGTGGTACTTACGTACAATGCAGTATCACTCAGCAGTGAAATCTATGTCATCAGGCCCGTAGCAGCACAATGAGTGGATTCAGGTACGATGATTCTAACTGAAATAAGTCACACAGAAAAAGAAACATCATAAGATATCAGTAATACACGGAATGTAAACTTGGCTACACAGGAACTGAATTACAGAACAGAACAGGGTCTCAAATTTAGAAAACCAACTTATGCTTGTTTAAGGGTAAAGGTGAGTTGGGGTGCTGCATAAAACCAGAGATTGAAATGAGCACAGATAAAGTTCCTTAAGCCAAATATGGAATACACAAGAGCTACTCCTTGCTCAACGAAATGGACTCAACACCGCATATTAAACGCCTAAGAATGTACCTGACTCTTAAGTATCTTAAAACCTATGGATTGCTATGTCTCCGAAAGAGAATCAAGCATGTGTACAGGGACATAAACGCAGCAGTGATAGGATTGGAGAGGTTCGGTGAGCAAATGAAGACCCTTTGAAGTCATATTGCATGGTACCCATTCCACGGGTTTCAACTACCCAGGTTTAAGGTATTCTTCCTTCAGCTAAAACATGCATGTGGAACCTAGAGTATGATCAACCATGTGATCGGGAGACGTGTTCAAATATGTCTCAGTTTTCGTACCCTGGTACTCGGGTGCAACATTCCAGACGCTTTACTAACACTCTCCCGACTTGGAGAGTCAGTCCCTTTAACCTCCTGTTTGGCCCAGTTTGCAATTTCTGCGGAAGATGAACAGGAATAGCGAGAACCAATGAGAGACTAGCTGGAGGTGTCTGGACGGGCAAATTTAACTCTCATTTCCCACCAGGAAGAGGAAATAACCAAAGGCTCAGCGTGCCGTGCCGGAACCAGATTAGGGCCTGAAGCCATCCTGCGGTGTTGCGGCCAGCTCACAAGAAAACGAGTTGAAGAAAGGAGCTCAGGGGCACTGTAATTCACAAACCTGCAGAGTTATAAATGACAACTATCGTCCAAAAATATACTGAAGTAAGGCTGCCAAGAGGACTTGAAAGCGGGGCAGAATTGCAGGAAACCGATTTCAGGAGGTAGACTGGAATTGCATTGAAAGCATAGGAAAAGAGGCAGAACGTCCACAATGATGCACTTGGCCAAAAAGGGCGTATGCGTTTTTTCCTGAATATATTCAGGAAAAAACGCATACGCCCTTTTTGGCCAACCAAGCAAGCTTGCAAAGGAAATCTGCACTACAATGAAGTCTCACTTCCCCCCGGTCAAAAGGGCCATCTGAAAAAAGTGTAAAATCCAGAAAGGCAGGACAGGCCATGGAGAACTGGGAGCCTTGTTATGCTGATGGGCGGGATGTAAACTGCCAACAGACACTCGGGAGAAGTGTATGGTGTTTCCTGAAACATCTAAAAAACAAAGCAACAGAGCCTAGGGCACTTCCACTTATGGTCCTATAGCTTAGGGAAATTAAAATCAAAAAGATACAGCCACTCCAATGTTTGGGACGCCTCTGTTTACAAGAACCTCGTTTACCGTACAAGTTCAATATCACAGAAAGTGAAAAATGGATAAAGAACTTGTGGTACTTTCGTACAATGCAGTATCACTCAGCAGTGAAATCTATGTCATCAGGCCCGTAGCAGCACAATGAGTGGATTCAGGTACGATGATTCTAACTGAAATAAGTCACACAGAAAAAGAAACATCATAAGATATCAGTAATACACGGAATGTAAACTTGGCTACACAGGAACTGAATTACAGAACAGAACAGGGTCTCAAATTTAGAAAACCAACTTATGCTTGTTTAAGGGTAAAGGTGAGTTGGGGTGCTGCATAAAACCAGAGATTGAAATGAGCACAGATAAAGTTCCTTAAGCCAAATATGGAATAGACAAGAGCTACTCCTTGCTCAACGAAATGGACTCAACACCGCATATTAAACGCCTAAGAATGTACCTGACTCTTAAGTATCTTAAAACCTATGGATTGCTATGTCTCCAAAAGAGAATCAAGCATGTGTACAGGGACATAAACGCAGCAGTGATAGGATTGGAGAGGTTCGGTGAGCAAATGAAGACCCTTTGAAGTCATATTGCATGGTACCCATTCCACGGGTTTCAACTACCCAGGTTTAAGGTATTCTTCCTTCAGCTAAAACATGCATGTGGAACCTAGAGTATGATCAACCATGTGATCGGGAGACGTGTTCAAATATGTCTCAGTTTTCGTACCCTGGTACTCGGGTGCAACATTCCAGACGCTTTACTAACACTCTCCCGACTTGGAGAGTCAGTCCCTTTAACCTCCTGTTTGGCCCAGTTTGCAATTTCTGCGGAAGATGAACAGGAATAGCGAGAACCAATGAGAGACTAGCTGGAGGTGTCTGGACGGCCAAATTTAACTCTCATTTCCCACCAGGAAGAGGAAATAACCAAAGGCTCAGCGTGCCGTGCCGGAACCAGATTAGGGCCTGAAGCCATCCTGCGGTGTTGCGGCCAGCTCACAAGAAAACGAGTTGAAGAAAGGAGCTCAGGGGCACTGTAATTCACAAACCTGCAGAGTTATAAATGACAACTATCGTCCAAAAATATACTGAAGTAAGGCTGCCAAGAGGACTTGAAAGCGGGGCAGAATTGCAGGAAACCGATTTCAGGAGGTAGACTGGAATTGCATTGAAAGCATAGGAAAAGAGGCAGAACGTCCACAATGATGCACTTGGCCAAAAAGGGCGTATGCGTTTTTTCCTGAATATATTCAGGAAAAAAGGCATACGCCCTTTTTGGCCGACCAAGCAAGCTTGCAAAGGAAATCTGCACTACAATGAAGTCTCACTTCCCCCCCGCCCCCGGTCAAAAGGGCCATCTGAAAAATGTGTAAAATCCAGAAAGGCAGGACAGGCCATGGAGAACTGGGAGCCTTGTTATGCTGATGGGCGGGATGTCAATTGCCAACAGACACTCGGGAGAAGTGTATGGTGTTTCCTGAAACATCTAAAAAACAAAGCAACAGAGCCTAGGGCACTTCCACTTATGGTCCTATAGCTTAGGGAAATTAAAATCAAAAAGATACAGCCACCCCAATGTTTGGGACGCCTCTGTTTACAAGAACCTCGTTTACCGTACAAGTTCAATATCACAGAAAGTGAAAAATGGATAAAGAACTTGTGGTACTTACGTACAATGCAGTATCACTCAGCAGTGAAATCTATGCCATCAGGCCCGTAGCGGCACTATGAGTGGATTCAGGTACGATGATTCTAACTGAAATAAGTCACACAGAAAAAGAAACATCATAAGATATCAGTAATACACGGAATGTAAACTTGGCTACATAGGAACTGAATTACAGAAGAGAACAGGGTCTCAAATTTAGAAAACCAACTTATGCTTGTTTAAGGGTAAAGGTGAGTTGGGGTGCTGCATAAAACCAGAGATTGAAATGAGCACAGATAAAGTTCCTTAAGCCAAATATGGAATACACAAGAGCTACTCCTTGCTCAACGAAATGGACTCAACACCGCATATTAAACGCCTAAGAATGTACCTGACTCTTAAGTATCTTAAAACCTATGGATTGCTATGTCTCCGAAAGAGAATCAAGCATGTGTACAGGGACATAAACGCAGCAGTGATAGGATTGGAGAGGTTCGGTGAGCAAATGAAGACCCTTTGAAGTCATATTGCATGGTACCCATTCCACGGGTTTCAACTACCCAGGTTTAAGGTATTCTTCCTTCAGCTAAAACATGCATGTGGAACCTAGAGTATGATCAACCATGTGATCGGGAGATGTGTTCAAATATGTCTCAGTTTTCGTACCCTGGTACTCGGGTGCAACATTCCAGACGCTTTACTAACACTCTCCCGACTTGGAGAGTCAGTCCCTTTAACCTCCTGTTTGGCCCAGTTTGCAATTTCTGCGGAAGATGAACAGGAATAGCGAGAACCAATGAGAGACTAGCTGGAGGTGTCTGGACGGGCAAATTTAACTCTCATTTGCCACCAGGAAGAGGAAATAACCAAAGGCTCAGCGTGCCGTGCCGGAACCAGATTAGGGCCTGAAGCCATCCTGCGGTGTTGCGGCCAGCTCACAAGAAAACGAGTTGAAGAAAGGAGCTCAGGGGCACTGTAATTCACAAACCTGCAGAGTTATAAATGACAACTATCGTCCAAAAATATACTGAAGTAAGGCTGCCAAGAGGACTTGAAAGCGGGGCAGAATTGCAGGAAACCGATTTCAGGAGGTAGACTGGAATTGCATTGAAAGCATAGGAAAAGAGGCAGAACGTCCACAATGATGCACTTGGCCAAAAAGGGCGTATGCGTTTTTTCCTGAATATATTCAGGAAAAAACGCATACGCCCTTTTTGGCCAACCAAGCAAGCTTGCAAAGGAAATCTGCACTACAATGAAGTCTCACTTCCCCCCGGTCAAAAGGGCCATCTGAAAAAAGTGTAAAATCCAGAAAGGCAGGACAGGCCATGGAGAACTGGGAGCCTTGTTATGCTGATGGGCGGGATATCAATTGCCAACAGACACTCGGGAGAAGTGTATGGTGTTTCCTAAAACATCTAAAAAACAAAGCAACAGAGCCTAGGGCACTTCCACTTATGGTCCTATAGCTTAGGGAAATTAAAATCAAAAAGATACAGCCACCCCAATGTTTGGGACGCCTCTGTTTACAAGAACCTCGTTTACCGTACAAGTTCAATATCACAGAAAGTGAAAAATGGATAAAGAACTTGTGGTACTTTCGTACAATGCAGTATCACTCAGCAGTGAAATCTATGTCATCAGGCCCGTAGCAGCACAATGAGTGGATTCAGGTACGATGATTCTAACTGAAATAAGTCACACAGAAAAAGAAACATCATAAGATATCAGTAATACACGGAATGTAAACTTGGCTACACAGGAACTGAATTACAGAACAGAACAGGGTCTCAAATTTAGAAAACCAACTTATGCTTGTTTAAGGGTAAAGGTGAGTTGGGGTGCTGCATAAAACCAGAGATTGAAATGAGCACAGATAAAGTTCCTTAAGCCAAATATGGAATACACAAGAGCTACTCCTTGCTCAACGAAATGGACTCAACACCGCATATTAAACGCCTAAGAATGTACCTGACTCTTAAGTATCTTAAAACCTATGGATTGCTATGTCTCCAAAAGAGAATCAAGCATGTGTACAGGGACATAAACGCAGCAGTGATAGGATTGGAGAGGTTCGGTGAGCAAATGAAGACCCTTTGAAGTCATATTGCATGGTACCCATTCCACGGGTTTCAACTACCCAGGTTTAAGGTATTCTTCCTTCAGCTAAAACATGCATGTGGAACCTAGAGTATGATCAACCATGTGATCGGGAGACGTGTTCAAATATGTCTCAGTTTTCGTACCCTGGTACTCGGGTGCAACATTCCAGACGCTTTACTAACACTCTCCCGACTTGGAGAGTCAGTCCCTTTAACCTCCTGTTTGGCCCAGTTTGCAATTTCTGCGGAAGATGAACAGGAATAGCGAGAACCAATGAGAGACTAGCTGGAGGTGTCTGGACGGGCAAATTTAACTCTCATTTCCCACCAGGAAGAGGAAATAACCAAAGGCTCAGCGTGCCATGCCGGAACCAGATTAGGGCCTGAAGCCATCCTGCGGTGTTGCGGCCAGCTCACAAGAAAACGAGTTGAAGAAAGGAGCTCAGGGGCACTGTAATTCACAAACCTGCAGAGTTATAAATGACAACTATCGTCCAAAAATATACTGAAGTAAGGCTGCCAAGAGGACTTGAAAGCGGG
The DNA here is from genome assembly GCF_963455315.2 of Globicephala melas. Taxonomy (NCBI): domain Eukaryota; kingdom Metazoa; phylum Chordata; class Mammalia; order Artiodactyla; family Delphinidae; genus Globicephala; species Globicephala melas. The sequence goes on along the minus strand of NW_027207459.1, from coordinate 254,295 downwards.
GCAGAATTGCAGGAAACCGATTTCAGGAGGTAGACTGGAATTGCATTGAAAGCATAGGAAAAGAGGCAGAACGTCCACAATGATGCACTTGGCCAAAAAGGGCGTATGCGTTTTTTCCTGAATATATTCAGGAAAAAACGCATACGCCCTTTTTGGCCAACCAAGCAAGCTTGCAAAGGAAATCTGCACTACAATGAAGTCTCACTTCCCACCGGTCAAAAGGGCCATCTGAAAAAAGTGTAAAATCCAGAAAGGCAGGACAGGCCATGGAGAACTGGGAGCCTTGTTATGCTGATGGGCGGGATGTAAACTGCCAACAGACACTCGGGAGAAGTGTATGGTGTTTCCTGAAACATCTAAAAAACAAAGCAACAGAGCCTAGGGCACTTCCACTTATGGTCCTATAGCTTAGGGAAATTAAAATCAAAAAGATACAGCCACCCCAATGTTTGGGACGCCTCTGTTTACAAGAACCTCGTTTACCGTACAAGTTCAATATCACAGAAAGTGAAAAATGGATAAAGAACTTGTGGTACTTTCGTACAATGCAGTATCACTCAGCAGTGAAATCTATGTCATCAGGCCCGTAGCAGCACAATGAGTGGATTCAGGTACGATGATTCTAACTGAAATAAGTCACACAGAAAAAGAAACATCATAAGATATCAGTAATACACGGAATGTAAACTTGGCTACACAGGAACTGAATTACAGAACAGAACAGGGTCTCAAATTTAGAAAACCAACTTATGCTTGTTTAAGGGTAAAGGTGAGTTGGGGTGCTGCATAAAACCAGAGATTGAAATGAGCACAGATAAAGTTCCTTAAGCCAAATATGGAATACACAAGAGCTACTCCTTGCTCAACGAAATGGACTCAACACCGCATATTAAACGCCTAAGAATGTACCTGACTCTTAAGTATCTTAAAACCTATGGATTGCTATGTCTCCGAAAGAGAATCAAGCATGTGTACAGGGACATAAACGCAGCAGTGATAGGATTGGAGAGGTTCGGTGAGCAAATGAAGACCCTTTGAAGTCATATTGCATGGTACCCATTCCACGGGTTTCAACTACCCAGGTTTAAGGTATTCTTCCTTCAGCTAAAACATGCATGTGGAACCTAGAGTATGATCAACCATGTGATCGGGAGACGTGTTCAAATATGTCTCAGTTTTCGTACCCTGGTACTCGGGTGCAACATTCCAGACGCTTTACTAACACTCTCCCGACTTGGAGAGTCAGTCCCTTTAACCTCCTGTTTGGCCCAGTTTGCAATTTCTGCGGAAGATGAACAGGAATAGCGAGAACCAATGAGAGACTAGCTGGAGGTGTCTGGACGGGCAAATTTAACTCTCATTTCCCACCAGGAAGAGGAAATAACCAAAGGCTCAGCGTGCCGTGCCGGAACCAGATTAGGGCCTGAAGCCATCCTGCGGTGTTGCGGCCAGCTCACAAGAAAACGAGTTGAAGAAAGGAGCTCAGGGGCACTGTAATTCACAAACCTGCAGAGTTATAAATGACAACTATCGTCCAAAAATATACTGAAGTAAGGCTGCCAAGAGGACTTGAAAGCGGGGCAGAATTGCAGGAAACCGATTTCAGGAGGTAGACTGGAATTGCATTGAAAGCATAGGAAAAGAGGCAGAACGTCCACAATGATGCACTTGGCCAAAAAGGGCGTATGCGTTTTTTCCTGAATATATTCAGGAAAAAACGCATACGCCCTTTTTGGCCAACCAAGCAAGCTTGCAAAGGAAATCTGCACTACAATGAAGTCTCACTTCCCCCCGGTCAAAAGGGCCATCTGAAAAAAGTGTAAAATCCAGAAAGGCAGGACAGGCCATGGAGAACTGGGAGCCTTGTTATGCTGATGGGCGGGATGTAAACTGCCAACAGACACTCGGGAGAAGTGTATGGTGTTTCCTGAAACATCTAAAAAACAAAGCAACAGAGCCTAGGGCACTTCCACTTATGGTCCTATAGCTTAGGGAAATTAAAATCAAAAAGATACAGCCACTCCAATGTTTGGGACGCCTCTGTTTACAAGAACCTCGTTTACCGTACAAGTTCAATATCACAGAAAGTGAAAAATGGATAAAGAACTTGTGGTACTTTCGTACAATGCAGTATCACTCAGCAGTGAAATCTATGTCATCAGGCCCGTAGCAGCACAATGAGTGGATTCAGGTACGATGATTCTAACTGAAATAAGTCACACAGAAAAAGAAACATCATAAGATATCAGTAATACACGGAATGTAAACTTGGCTACACAGGAACTGAATTACAGAACAGAACAGGGTCTCAAATTTAGAAAACCAACTTATGCTTGTTTAAGGGTAAAGGTGAGTTGGGGTGCTGCATAAAACCAGAGATTGAAATGAGCACAGATAAAGTTCCTTAAGCCAAATATGGAATAGACAAGAGCTACTCCTTGCTCAACGAAATGGACTCAACACCGCATATTAAACGCCTAAGAATGTACCTGACTCTTAAGTATCTTAAAACCTATGGATTGCTATGTCTCCAAAAGAGAATCAAGCATGTGTACAGGGACATAAACGCAGCAGTGATAGGATTGGAGAGGTTCGGTGAGCAAATGAAGACCCTTTGAAGTCATATTGCATGGTACCCATTCCACGGGTTTCAACTACCCAGGTTTAAGGTATTCTTCCTTCAGCTAAAACATGCATGTGGAACCTAGAGTATGATCAACCATGTGATCGGGAGACGTGTTCAAATATGTCTCAGTTTTCGTACCCTGGTACTCGGGTGCAACATTCCAGACGCTTTACTAACACTCTCCCGACTTGGAGAGTCAGTCCCTTTAACCTCCTGTTTGGCCCAGTTTGCAATTTCTGCGGAAGATGAACAGGAATAGCGAGAACCAATGAGAGACTAGCTGGAGGTGTCTGGACGGCCAAATTTAACTCTCATTTCCCACCAGGAAGAGGAAATAACCAAAGGCTCAGCGTGCCGTGCCGGAACCAGATTAGGGCCTGAAGCCATCCTGCGGTGTTGCGGCCAGCTCACAAGAAAACGAGTTGAAGAAAGGAGCTCAGGGGCACTGTAATTCACAAACCTGCAGAGTTATAAATGACAACTATCGTCCAAAAATATACTGAAGTAAGGCTGCCAAGAGGACTTGAAAGCGGGGCAGAATTGCAGGAAACCGATTTCAGGAGGTAGACTGGAATTGCATTGAAAGCATAGGAAAAGAGGCAGAACGTCCACAATGATGCACTTGGCCAAAAAGGGCGTATGCGTTTTTTCCTGAATATATTCAGGAAAAAACGCATACGCCCTTTTTGGCCAACCAAGCAAGCTTGCAAAGGAAATCTGCACTACAATGAAGTCTCACTTCCCTCCCCCCCCCCCGGTCAAAAGGGCCATCTGAAAAAAGTGTAAAATCCAGAAAGGCAGGACAGGCCATGGAGAACTGGGAGCCTTGTTATGCTGATGGGCGGGATGTAAACTGCCAACAGACACTCGGGAGAAGTGTATGGTGTTTCCTGAAACATCTAAAAAACAAAGCAACAGAGCCTAGGGCACTTCCACTTATGGTCCTATAGCTTAGGGAAATTAAAATCAAAAAGATACAACCACCCCAATGTTTGGGACGCCTCTGTTTACAAGAACCTCGTTTACCGTACAAGTTCAATATCACAGAAAGTGAAAAATGGATAAAGAACTTGTGGTACTTACGTACAATGCAGTATCACTCAGCAGTGAAATCTATGCCATCAGGCCCGTAGCAGCACAATGAGTGGATTCAGGTACGATGATTCTAACTGAAATAAGTCACACAGAGAAAGAAACATCATAAGATATCAGTAATACACGGAATGTAAACTTGGCTACACAGGAACTGAATTACAGAACAGAACAGGGTCTCAAATTTAGAAAACCAACTTATGCTTGTTTAAGGGTAAAGGTGAGTTGGGGTGCTGCATAAAACCAGAGATTGAAATGAGCACAGATAAAGTTCCTTAAGCTAAATATGGAATAGACAAGAGCTACTCCTTGCTCAACGAAATGGACTCAACACCGCATATTAAACGCCTAAGAATGTACCTGACTCTTAAGTATCTTAAAACCTATGGATTGCTATGTCTCCGAAAGAGAATCAAGCATGTGTACAGGGACATAAACGCAGCAGTGATAGGATTGGAGAGGTTCGGTGAGCAAATGAAGACCCTTTGAAGTCATATTGCATGGTACCCATTCCACGGGTTTCAACTACCCAGGTTTAAGGTATTCTTCCTTCAGCTAAAACATGCATGTGGAACCTAGAGTATGATCAACCATGTGATCGGGAGACGTGTTCAAATATGTCTCAGTTTTCATACCCTGGTACTCGGGTGCAACATTCCAGACGCTTTACTAACACTCTCCCGACTTGGAGAGTCAGTCCCTTTAACCTCCTGTTTGGCCCAGTTTGCAATTTCTGCGGAAGATGGACAGGAATAGCGAGAACCAGTGAGAGACTAGCTGGAGGTGTCTGGACGGGCAAATTTAACTCTCATTTCCCACCAGGAAGAGGAAATAACCAAAGGCTCAGCGTGCCGTGCCGGAACCAGATTAGGGCCTGAAGCCATCCTGCGGTGTTGCGGCCAGCTCACAAGAAAACGAGTTGAAGAAAGGAGCTCAGGGGCACTGTAATTCACAAACCTGCAGAGTTATAAATGACAACTATCGTCCAAAAATATACTGAAGTAAGGCTGCCAAGAGGACTTGAAAGCGGGGCAGAATTGCAGGAAACCGATTTCAGGAGGTAGACTGGAATTGCATTGAAAGCATAGGAAAAGAGGCAGATCGTCCACAATGATGCACTTGGCCAAAAAGGGCGTATGCGTTTTTTCCTGAATATATTCAGGAAAAAACGCATACGCCCTTTTTGGCCAACCAAGCAAGCTTGCAAAGGAAATCTGCACTACAATGAAGTCTCAATTCACCCCGGTCAAAAGGGCCATCTGAAAAAAGTGTAAAATCCAGAAAGGCAGGACAGGCCATGGAGAACTGGGAGCCTTGTTATGCTGATGGGCGGGATGTAAATTGCCAACAGACACTCGGGAGAAGTGTATGGTGTTTCCTGAAACATCTAAAAAACAAAGCAACAGAGCCTAGGGCACTTCCACTTATGGTCCTATAGTTTAGGGAAATTAAAATCAAAAAGATACAGCCACCCCAAAGTTTGGGACGCCTCTGTTTACAAGAACCTCGTTTACCGTACAAGTTCAATATCACAGAAAGTGAAAAATGGATAAAGAACTTGTGGTACTTACGTACAATGCAGTATCACTCAGCAATGAAATCTATGTCATCAGGCCCGTAGCAGCATAATGAGTGGATTCAGGTACGATGATTCTAACTGAAATAAGTCACACAGAAAAAGAAACATCATAAGATATCAGTAATACATGGAATGTAAACTTGGCTACACAGGAACTGAATTCCAAAACAGAACAGGGTCTCAAATTTAGAAAACCAACTTATGCTTGCTTAAGGGGAAAGGTGAGTTGGGGTGCTGCATAAAACCAGAGATTGAAATGAGCACAGATAACGTTCTATAAGGCAAATATGGAATAGACAAGAGCTACTCCTTGCTCAACGAAATGGACTCAACACCCCATATTCAACGCCTAGGAATATACCTGCCTAGTAAGAATCATAAAAGCAATGGATTTATATATCTCTGTAAGAGAATCAAGAGTGTGTACAGCGGCATTAAAGCAGTGAAAATCAGCTAAATCCCATATTAAAAATAAATTTCTTAAACAAAACACAATGACAGTGAAATAGAGAGCAATACTTAAGTAATTCATTCAAGGCTTCTGATGCAACCTGCATTTACCATATCTACACCCAGAGCTGGGTGACACATAAGGCTGGACACTTGGGGCTCATAAGATTGGTGAGGTTCAGTGAGCAAATGCAGACCCTTTGAAGTCATATTGCATGGTACCCATTCCATGGGTCTCAACTCTCCAGGTTTAAGGGATTCTTCCTTCAGCTAAAACATGCATGTGGAACCCAGAGTATGATCCACCGTGTGATCGAGAAACGTGTTCAAATGTGTCTCACTTTTCGTTCCCTGGTACTCGGGTGCAACATTCCAGACGCTTTACTAACACTCTCCCGACTTGGAGAGTCAGTCCCTTTAACCTCCTGTTTGGCCCAGTTTGCAATTTCTGCAGAAGATGAACAGGAATAGCGAGAACCAATGAGAGACTAGCTGGAGGTGTCTGGACGGGCAAATTTAACTCTCATTTCCCATAGGGAAGAGGAATAAACCAAAGGCTCAGCATGCCGTGCCGGAACCAGATTAGGGCCTGAAGCAATCCTGCGGTGTTGTGGCCAGCTCAAAAGAAAGCGAGTTGAAGAAAGGAGCTCAGGGGCACTGTAATTCACAAACCTGCAGATTTATAAATGACAGCTATTGTCCGAAAATATACTGAAGTAGGGCTGCCAAGAGGACTTGAATGCGGGGCAGAATTGCAGGAAACCGATTTCAGGAGGAATCGGAATTGGATTGCATTTAAAACACAGGAAAAGAGGAAGAACGTCGAAAATGATGCACTTGGCCAAAAAGGGCGTATGCATTTTTTCCTGAATATATTCAGGAAAAAACGCATACGCCCTTTTTGGCCAACCAAGCAAGCTTGCAAAGGAAATCTGCACTACAATGAAGTCTCACTTCCCCCCGGTCAAAAGGGCCATCTGAAAAAAGTGTAAAATCCAGAAAGGCAGAACAGGCCACGGAGAACTGGGAGCCTTGTTATGCTGATGGGCGGGATGTAAATTCCCAACAGCCGCTCTGTAGAAGTGTATGGTGTTTCCTGAAACATCTAAAAAACAAAGCAACAGAGCCTAGGGCACTTCCACTTATGGTCCTATAGCTTAGGGAAATTAAAATCAAAAAGACACAGCCACTCCAAAATTTGGGACGGCTCTTTTTACAGGAATCTCTTCTGCGGCACAAGTTAACTATCCCAGAGAGCAAATAATGGATAAAGAAGTTGCGGTACTTATGTACAACAGAATACCACTCAGCAATGAAATCTATGTCACCAGGCCCGTACCAGCATAATGAGTGGATTGAGGCACGATGATTCTAAGTGAAATAAGTCACACAGAAAAAGAAACATCATAAGGTATCACTAATACACGGAATGTGAACTTGGCTACACATGAACTGAATTACAAAACAGAACAGGGTCTCAAATTTAGAAAACCAACTTATGCTTGCTTAAGGGGGAAGGTGAGTTGGGGTGCTGCATAAAAGCAGAGTTTGAAATTAGCACAGATACCGTTCCATAAGCCAAATATGTAATAGACAAGACCTACCCCTTGCTCAACGAAATGGATTCAACAATGAGGTATCACCTCACACCTGGTAGAATAGGCATCATAGAAAATCTACAAACAAAAAATGCTGGAAAGGGTGTGGAGAAAAGGAACCCTCTTCCACTATTGTTGGGAATATAAATTGATACAGTCATTATGGAGAACAATATGGAATTTCTTAAGAAACTAACAATAGAATTACCATATGATACAGCAATCCCAGTACTGGACATATACCCAGACAAAACCATAAATCAAAAAGAGTCATTCACCGCAATGTTCATTGCATCACTATTTACAATATCGAGGTAATGGAAGCAACCTAAATACCCACAGACAGACGAATGCATAAAGCTGTGGTACATATATAAAATGGAATATTACTAAGCCATGAAAAGGAATGAAATTGGGTCATTTGTAGAGACGTCGATGGATCTAGAGACTGTCATACAGAGTGAAGTAAGTCAGAAAGAGAAAAACAAATCTTGTATATTCATGCATATATGTGGAACCTAGAAAAACTGTACAGATTAACCATTTTGCAAGGCATAAATAGAGCAACAGATGTAGACAACAAACGTATGGACAACAAGGGGGGGAAGCTGTTGGGGGGGTGGTGGTGGGAGGAGTTGAGAGACTGGGATTGGCATGTATACATTTATATGTATAAAATAGATAACCAATAAGAACCTGCTGTATAAAAATATAAAATAAAATTCAAAATTAAAAAGAAATAAAATTTAAAAAATAAAACAGAAAAAACAATTATTCCCTGCACATACATGTATTTATATGAATAAATTATTTCCATGCTTATATCTGTAAATACAAAAAAGAGGAATAAAATCTACCTTGAACCAAAAACGAAAAAGAGAAAAAAACACAGAACCCACCAGTTACACAGAGGAAAACCGTATCAGGGCACTTGCTCCAGTTGTAAACAATTCTGAAGTTGGTCAGTGGTGGGGAATCGTCTCCCATTCAGCCAGCAGCCCCCACGCAACAAGCGTCCTCATTGCAAAGCTGGGGCACCGTGCCGAGGCATCTGTGAGTAAACGTGAGCTGAGCCCCAGGCCAGTTGCTGCTGAACTATTCCCACCCGTCCCAGGTAAAACACCTGAATATATACAAGGACTTGAAAGCCTAGAGGAAGGGCCATAGAGCCACACGAGTGACAGCATGCCGGCCGACTTGGTGCCTGCAGGCCAGCCAGGATGGTCCTGACCCTGGGTGCTCTTCTGGAAGATTTCCATTTCCCTGCCTGAGATACCCGTCCTGTCCCTGCCCCCACTGCTTTTTTCCTTCCTCACCTCTGCCCAGGGAGAAATTCCAGCAGCAGGTATGGGTGACACATCCTCTTCTTTAGCAGGTGGCAGCCTGGCAACTGCTGCAGAAAGTCCAGCAGAGCCCCACTCACACTGGGCCACCCACAAAGCCGTGGCCTCTCACTCCCTCCCACCAGCCCAGCCCCGAGACTGCTGACAGGGCAGAGAAAATGGTGTCAGACACGGCTGCAGGGGCTCTTGCTGCCTGGAGTGGTATTTATATTGATCTCAACCCAGGCACACCTGGGGAGGGCTGGCCGGCACGGTAAGGCTGCCCAGGTCAGCCAATCATCACCCCTCAGGGGCTCACAGTTGCAGAAAATGGAACTTGCTGAACCGGCCAGGTCCAAGGAACAGGTGTGGGCTCCCGAGAGTCAGGATAGACAAGGGGCTGCAGCTTTGGCTTGTTTTCTAATCATTTTATCTGGCCCATGAGTGGGAGACAACTTCAAGAAAACCCTCTCCTAATGAGAGGAACCCAGGAGTCAGGGAGAGGAGGGGTGGGTGGTGGTTGGAGACAGAGGCCTGGTGCCCCGGGTGCAGTGGAAGTCTCTGGAAGACCAGGTGGAGGGAGGCCTCACGGAGTGATGCCCAGGGTCACAGACCTGTCGCAGCTGCTGTTTGTTAGTTCAAGTCCTGCTCTGAGGTGCTCTGTGTCAGCTCTGAGTGACAGGTGAGCAGGGGGTGCTCTGCAATGAGGGCTATGTGCACGGTTCCTCTGTGCCCAGCCCTGCCACGGTACCTGCAAGGGTAGCTCTGTATCCTGGGAGGGGCCTGATCACAAGAGCCCCGTGGGCTGGGGTGGGGGTGGGGTACCTGCCCAGGTGAGCTCCATATTCTGCGATTGGTCTGACCACGAGAGCCCCATGGGCTGCTGGGGACCTGGTAAAGGATGTCAGGACAGTCAGTGAAGCCACCGAGGATATACCTCCAGTTGCTCCTAATTCCTACACCCTGCTGGTCATTCTACCAACCACCAGGACATGGTATTCTGTATTAGTCTTCAATGATGCCTTCTTTTGTATTCCATTAGTCCCAGAGTCACAAGAAATTTTGGCTTGTGAGTGGCAGGACTCAACATACAACTAAAACAATACTTCCGGGCCGTCTGGCCCCAAGGGTGCAAAAATTCCCACACCGTCTTTGGGGAAAGCTTAGCTAAAGACCTAAAAGTTCTACCTCTGGAAAAGGAAACCCTCCTTCAATATGCAGACGACATTCTGATCGCCAGCCCTACTAAGGAGGCCTCTGAACTACCAAGCCAATAAAGGATAGAAGTTGTCCAAGAAAAAGCTCAAATATCACAGACTGCGGTGACCTGCCTGGGCTTCATTCTCACACAAGGTCAGAGAAGCCCATCCCAGGAAAGGGAAGAAACCATTTTCAGCCTTACCCCTTTCTAAAACTAGAAGACAGCTTAGGGGTTCCTGGGGAGGCCAGGGTTTGCTGCTTCTGGATCCCTAACTACAGTCTACTAGCTGGGCCTCTATATGAAACACTGAAAGGAAAAGATGATGATCCTTTTGAATAGAATCCAGAAGTGGCCTTTCAAGAATGGAAAGAGCAGTCAATTCAGACCCTTGCCCTGGAACTCCCTAATTTAGCTAAACCCTTTGACCTTTACATTCCCGGTGAAAGGTGAATCGCCATTGGAGAATTAGTGCAAAAACTGGGACCACTTGAAATGGAACAATGCAAGAATGCCATCCAGGTAGGATAAACTACGGTCACTAAGGAGCTTGGCCCACTGCCACATCTGGCCAAGATACTGGCGGTATCTAAAAACCTGGAAATCAGCAGCCCAAAAGGCCACCTCCCTCCTAAGGGAAAAGGACCCCACGTGGTGATCCTAACCACCAACCATGCCCTGAAGTTGCAGGGTTCGCTCCGTGGGCACACCGACCTCGAGTGAGGAGGCCCTCCAACTCCAACATCCAGAGAGATAACCGGGGGCAACAGGGCACCATGACGACTCGTGTGAACATCACTTGACCTGGAGTTTCTCTCATAAAACAACAAGAGTGTGTCCCAAAAGAGTAGACTACTGCTTGCAGGACTTACTGCACCCAGAGGGGAGCTAATAATCTTGGCGGGGGAACAGTATACCACACTGTCACCATAGAAAAGCCTACAGACACCGTGATGATGGTGGCCAATAAGACCGGCTGGACTCCTGTTTACTTCAAAAGGCTGTTGACTCAGTAGCCATCATGGTCCTTATCACCACTGACCCTGGACTGTCTGGGAGTTGAGCGGGCAGGGCTCTGACACCTGGTGCTGTTTGTACGTTAATTCAGGGGCCTAATTGAAGAAAGCGCAGACTACTGGTCAGAGCATCTAGGCTGGCAGAAACGGTCAGCCTAAGGTGGCCGAACAAATGTGGGGCGGGGTGAAACCGGCCCCCACAGCGTCTCTGCACATCTCTTTCCTGGACCCTTAAAGGTCATTAGAATCTATAACACTTCCAATGCTGGTGCTCAGGTGGACGAGCAGGGAGGCAGGGGTCCTGGGGACAATCAACGTCACCGGGAGGCTGCTGGGGAGAAGCTCTGACCCTCGCCCCAGGGTATGAGGGCTCCCAACTCAGCACTCAGCAGTTACAGAAGAAGGGTCTGCACCCTCAGCACTCCAAGAATGAGGAACGGGACAAAAGGCAGAGGAGGGGTTTGTCCCCAGCAAAGCCCATTAAAAATCCCTGGGAGATAAAAATAGAATCTGGGCAATAAAGTCAAGTCTAACCTTTTTTATCCTTTGTGCTTTGTCTAATTTCACGTGCTCCTAGGGTCCCGCATGCAGAGGTTCCACACCCGGCACTTCAGACCAGATTTCCTAGTGCAGAATGGCTGGGTTGACACCTCAGCTCCTGGGGCCCAGTGCAGACTCCACGATATAGAGCCTGAGCTACAGCCAACCCGGCCCTCGAGAGCTCCGCCGCCTCCCTCCCTCCCACTGACTCTGACAGGATCTCTACACAGCAGCCCAGCCCACAGCCCACGGGGTAGTGCATGCTCTCACCTCTCCATTCTCTGATCAAAATATAAAGTTTCCTTTGCTTGTGAACCAAACTCAGTCTCGATCTGTTGGCCCCAATGACACTGGGCAGGGGGACACTTGTTGGGGTCCACTCTGGAGGATCAGTAACAGAAATTGAGACTATTGTAACCTCAATGAACAGATGTGTGAGCCAAACTGTAGTTAACATAGAACAGTGTATAAGGCTCGGGTAAAATAAGATGTTTCTAACACTTCCATTTGATATTTCCATCACTTTTTATAAGCAAGTTCAGTGAAAAGGTTTGTCTTATTTGTCAGGTCAATATTAGAGAAACGAAGTGATTTCTTTCCAAGGATGTACATCTAATAATCTTGGTTAAACCTTCAATCTTGTTTTAAATGCTTTTCCATTGAAAATGATACCTCTCTTTCAGCTCCCCCATTTCTGAGAAGTATAAAATCTTATAATTTATTATTACCAAAGGGGAAAGGTGGGAGGAGGGATAAATTAACAGTTTGGAATTAACACATACACACTGCTATGTATAAAATAAATCATCAACAAGGAACTACTGTATAGCACAGGGAACTACACTCAACATTTTGCAATAACCTATAAGGGGAAATAATCTGAAAAAGAATAGATATTTTTATTGACATCATCTATCAATGATAGTTAAAGTGTAGCCTAAGGGAAGCTGGTGGTGAGTGCTTCTGACCCTGAAGACTTCAATCATCTAAAGTTTGGACTCTGCCTACTTCCCAAGGCCCTTAATGAACATATGTGTAGCCGTAGCTTAAAAACTTCCCCAGTTTGGGTTTCGGGGAGACACTGATTTTGAAAAAGCCCTGGTGTTCTCCTTACATGAATGGGACTCTTCCTACTGCTAAAACATGTCTGTCACACCCAGAGGATGGTATACCGTCTGATCGGGAAGAGTTTGGAAAAGGCATCTCATCTCCTCATCTCCTGGTGCTCGGGTTCACCCCTCCAGCGTCTTTACTAACAGTCTCCCCACTTGGAGATGTCAGCACTGTCAACATCCTGTTGCGTACAGTTTGGAATTTGTCCAGAGGATGAAGCGGAAGGATGAGGAACAATGAGAGACAAGTCCTAGGTGTTCAGACAGGCACATGTCACTCTAATTTCCAATCAGGAAGACGAATTGACCAAAGGCTAGGGTTGCCCATGGAAACAGTATAGGGCTTGAGGAAATCCCGCTGCTTTGTGGCCAGTTCCCATAAACACAAGTTGAACAATGGAACTCAGGGGCAGTAAAATTCACAAAACTGCAGAGTTGAAAATATCCATCACTGAAAAATGTCTTGAGGAAAGTCAGAGAAAAGGACTTGTAAGCAAGGGAGAATGGCAGGAAAGGGATTTGAGGAGGTAGAAAGGACTCGCCATTAAGCACAAGAAAAGGAGCTGAACATTGCCAACATTGCAGTTGGCCAAAAAGGGTGTATGCGTTTTTTTCTGTATATATTCAAGAAAAGGGCATACACTTTTTTAGCCAACCAAACAGGTGGGCACTGGAAGTCAATACTACAAAAGATATCACTTCGCATCAGTCAGAAGAGCCATCCTCATAAAGCGTAAACAACAGAAATGCAGGACAGGGCAACGAGAAGAGGGAGCCCTGTGAGACTTATAGTGGAAATGTATATTGCCAACGGCCATTCTGGAGAAGTGTATTGTGTTTACTAAAGCATCTAAAAAATGAGCTACAGAGCATAGGGCACTTGCACTCATGGGCGTATATCTTGGGAAAAACAAAAATCGAGAGGACACAGGCACCCCAATGTTTACCCCCTCTCTGTTTAAAAGATCCTCGACTAGGATATAACTTAAATGTCTCTGGAGGGAAAAAATGGATAGAGATGTGGTACTTAGGTAGAGTGGAATATTATTCAGCCTGGAAATCAATGAAATATGGCCAGTTGTAACAACTCCGGAGGAGTTACGTATGATCATTCTAAGTGACAGAATTCAAAAAGAAAAAGACACATATCATAAGATATCACTTAAAGGTGGAATCCAAAATGGCTACACATGAAATAAATTACAAAACAAAAACATAGTCAAATATGTAGAAAACACGCATAAGGCTGCTAAACGGGAAAGGTGGGGAGGGGTGAGGCATCATCCAGGAGGTTGAAATTAGCAAAGATACCATTCCAAATACCAAACTGATAATCAACAAGGCCTACACGGTAGCTAAAAGAACTGCACTCAGCACACTCAAGTCACCGGAAAAGAATATATACGACTGGTAAGAATCTGAAAAAGAATTTATTGATGACTCTCTGTACGTGAATCAAGTGGATGTACAGCAGCAAGAAACAGAGCTTTGAAAATCAGCTGTAACCAATATAGTAATAAATTGAAAAAAATAAACGACAGAGAGACAGAGAAAACCTCTTACAACTTTTCCTCAGGGACAGTGATGCAACATGGATTGAACACACCTAGACCCACAGCAGGATGAGACATAAGGCTGGAAACTGTTTGCGCTAAGAGAAATGTGAGGTTGGGTGAGGAAATGCACACCCTTTAAAGTAATACTACCTGGTACCCATTCAATGGGTCCCAAATCTGCAGGTTCAAGGGATCTTCCTACAGCTAAAACATGCATGGAAAACCCAGAGGACTGTACACCATGTGATCGGGAGATGTGTCTAAAATGCACCTCATTTATCCTCTCCTGGTGCTCCTGTTCACCATTCCAGCCACGTTACTTAGAATCTCCCCACTTGGAGAATCAGCACATTTAAACTTCTGTTTCACACATTTTGCAAATTGTGAGGAGGATGAACGGGAAGAGGGGGAACCAATGAGAGAATAGTTGTAGGGGTTTGGACGGGCACATATCACTTTAATTTCCCATTAAGAATAAGAATTAAAGAAAGGCTCAGCCTGCCTCGCCGGAGCCAAAATAGAGCCTGAAGCAATCCTGCGGGTTTGAGGCCAGCTCACAAAAGAACAACTTAAAAAATGGAGCTCAGGGTCACTGCAATTCACAAACCTGCAGAGTTATAAATGAAAACTAACGTCCAAAAATATGTTGAGGTAAGGCAAAGAAGAGGATCTGAATGCAAGACAGAATTGCAAGAAACAGATTTCAAGAGATAGATTGGACTCGTCTTTAACGCACATGAAAAGCGGCAGAATTTCGACAATGATGCAGTTGGCCCAAAAGGGCGTATGTGTTTTTTCCTGATTATATCCAGGAAAAAACGCATACGCACTTTATGGGCAACGAAGCAAGCAAGCAATGCAAATGTGCACAACAAAGAAGTCTCACTTCCCACCGGTCAAAAGGGCCATCCTAAAAAATTGTAAAAACCAGAAATGCAGGACAGGCCATGGAGAACAGGGAGCCTTTATACGCTGATGGGCAGTGTGTGAACTGCCGAGAGCCACTCTGGAGAAGTGTATGGTGGTTCCTAAATCATCTAAAAAACAGAGCTACAGAGCATAGGACACTTCCAATCATGGGAGTATATCTAGGGAAGTCTAAAAATCAACAAGACACAAGCACACCACAGTTTAGGGCTACTCTGTTTACAAGAACCTCAACTTCAGTACACCTTAAATATCCCAGGAAAGAGAACAATGGATAAAGAAGATGTGGTACTTATGTACAATGGAATATCTCTTCACCATGAAATCAATGTAATAAGGCTAGTAGAAGGATAAAGAGTGGATTTAGGTCCGATAATACTACTTGAAATAAGTCAAACAGAAAAAGAAACATATCATAAGATATCACTTATAGAGGGAGGGTAAATATGGCTGCACAAGAAATGAATTACAGAACAGAACAGTGTCTCACATTTAGAAAACACACTTATGTCAGCTTAAGGGGAAAGGAGAGGTGGGGTGATGCATAAAACCAGAGTTTGAAATTAGCACAGATACCGTTCAATAAACCAAATAGGTATTAGACAAGATCTACACCTTGCTCAATGAACTGGCCTCAACACACCCTATACACCGCAGAGAAATATATCTGAGTAATAAGAATCTTAAAACCCATGTATTGATATATCTCCATAAGGGAATCAAGTGTGTGCAGAGCGGCACAAACACAGCAGTGAAAATGAGCTAAACCCCATTATAGAAATAAATTTTAAAAACAAAACGCTGAAACAATGAAAGAGAGAAAAATTCTTACAAAATTCGCTCAGGGGATGTGATGCAACCTGGATTGACCACATATAAACCCACAGCTGGATAAGACATAAGGCTGGACACTTGGGGCTGAGAAGATTGGTGAGCTTTGGTGAGCAACTGCCGAAAGTTTAATGCAATACTTCATGCTACTCAGTCCAAGGGTCCCAACACTCCAGGTTGAAGGGAATCTTCCTACAGCTAAACCATGCTTGGGAAACCCAGCGACTGGTATACCATATGATCGGGAAAGGTTTCTAAAACGCACCTCATTTTTCCTCTCCTGGGGCTGCGGATCGACATTCCAGCCGCTTTACTAACAACATCCCCACATGGAGTCAATGCCTTTAAGTTCTGGTATCGCACAGTCTGCAGTTAGTGTGGAGGATGAATGGGAATAGGGGGAACCAGTGAGAAACAAGCTGTAGCGGTTTCAATGGGCACATGTCACTCTAATGCCACATCAGTAAGAAGAATTAACCAAAGGCACAGCAAGGTGCCCCAGAAGAAAAATAGGGCTTCAAGGAATCCTGTGGTTATGGGGCAAGACCACAAAAATAAGAGCTGAAAAGTGGGGCTAAGGGCCACTGCAATTCAAAAACCTGCAGAGTTATAAAGGCCAAGTATTTTCAAAAAATATATTGAGGTAAGGCTATGAAGAGACATTGAAAGCAAGGCAGAACTGCAGGAAACCGATTTCAGGAGGTAGACTGGAATTGCATTGAAAACATATGAAGAGAGTCAGAACCTCGACAATGATGCACTTGGCCAAAAAGGGCGTACGTGTTTTTTCCTGAATATATTCAGGAAAAAACTCATACGCACTTTTTGGCCAACCAAGCAAGCTTGCAAAGGAAATCTGCACTACAATGAAGTCTCACTTCCACCTGGTCAAAAGGGCCATCTGAAAAAAGTGTAAAATCCATAAAGGCACGACAGGGCATGGAGAACTGGGAACCTTCTTATGCTGATGGGCGGGATGTAAATTGCCAACAGCCACTCTGGAGAAGTGTATGGTGTTTCCTGAAACATCTAAAAAACAAAGCAACAGAGCCTAGGGCACTTCCACTTATGGTCCTATAGATTAGGGAAATTAAAATTAAAAAGACACAGCCACCCCAAAGTTTGGGACGGCTCTGTTTACAAGAACCTCGTTTATGGTACAAGTTCAATATCGCAGAAAGTGAAAAATGGATAAAGAAGTTGTGGTACTTACGTACAAGGCAATATAACTCAGCAATGAAATCTATGTCATCAGGCCCTTAGCAGCACAATGAGTGGATTCAGGTATGATGATACTAACTGAAATAAGTCACACAGAAAAAGAAACATCATAAGATATCAGTAATACACGGAATGTAAACTTGGCTACACAGGAACTGAATTACAGAACAGAACAGGGTCTCAAATTTAGAAAACCAACTTATGCTTGCTTAAGGGGAAAGGTGAGTTGGGGTGCTGCATAAAACCAGAGATTGAAATGAGCACAGATAAAGTTCCTTAAGCCAAATATGGAATAGACAAGAGCTACTCCTTGCTCAACGAAATGGACTCAACACCGCATATTAAACGCCTAAGAATGTACCTGACTAGTAAGTATCGTAAAACCTATGGATTGCTATGTCTCCGAAAGACAATCAAGCATGTGTACAGGGGCATAAACGCAGCAGTGATAGGATTGGAGAGGTTCGGTGAGCAAATGAAGACCCTTTCAAGTCATATTGCCTGGTACCCATTCCACGGGTCTCAACTCTCCAGGTTTAAGGTATTCTTCCTTCAGCTAAAACATGCATGTGGAACCCAGAGTATGATCAACTGTGTGAACGGGAGACGTGTTCAAATATGTCTCAGTTTTCCTCCCCTGGTACTCGGGTGCAACATTCCAGACGCTTTACTAACACTCTCCCCACGTGGAGAGTCAGCGCCTTTAACCTCCTGTTTGGCCCAGTTTGCAATTTCTGCGGAAGATGAACAGGAATAGCGAGAACCAATGAGAGACTAGCTGGAGGTGTCTGGACGGGCAAATTTAACTCTCATTTCCCACCAGGAAGAGGAAATAACCAAAGGCTCAGCGTGCCGTGCCTGAACCAGATTAGGGCCTGAAGCCATCCTGCGGTGTTGCGGCCAGCTCAAAAGAAAGCGAGTTGAAGAAAGGAGCTCAGGGACACTGTAATTCACAAACCTGCAGAGTTATAAATGACAGCTATCGTCCAAAAATATACTGAAGTAAGGCTGCCAAGAGGACTTGAATGCGGGGCAGAATTGCAGGAAACCGATTTCAGGAGGTAGACTGGAATTGCATTGAAAGCATAGGAAAAGAGGCAGAACGTCCACAATGATGCACTTGGCCAAAAAGGGCGTATGCGTTTTTTCCTGAATATATTCAGGAAAAAACGCATACGCCCTTTTTGGCCAACCAAGCAAGCTTGCAAAGGAAATCTGCACTACAATGAAGTCTCACTTCCCCCCGGTCAAAAGGGCCATCTGAAAAAAGTGTAAAATCCAGAAAGGCAGGACAGGCCATGGAGAACTGGGAGCCTTGTTATGCTGATGGGTGGGATGTCAATTGCCAACTGACACTCGGGAGAAGTGTATGGTGTTTCCTGAAACATCTAAAAAACAAAGCAACAGAGCCTAGGGCACTTCCACTTATGGTCCTATAGCTTAGGGAAATTAAAATCAAAAAGATACAGCCACCCCAATGTTTGGGACGCCTCTGTTTACAAGAACCTCGTTTACCGTACAAGTTCAATATCACAGAAAGTGAAAAATGGATAAAGAACTTGTGGTACTTACGTACAATGCAGTATCACTCAGCAGTGAAATCTATGTCATCAGGCCCGTAGCAGCACAATGAGTGGATTCAGGTACGATGATTCTAACTGAAATAAGTCACACAGAAAAAGAAACATCATAAGATATCAGTAATACACGGAATGTAAACTTGGCTACACAGGAACTGAATTACAGAACAGAACAGGGTCTCAAATTTAGAAAACCAACTTATGCTTGTTTAAGGGTAAAGGTGAGTTGGGGTGCTGCATAAAACCAGAGATTGAAATGAGCACAGATAAAGTTCCTTAAGCCAAATATGGAATAGACAAGAGCTACTCCTTGCTCAACAAAATGGACTCAACACCGCATATTAAACGCCTAAGAATGTACCTGACTCTTAAGTATCTTAAAACCTATGGATTGCTATGTCTCCGAAAGAGAATCAAGCATGTGTACAGGGACATAAACGCAGCAGTGATAGGATTGGAGAGGTTCGGTGAGCAAATGAAGACCCTTTGAAGTCATATTGCATGGTACCCATTCCATGGGTTTCAACTACCCAGGTTTAAGGTATTCTTCCTTCAGCTAAAACATGCATGTGGAACCTAGAGTATGATCAACCATGTGATCGGGAGACGTGTTCAAATATGTCTCAGTTTTCGTACCCTGGTACTCGGGTGCAACATTCCAGACGCTTTACTAACACTCTCCCGACTTGGAGAGTCAGTCCCTTTAACCTCCTGTTTGGCCCAGTTTGCAATTTCTGCGGAAGATGAACAGGAATAGCGAGAACCAATGAGAGACTAGCTGGAGGTGTCTGGACGGGCAAATTTAACTCTCATTTCCAACCAGGAAGAGGAAATAACCAAAGGCTCAGCGTGCCGTGCCGGAACCAGATTAGGGCCTGAAGCCATCCTGCGGTGTTGCGGCCAGCTCACAAGAAAACGAGTTGAAGAAAGGAGCTCAGGGGCACTGGAATTCACAAACCTGCAGAGTTATAAATGACAACTATCGTCCAAAAATATACTGAAGTAAGACTGCCAAGAGGACTTGAAAGCGGGGCAGAATTGCAGGAAACCGATTTCAGGAGGTAGACTGGAATTGCATTGAAAGCATAGGAAAAGAGGCAGAACGTCCACAATGATGCACTTGGCCAAAAAGGGCGTATGCGTTTTTTCCTGAATATATTCAGGAAAAAACGCATACGCACTTTTTGGCCAACCAAGCAAGCTTGCAAAGGAAATCTGCACTACAATGAAGTCTCACTTCCCCCCGGTCAAAAGGGCCATCTGAAAAAAGTGTAAAATCCAGAAAGGCAGGACAGGCCATGGAGAACTGGAAACCTTGTTATGCTGATGGGCGGGATGTAAATTGCCAACAGACACTCGGGAGAAGTGTATGGTGTTTCCTGAAACATCTAAAAAACAAAGCAACAGAGCCTAGGGCACTTCCACTTATGGTCCTATAGCTTAGGGAAATTAAAATCAAAAAGATACAGCCACCCCAATGTTTGGGACGCCTCTGTTTACAAGAACCTCGTTTACCGTACAAGTTCAATATCACAGAAAGTGAAAAATGGATAAAGAACTTGTGGTACTTACGTACAATGCAGTATCACTCAGCAGTGAAATCTATGTCATCAGGCCCGTAGCAGCACAATGAGTGGTTTCAGGTATGATGATTCTAACTGAAATAAGTCACACAGAAAAAGAAACATCATAAGATATCAGTAATACACGGAATGTAAACTTGGCTACACAGGAACTGAATTACAGAACAGAACAGGGTCTCAAATTTAGAAAACCAACTTATGCTTGTTTAAGGGTAAAGGTGAGTTGGGGTGCTGCATAAAACCAGAGATTGAAATGAGCACAGATAAAGTTCCTTAAGCCAAATATGGAATAGACAAGAGCTACTCCTTGCTCAACGAAATGGACTCAACACCGCATATTAAACGCCTAAGAATGTACCTGACTCTTAAGTATCTTAAAACCTATGGATTGCTATGTCTCCGAAAGAGAATCAAGCATGTGTACAGGGACATAAACGCAGCAGTGATAGGATTGGAGAGGTTCGGTGAGCAAATGAAGACCCTTTGAAGTCATATTGCATGGTACCCATTCCACGGGTTTCAACTACCCAGGTTTAAGGTATTCTTCCTTCAGCTAAAACATGCATGTGGAACCTAGAGTATGATCAACCATGTGATCGGGAGACGTGTTCAAATATGTCTCAGTTTTCGTACCCTGGTACTCGGGTGCAACATTCCAGACGCTTTACTAACACTCTCCCGACTTGGAGAGTCAGTCCCTTTAACCTCCTGTTTGGCCCAGTTTGCAATTTCTGTGGAAGATGAACAGGAATAGCGAGAACCAATGAGAGACTAGCTGGAGGTGTCTGGACGGGCAAATTTAACTCTCATTTCCCACCAGGAAGAGGAAATAACCAAAGGCTCAGCGTGCCGTGCCGGAACCAGATTAGGGCCTGAAGCCATCCTGCGGTGTTGCGGCCAGCTCACAAGAAAACGAGTTGAAGAAAGGAGCTCAGGGGCACTGTAATTCACAAACCTGCAGAGTTATAAATGACAACTATCGTCCAAAAATATACTGAAGTAAGGCTGCCAAGAGGACTTGAAAGCGGGGCAGAATTGCAGGAAACCGATTTCAGGAGGTAGACTGGAATGGCATTGAAAGCATAGGAAAAGAGGCAGAACGTCCACAATGATGCACTTGGCCAAAAAGGGCGTATGCGTTTTTTCCTGAATATATTCAGGAAAAAACGCATACGCCCTTTTTGGCCAACCAAGCAAGCTTGCAAAGGAAATCTGCACTACAATGAAGTCTCACTCCCCGCCCCCCAGTCAAAAGGGCCATCTGAAAAAAGTGTAAAATCCAGAAAGGCAGGACAGGCCATGGAGAACTGGGAGCCTTGTTATGCTGATGGGCGGGATGTAAATTGCCAACAGACACTCGGGAGAAGTGTATGGTGTTTCCTGAAACATCTAAAAAACAAAGCAACAGAGCCTAGGGCACTTCCACTTATGGTCCTATAGCTTAGGGAAATTAAAATCAAAAAGATACAGCCACCCCAATGTTTGGGACGCCTCTGTTTACAAGAACCTCGTTTACCGTACAAGTTCAATATCACAGAAAGTGAAAAATGGATAAAGAACTTGTGGTACTTACGTACAATGCAGTATCACTCAGCAGTGAAATCTATGTCATCAGGCCCGTAGCAGCACAATGAGTGGATTCAGGTACGATGATTCTAACTGAAATAAGTCACACAGAAAAAGAAACATCATAAGATATCAGTAATACACGGAATGTAAACTTGGCTACACAGGAACTGAATTACAGAACAGAACAGGGTCTCAAATTTAGAAAACCAACTTATGCTTGTTTAAGGGTAAAGGTGAGTTGGGGTGCTGCATAAAACCAGAGATTGAAATGAGCACAGATAAAGTTCCTTAAGCCAAATATGGAATAGACAAGAGCTACTCCTTGCTCAACGAAATGGACTCAACACCGCATATTAAACGCCTAAGAATGTACCTGACTTTTAAGTATCTTAAAACCTATGGATTGCTATGTCTCCGAAAGAGAATCAAGCATGTGTACAGGGACATAAACGCAGCAGTGATAGGATTGGAGAGGTTCGGTGAACAAATGAAGACCCTTTGAAGTCATACTGCATGGTACCCATTCCACGGGTTTCAACTACCCAGTTTTAAGGTATTCTTCCTTCAGCTAAAACATGCATGTGGAACCTAGAGTATGATCAACCATGTGATCGGGAGACGTGTTCAAATATGTCTCAGTTTTCGTACCCTGGTACTCGGGTGCAACATTCCAGACGCTTTACTAACACTCTCCCGACTTGGAGAGTCAGTCCCTTTAACCTCCTGTTTGGCCCAGTTTGCAATTTCTGCGGAAGATGAACAGGAATAGCGAGAACCAATGAGAGACTAGCTGGAGGTGTCTGGACGGGCAAATTTAACTCTCATTTCCCACCAGGAAGAGGAAATAACCAAAGGCTCAGCGTGCCGTGCCGGAACCAGATTAGGGCCTGAAGCCATCCTGCGGTGTTGCGGCCAGCTCACAAGAAAACGAGTTGAAGAAAGGAGCTCAGGGGCACTGTAATTCACAAACCTGCAGAGTTATAAATGACAACTATCGTCCAAAAATATACTGAAGTAAGGCTGCCAAGAGGACTTGAAAGCGGGGCAGAATTGCAGGAAACCGATTTCAGGAGGTAGACTGGAATTGCATTGAAAGCATAGGAAAAGTGGCAGAACGTCCACAATGATGCACTTGGCCAAAAAGGGCGTATGCGTTTTTTCCTGAATATATTCAGGAAAAAACGCATACGCCCTTTTTGGCCAACCAAGCAAGCTTGCAAAGGAAATCTGCACTACAATGAAGTCTCACTTCCCCCCCCCCCCCCGGTCAAAAGGGCCATATGAAAAAAGTGTAAAATCCAGAAAGGCAGGACAGGCCATGGAGAACTGGGAGCCTTGTTATGCTGATGGGCGGGATGTAAATTGCCAACAGACACTCGGGAGAAGTGTATGGTGTTTCCTGAAACATCTAAAAAACAAAGCAACAGAGCCTAGGGCACTTCCACTTATGGTCCTATAGCTTAGGGAAATTAAAATCAAAAAGATACAGCCACCCCAATGTTTGGGACACCTCTGTTTACAAGAACCTCGTTTACCGTACAAGTTCAATATCACAGAAAGTGAAAAATGGAAAAAGAACTTGTGGTACTTACGTACAATGCAGTATCACTCAGCAGTGAAATCTATGTCATCAGGCCCGTAGCAGCATAATGAGTGGATTCAGGTACGATGATTCTAACTGAAATAAGTCACACAGAAAAAGAAACATCATAAGATATCAGTAATACACGGAATGTAAACTTGGCTACACAGGAACTGAATTACAGAACAGAACAGGGTCTCAAATTTAGAAAACCAACTTATGCTTGTTTAAGGGTAAAGGTGAGTTGGGGTGCTGCATAAAACCAGAGATTGAAATGAGCACAGATAAAGTTCCTTAAGCCAAATATGGAATAGACAAGAGCTACTCCTTGCTCAACGAAATGGACTCAACACCGCATATTAAACGCCTAAAAATGTACCTGACTCTTAAGTATCTTAAAACCTATGGATTGCTATGTCTCCGAAAGAGAATCAAGCATGTGTACAGGGACATAAACGCAGCAGTGATAGGATTGGAGAGGTTCGGTGAGCAAATGAAGACCCTTTGAAGTCATATTGCATGGTACCCATTCCACGGGTTTCAACTACCCAGGTTTAAGGTATTCTTCCTTCAGCTAAAACATGCATGTGGAACCTAGAGTATGATCAACCATGTGATCGGGAGACGTGTTCAAATATGTCTCAGTTTTCCTACCCTGGTACTCGGGTGCAACATTCCAGACGCTTTATTAACACTCTCCCGACTTGGAGAGTCAGTCCCTTTAACCTCCTGTTTGGCCCAGTTTGCAATTTCTGCGGAAGATGAACAGGAATAGCGAGAACCAATGAGAGACTAGCTGGAGGTGTCTGGACGGGCAAATTTAACTCTCATTTCCCACCAGGAAGAAGAAATAACCAAAGGCTCAGCGTGCCGTGCCGGAACCAGATTAGTGCCTGAAGCCATCCTGCGGTGTTGCGGCCAGCTCACAAGAAAACGAGTTGAAGAAAGGAGCTCAGGGGCACTGTAATTCACAAACCTGCAGAGTTATAAATGACAACTATCGTCCAAAAATATACTGAAGTAAGGCTGCCAAGAGGACTTGAAAGCGGGGCAGAATTGCAGGAAACTGATTTCAGGAGGTAGACTGGAATGGCATTGAAAGCATAGGAAAAGAGGCAGAACGTCCACAATGATGCACTTGGCCAAAAAGGGCGTATGCGTTTTTTCCTGAATATATTCAGGAAAAAACGCATACGCCCTTTTTGGCCAACCAAGCAAGCTTGCAAAGGAAATCTGCACTACAATGAAGTCTCACTTCCCCCCGGTCAAAAGGGCCATCTGAAAAAAGTGTAAAATCCAGAAAGGCAGGACAGGCCATGGAGAACTGGGAGCCTTGTTATGCTGATGGGCGGGATGTAAATTGCCAACAGACACTCGGGAGAAGTGTATGGTGTTTCCTGAAACATCTAAAAAACAAAGCAACAGAGCCTAGGGCACTTCCACTTATGGTCCTATAGCTTAGGGAAATTAAAATCAAAAAGATACAGCCACCCCAATGTTTGGGACGCCTCTGTTTACAAGAACCTCGTTTACAGTACAAGTTCAATATCACAGAAAGTGAAAAATGGATAAAGAACTTGTGGTACTTACGTACAATGCAGTATCACTCAGCAGTGAAATCTATGTCATCAGACCCGTAGCAGCACAATGAGTGGATTCAGGTACGATGATTCTAACTGAAATAAGTCACACAGAAAAAGAAACATCATAAGATATCAGTAATACACGGAATGTAAACTTGGCTACACAGGAACTGAATTACAGAACAGAACAGGGTCTCAAATTTAGAAAACCAACTTATGCTTGTTTAAGGGTAAAGGTGAGTTGGGGTGCTGCATAAAACCAGAGATTGAAATGAGCACAGATAAAGTTCCTTAAGCCAAATATGGAATAGACAAGAGCTACTCCTTGCTCAACGAAATGGACTCAACACCGCATATTAAACGCCTAAGAATGTACCTGACTCTTAAGTATCTTAAAACCTATGGATTGCTATGTCTCCGAAAGAGAATCAAGCATGTGTACAGGGACATAAACGCAGCAGTGATAGGATTGGAGAGGATCGGTGAGCAAATGAAGACCCTTTGAAGTCATATTGCATGGTACCCATTCCACGGGTTTCAACTACCCAGGTTTAAGGTATTCTTCCTTCAGCTAAAACATGCATGTGGAACCTAGAGTATGATCAACCATGTGATCGGGAGACGTGTTCAAATATGTCTCAGTTTTCGTACCCTGGTACTCGGGTGCAACATTCCAGACGCTTTACTAACACTCTCCCGACTTGGAGAGTCAGTCCCTTTAACCTCCTGTTTGGCCCAGTTTGCAATTTCTGCGGAAGATGAACAGGAATAGCGAGAACCAATGAGAGACTAGCTGGAGGTGTCTGGACGGGCAAATTTAACTCTCATTTCCCACCGGGAAGAGGAAATAAGCAAAGGCTCAGCGTGCCGTGCCGGAACCAGATTAGGGCCTGAAGCCATCCTGCGGTGTTGCGGCCAGCTCACAAGAAAGCGAGTTGAAGAAAGGAGCTCAGGGGCACTGTAATTCACAAACCTGCAGAGTTATAAATGACAGCTATCGTCCAAAAATATACTGAAGTAAGGCTGCCAAGAAGACTTGAAAGCGGGGCAGACTTGCAGGAAAACCGATTTCAGGAGGTAGACTGCAATTGCATTGAAAGCATAGGAAAAGAGGCAGAACGTCCACAATGATGCACTTGCCCAAAAAGGGCGTATGCGTTTTTTTCTGAATATATTCAGGAAAAAACGCATACGCCCTTTTTGGCCAACCAAGCAAGCTTGAAAAGGAAATCTACACTACAATGAAGTCTCACTTCCCCCCGGTCAAAAGGGCCATCTGAAAAAAGTATAAAATCCAGAAAGGCAGGACAGGCCATGGAGAACTGGGAGCCTTGTTATGCTGATGGGCGGGATGTAAACTGCCAACAGACACTCGGGAGAAGTGTATGGTGTTTCCTGAAACATCTAAAAAACAAAGCAACAGAGCCTAGGGCACTTCCACTTATGGTCCTATAGCTTAGGGAAATTAAAATCAAAAAGACACAGCCACCCCAATGTTTGGGATGCCTCTGTTTACAAGAACCTCGTTTACCATACAAGTTCAATATCACAGAAAGTGAAAAATGGATAAAGAACTTGTGGTACTTACGTACAATGCAGTATCACTCAGCAGTGAAATCTATGTCATCAGGCCCGTAGCAGCACAATGAGTGGATTCAGGTATGATGATTCTAACTGAAATAAGTCACACAGAAAAAGAAACATCATAAGCTATCAGTAATAAACGGAATGTAAACTTGGCTACACAGGAACTGAATTACAGAACAGAACAGGGTCTCACATTTAGAAAACCAACTTATGCTTGCTTAAGAGTAAAGGTGAGTTGGGGTGCTGCATAAAACCAGAGATCAAAATGAGCACAGATAAAGTTCCTTAAGCCAAATATGGAATAGACAAGAGCTACTCCTTGCTCAACAAAATGGACTCAACACCCCATATTAAACGCCTAAGAATGTACCTGACTAGTAAGTATCTTAAAACCTATGGATTGCTATGTCTCCAAAAGAGAATCAAGCATGTGTACAGGGGCATAAACGCAGCAGTGATAGGATTGGAGAGGTTCGGTGAGCAAATGAAGACCCTTTGAAGTCATATTGCATGGTACCCATTCCACGGGTTTCAATTACCCAGGTTTAAGGTATTCTTCCTTCAGCTAAAACATGCATGTGGAACCTAGAGTATGATCAACCATGTGATCGGGAGACGTGTTCAAATATGTCTCACTTTTCGTTCACTGGTACTCGGGTGCAACATTCCAGACGCTTTACTAACACTCTCCCGACTTGGAGAGTCAGTCCCTTTAACCTCCTGTTTGGCCCAGTTTGCAATTTCTGCGGAACATGAACAGGAATAGCGAGAACCAATGAGAGACTAGCTGGAGGTGTCTGGACGGGCAAATTTAACTCTCATTTCCCACAGGGAAGAGGAATAAACCAAAGGCTCAGCATGTCGTGCCAGAACCAGATTAGGGCCTGAAGCAATCCTGCGGTGTTGTGGCCAGCTCAAAAGAAAGCGAGTTGAAGAAAGGAGCTCAGGGGCACTGTAATTCACAAACCTGCAGATTTATAAATGACAGCTATTGTCCTAAAATATACTGAAGTAGGGCTGCCAAGAGGACTTGAATGCGGGGCAGAATTGCAGGAAACCGATTTCAGGAGGAATCGGAATTGGATTGCATTTAAAACACAGGAAAAGAGGAAGAACGTCGACAATGATGCACTTGGCCAAAAAGGGCGTATGTGTTTTTTCCTGAATATATTCAGGAAAAAACTCATACGCCCTTTTTGACCAACCAAGCAAGCTTGCAAAGGAAATCTGCACTACAATGAAGTCTCACTTTCACCTGGTCAAAAGGGTCATCTGAAAAAAGTGTAAAATCCATAAAGGCACGACAGGGCATGGAGAACTGGGGGCCATCTTATGCTGATGGGCGGGATGTAAATTGCCAACAGCCACTCTGGAGAAGTGTATGGTGTTTCCTGAAACATCTAAAAAACAAAGCAACAGAGCCTAGGGCACTTCCACTTATGGTCCTATAGATTAGGGAAATTAAAATTAAAAAGACACAGCCACCCCAAAGTTTGGGACGGCTCTGTTTACAAGAACCTCGTTTACGGTACAAGTTCAATATAGCAGAAAGTGAAAAATGGATAAAGAAGTTGTGGTACTTACGTACAATGCAATATCACTCAGCAATGAAATCTATGTCATCAGGCCCTTAGCAGCACAATGAGTGGATTCAGGTATGATGATTCTAACTGAAATAAGTCACACAGAAAAAGAAACATCATAAGATATCAGTAATACACGGAATGTAAACTTGGCTACTCAGGAACAGAATTACAGAACAGAACAGGGTCTCCAATTTAGAAAACCAACTTATGCTTGCTTAAGGGGAAAGGTGAGTTGGGGTGCTGCATAAAACCAGAGATTGAAATGAGCACAGATAAAGTTCCTTAAGCCAAATATGGAATAGACAAGAGCTACTCCTTGCTCAACGAAATGGACTCAACACCGCATATTAAACGCCTAAGAATGTACCTGACTCTTAAGTATCTTAAAACCTATGGATTGCTATGTCTCCGAAAGAGAATCAAGCATGTGTACAGGGACATAAACACAGCAGTGATAGGATTGGAGAGGTTCGGTGAGCAAATGAAGACCCTTTGAATTCATATTGCATGGTACCCATTCCACGGGTTTCAACTACCCAGGTTTAAGGTATTCTTCCTTCAGCTAAAACATGCATGTGGAACCTAGAGTATGATCAACCATGTGATCGGGAGACGTGTTCAAATATGTCTCAGTTTTCATACCCTGGTACTCGGGTGCAACATTCCAGACGCTTTACTAACACTCTCCCGACTTGGAGAGTCAGTCCCTTTAACCTCCTGTTTGGCCCAGTTTGCAATTTCTGCGGAAGATGAACAGGAATAGCGAGAACCAATGAGAGACTAGCTGGAGGTGTCTGGACGGGCAAATTTAACTCTCATTTCCCACCAGGAAGAGGAAATAACCAAAGGCTCAGCGTGCCGTGCCGGAACCAGATTAGGGCCTGAAGCCATCCTGCGGTGTTGCGGCCAGCTCACAAGAAAACGAGTTGAAGAAAGGAGCTCAGGGGCACTGTAATTCACAAACCTGCAGAGTTATAAATGACAACTATCGTCCAAAAATATACTGAAGTAAGGCTGCCAAGAGGACTTGAAAGCGGGGCAGAATTGCAGGAAACCGATTTCAGGAGGTAGACTGGAATGGCATTGAAAGCATAGGAAAAGAGGCAGAACGTCCACAATGATGCACTTGGCCAAAAAGGGCGTATGCGTTTTTTCCTGAATATATTCAGGAAAAAACGCATACGCCCTTTTTGGCCAACCAAGCAAGCTTGCAAAGGAAATCTGCACTACAATGAAGTCTCACTTCCCCCCGGTCAAAAGGGCCATCTGAAAAAAGTGTAAAATCCAGAAAGGCAGGACAGGCCATGGAGAACTGGGAGCCGTGTTATGCTGATGGGCGGGATGTAAATTGCCAACAGACACTCGGGAGAAGTGTATGGTGTTTCCTGAAACATCTAAAAAACAAAGCAACAGAGCCTAGGGCACTTCCACTTATGGTCCTATAGCTTAGGGAAATTAAAATCAAAAAGATACAGCCACCCCAATGTTTGGGACGCCTCTGTTTACAAGAACCTCGTTTACAGTACAAGTTCAATATCACAGAAAGTGAAAAATGGATAAAGAACTTGTGGTACTTACGTACAATGCAGTATCACTCAGCAGTGAAATCTATGTCATCAGACCCGTAGCAGCACAATGAGTGGATTCAGGTACGATGATTCTAACTGAAATAAGTCACACAGAAAAAGAAACATCATAAGATATCAGTAATACACGGAATGTAAACTTGGCTACACAGGAACTGAATTACAGAACAGAACAGGGTCTCAAATTTAGAAAACCAACTTATGCTTGTTTAAGGGTAAAGGTGAGTTGGGGTGCTGCATAAAACCAGAGATTGAAATGAGCACAGATAAAGTTCCTTAAGCCAAATATGGAATAGACAAGAGCTACTCCTTGCTCAACGAAATGGACTCAACACCGCATATTAAACGCCTAAGAATGTACCTGACTCTTAAGTATCTTAAAACCTATGGATTGCTATGTCTCCGAAAGAGAATCAAGCATGTGTACAGGGACATAAACGCAGCAGTGATAGGATTGGAGAGGATCGGTGAGCAAATGAAGACCCTTTGAAGTCATATTGCATGGTACCCATTCCACGGGTTTCAACTACCCAGGTTTAAGGTATTCTTCCTTCAGCTAAAACATGCATGTGGAACCTAGAGTATGATCAACCATGTGATCGGGAGACGTGTTCAAATATGTCTCAGTTTTTGTACCCTGGTACTCGGGTGCAACATTCCAGACGCTTTACTAACACTCTCCCGACTTGGAGAGTCAGTCCCTTTAACCTCCTGTTTGGCCCAGTTTGCAATTTCTGCGGAAGATGAACAGGAATAGCGAGAACCAATGAGAGACTAGCTGGAGGTGTCTGGACGGGCAAATTTAACTCTCATTTCCCACCGGGAAGAGGAAATAAGCAAAGGCTCAGCGTGCCGTGCCGGAACCAGATTAGGGCCTGAAGCCATCCTGCGGTGTTGCGGCCAGCTCACAAGAAAGCGAGTTGAAGAAAGGAGCTCAGGGGCACTGTAATTCACAAACCTGCAGAGTTATAAATGACAGCTATCGTCCAAAAATATACTGAAGTAAGGCTGCCAAGAAGACTTGAAAGCGGGGCAGACTTGCAGGAAAACCGATTTCAGGAGGTAGACTGCAATTGCATTGAAAGCATAGGAAAAGAGGCAGAACGTCCACAATGATGCACTTGCCCAAAAAGGGCGTATGCGTTTTTTTCTGAATATATTCAGGAAAAAACGCATACGCCCTTTTTGGCCAACCAAGCAAGCTTGAAAAGGAAATCTACACTACAATGAAGTCTCACTTCCCCCCGGTCAAAAGGGCCATCTGAAAAAAGTATAAAATCCAGAAAGGCAGGACAGGCCATGGAGAACTGGGAGCCTTGTTATGCTGATGGGCGGGATGTAAACTGCCAACAGACACTCGGGAGAAGTGTATGGTGTTTCCTGAAACATCTAAAAAACAAAGCAACAGAGCCTAGGGCACTTCCACTTATGGTCCTATAGCTTAGGGAAATTAAAATCAAAAAGACACAGCCACCCCAATGTTTGGGATGCCTCTGTTTACAAGAACCTCGTTTACCATACAAGTTCAATATCACAGAAAGTGAAAAATGGATAAAGAACTTGTGGTACTTACGTACAATGCAGTATCACTCAGCAGTGAAATCTATGTCATCAGGCCCGTAGCAGCACAATGAGTGGATTCAGGTATGATGATTCTAACTGAAAGAAGTCACACAGAAAAAGAAACATCATAATCTATCAGTAATAAACGGAATGTAAACTTGGCTACACAGGAACTGAATTACAGAACAGAACAGGGTCTCAAATTTAGAAAACCAACTTATGCTTGCTTAAGGGGAAAGGTGAGTTGGGGTGCTGCATAAAACCAGAGATCAAAATGAGCACAGATAAAGTTCCTTAAGCCAAATATGGAATAGACAAGAGCTACTCCTTGCTCAACAAAATGGACTCAACACCCCATATTAAACGCCTAAGAATGTACCTGACTAGTAAGTATCTTAAAACCTATGGATTGCTATGTCTCCAAAAGAGAATCAAGCATGTGTACAGGGGCATAAACGCAGCAGTGATAGGATTGGAGAGGTTCGGTGAGCAAATGAAGACCCTTTGAAGTCATATTGCATGGTACCCATTCCACGGGTTTCAATTACCCAGGTTTAAGGTATTCTTCCTTCAGCTAAAACATGCATGTGGAACCTAGAGTATGATCAACCATGTGATCGGGAGACGTGTTCAAATATGTCTCACTTTTCGTTCACTGGTACTCGGGTGCAACATTCCAGACGCTTTACTAACACTCTCCCGACTTGGAGAGTCAGTCCCTTTAACCTCCTGTTTGGCCCAGTTTGCAATTTCTGCGGAACATGAACAGGAATAGCGAGAACCAATGAGAGACTAGCTGGAGGTGTCTGGACGGGCAAATTTAACTCTCATTTCCCACAGGGAAGAGGAATAAACCAAAGGCTCAGCATGTCGTGCCAGAACCAGATTAGGGCCTGAAGCAATCCTGCGGTGTTGTGGCCAGCTCAAAAGAAAGCGAGTTGAAGAAAGGAGCTCAGGGGCACTGTAATTCACAAACCTGCAGATTTATAAATGACAGCTATTGTCCTAAAATATACTGAAGTAGGGCGGCCAAGAGGACTTGAATGCGGGGCAGAATTGCAGGAAACCGATTTCAGGAGGAATCGGAATTGGATTGCATTTAAAACACAGGAAAAGAGGAAGAACGTCGACAATGATGCACTTGGCCAAAAAGGGCGTATGTGTTTTTTCCTGAATATATTCAGGAAAAAACTCATACGCCCTTTTTGACCAACCAAGCAAGCTTGCAAAGGAAATCTGCACTACAATGAAGTCTCACTTTCACCTGGTCAAAAGGGTCATCTGAAAAAAGTGTAAAATCCATAAAGGCACGACAGGGCATGGAGAACTGGGGGCCATCTTATGCTGATGGGCGGGATGTAAATTGCCAACAGCCACTCTGGAGAAGTGTATGGTGTTTCCTGAAACATCTAAAAAACAAAGCAACAGAGCCTAGGGCACTTCCACTTATGGTCCTATAGATTAGGGAAATTAAAATTAAAAAGACACAGCCACCCCAAAGTTTGGGACGGCTCTGTTTACAAGAACCTCGTTTACGGTACAAGTTCAATATAGCAGAAAGTGAAAAATGGATAAAGAAGTTGTGGTACTTACGTACAATGCAATATCACTCAGCAATGAAATCTATGTCATCAGGCCCTTAGCAGCACAATGAGTGGATTCAGGTATGATGATTCTAACTGAAATAAGTCACACAGAAAAAGAAACATCATAAGATATCAGTAATACACGGAATGTAAACTTGGCTACTCAGGAACTGAATTACAGAACAGAACAGGGTCTCCAATTTAGAAAACCAACTTATGCTTGCTTAAGGGGAAAGGTGAGTTGGGTGCTGCATAAAACCAGAGATTGAAATCAGCACAGATAAAGTTCCTTAAGCCAAATATGGAATAGACAAGAGCTACTCCTTGCTCAACGAAATGGACTCAACACCCCATATTAAACGCCTAAGAATATACCTGACTAGTAAGAATCTTAAAACGTATGGATGGCTATGTCTGAAAGAGAATCAAGCATGTGTACAGGGGCATAAACGCAGCAGTGATAAGATTGGAGAGGTTCGGTGAGCAAATGAAGACCCTTTGAAGTCATATTGCATGGTACCCATTCCACGGGTTTCAACTACCCAGGTTTAAGGTATTCTTCCTTCAGCTAAAACATGCATGTGGAACCTAGAGTATGATCAACCATGTGATTGGGAGACGTGTTCAAATATGTCTCAGTTTTCCTCCCCTGGTACTCGGGTGCAACATTCCAGACGCTTTACTAACACTCTCCCGACTTGGAGAGTCAGTCCCTTTAACCTCCTGTTTGGCCCAGTTTGCAATTTCTGCGGAAGATGAACAGGAATAGCGAGAACCAATGAGAGACTAGCTGGAGGTTTCTGGACGGGCAAATTTAACTCTCATTTCCGACAGGGAAGAGGAATAAACCAAAGGCTCAGCGTGCCGTGCCGGAACCAGATTAGGGCCTGAAGCCATCCTGCGGTGTTGCGGCCAGCTCACAAGAAAACGAGTTGAAGAAAGGAGCTCAGGGGCACTGTAATTCACAAACCTGCAGAGTTATAAATGACAACAATCGTCCAAAAATATACTGAAGTAAGGCTGCCAAGAGGACTTGAAAGCGGGGCAGAATTGCAGGAAACCAATTTCAGGAGGTAGACTGGAATTGCATTGAAAGCATAGGAAAAGAGGCAGAACGTCCACAATGATGCACTTGGCCAAAAAGGGCGTATGCGTTTTTTCCTGAATATATTCAGGAAAAAACGCATACGCCCTTTTTGGCCAACCAAGCAAGCTTGCAAAGGAAATCTGCACTACAATGAAGTCTCACTTCCCCCCGGTCAAAAGGGCCATCTGAAAAAAGTGTAAAATCCAGAAAGGCAGGACAGGCCATGGAGAACTGGGAGCCTTGTTATGCTGATGGGCGGGATGTCAATTGCCAACAGACACTCGGGAGAAGTGTATGGTGTTTCCTGAAACATCTAAAAAACAAAGCAACAGAGCCTAGGGCACTTCCACTTATGGTCCTATAGCTTAGGGAAATTAAAATCAAAAAGACACAGCCACCCCAAAGTTTGGGACGCCTCTGTTTACAAGAACCTCGTTTACCGTACAAGTTCAATATCACAGAAAGTGAAAAATGGATAAAGAACTTGTGGTACTTACGTACAATGCAGTATCACTCAGCAGTGAAATCTATGTCATCAGGCCCGTAGCAGCACAATGAGTGGATTCAGGTACGATGATTCTAACTGAAATAAGTCACACAGAAAAAGAAACATCATAAGATATCAGTAATACACGGAATGTAAACTTGGCTACACAGGAACTGAATTACAGAACAGAACAGGGTCTCAAATTTAGAAAACCAACTTATGCTTGTTTAAGGGTAAAGGTGAGTTTGGGTGCTGCATAAAACCAGAGATTGAAATGAGCACAGATAAAGTTCCTTAAGCCAAATATGGAATAGACAAGAGCTACTCCTTGCTCAACGAAATGGACTCAACACCACATATTAAACGCCTAAGAATGTACGTGACTCTTAAATATCTTAAAACCTATGGATTGCTATGTCTCCGAAAGAGAATCAAGCGTGTGTACAGGGACATAAACACAGCAGTGATAGGATTGGAGAGGTTCGGTGAGCAAATGAAGACCCTTTGAAGTCATATTGCATGGTACCCATTCCACGGGTTTCAACTACCCAGGTTTAAGGTATTCTTCCTTCAGCTAAAACATGCATGTGGAACGTAGAGTATAATCAACCATGTGATCGGGAGACGTGTTCAAATATGTCTCAGTTTTCCTCCCCTGGTAGTCGGGTGCAACATTCCAGACGCTTTACTAACACTCTCCCGACTTGGAGAGTCAGTCCCTTTAACCTCCTGTTTGGCCCAGTTTGCAATTTCTGCGGAAGATGAACAGGAATAGCGAGAACCAATGAGAGACTAGCTGGAGGTGTCTGGACGGGCAAATTTAACTCTCATTTCCCACCAGGAAGAGGAAATAACCAAAGGCTCAGCGTGCCGTCCCGGAACCAGATTAGGGCCTGAAGCCATCCTGCGGTGTTGCGGCCAGCTCACAAGAAAACGAGTTGAAGAAAGGAGCTCAGGGGCACTGTAATTCACAAACCTGCAGAGTTATAAATGACAACGATCGTCCAAAAATATACTGAAGTAAGGCTGCCAAGAGGACTTGAAAGCGGGGCAGAATTGCAGGAAACCGATTTCAGGAGGTAGACTGGAATTGCATTGAAAGCATAGGAAAAGAGGCAGAACGTCCACAATGATGCACTTGGCCAAAAAGGGCGTATGCGTTTTTTCCTGAATATATTCAGGAAAAAACGCATACGCCCTTTTTGGCCAACCAAGCAAGCTTGCAAAGGAAATCTGCACTACAATGAAGTCTCACTTCCCCCCGGTCAAAAGGGCCATCTGAAAAAAGTGTAAAATCCAGAAAGGCAGGACAGGCCATGGAGTACTGGGAGCCTTGTTATGCTGATGGGCGGGATGTAAACTGCCAACAGACACTCGGGAGAAGTGTATGGTGTTTCCTGAAACATCTAAAAAACAAAGCAACAGAGCCTAGGGCACTTCCACTTATGGTCCTATAGCTTAGGGAAATTAAAATCAAAAAGACACAGCCACCCCAAT
Organism: Globicephala melas; assembly: GCF_963455315.2. Classification (NCBI taxonomy): domain Eukaryota; kingdom Metazoa; phylum Chordata; class Mammalia; order Artiodactyla; family Delphinidae; genus Globicephala; species Globicephala melas. Next base: position 218,351 of record NW_027207459.1, on the reverse strand, counting down.
GTTTGGGACGCCTCTGTTTACAAGAACCTCGTTTACCGTACAAGTTCAATATCACAGAAAGTGAAAAATGGATAAAGAACTTGTGGTACTTACGTACAATGCAGTATCACTCAGCAGTGAAATCTATGTCATCAGGCCCGTAGCAGCACAATGAGTGGATTCAGGTACGATGATTCTAACTGAAATAAGTCACACAGAAAAAGAAACATCATAAGATATCAGTAATACACGGAATGTAAACTTGGCTACACAGGAACTGAATTACAGAACAGAACAGGGTCTCAAATTTAGAAAACCAACTTATGCTTGTTTAAGGGTAAAGGTGAGTTGGGGTGCTGCATAAAACCAGAGATTGAAATGAGCACAGATAAAGTTCCTTAAGCCAAATATGGAATAGACAAGAGCTACTCCTTGCTCAACGAAATGGACTCAACACCGCATATTAAACGCCTAAGAATGTACCTGACTCTTAAGTATCTTAAAACCTATGGATTGCTATGTCTCCGAAAGAGAATCAAGCGTGTGTACAGGGACATAAACGCAGCAGTGATAGGATTGGAGAGGTTCGGTGAGCAAATGAAGACCCTTTGAAGTCATATTGCATGGTACCCATTCCACGGGTTTCAACTACCCAGGTTTAAGGTATTCTTCCTTCAGCTAAAACATGCATGTGGAACCTAGAGTATGATCAACCATGTGATCGGGAGACGTGTTCAAATATGTCTCAGTTTTCGTACCCTGGTACTCGGGTGCAACATTCCAGACGCTTTACTAACACTCTCCCGACTTGGAGAGTCAGTCCCTTTAACCTCCTGTTTGGCCCAGTTTGCAATTTCTGCGGAAGATGAACAGGAATAGCGAGAACCAATGAGAGACTAGCTGGAGGTGTCTGGACGGGCAAATTTAACTCTCATTTCCCACCAGGAAGAGGAAATAACCAAAGGCTCAGCGTGCCGTGCCGGAACCAGATTAGGGCCTGAAGCCATCCTGCGGTGTTGCGGCCAGCTCACAAGAAAACGAGTTGAAGAAAGGAGCTCAGGGGCACTGTAATTCACAAACCTGCAGAGTTATAAATGACAACGATCGTCCAAAAATATACTGAAGTAAGGCTGCCAAGAGGACTTGAAAGCGGGGCAGAATTGCAGGAAACCGATTTCAGGAGGTAGACTGCAATTGCATTGAAAGCATAGGAAAAGAGGCAGAACGTCCACAATGATGCACTTGGCCAAAAAGGGCGTATGCGTTTTTTCCTGAATATATTCAGGAAAAAACGCATATGCCCTTTTTGGCCAACCAAGCAAGCTTGCAAAGGAAATCTGCACTACAATGAAGTCTCACTTCCCCCCCACCCCGGTCAAAAGGGCCATCTTAAAAAAGTGTAAAATCCAGAAAGGCAGGACAGGCCATGGAGAACTGGGAGCCTTGTTATGCTGATGGGCGGGATGTAAACTGCCAACAGACACTCGGGAGAAGTGTATGGTGTTTCCTGAAACATCTAAAAAACAAAGCAACAGAGCCTAGGGCACTTCCACTTATGGTCCTATAGCTTAGGGAAATTAAAATAAAAAAGACACAGCCACCCCAATGTTTGGGACGCCTCTGTTTACAAGAACCTCGTTTACCGTACAAGTTCAATATCACAGAAAGTCAAAAATGGATAAAGAACTTGTGGTACTTACGTACAATGCAGTATCACTCAGCAGTGAAATCTATGTCATCAGGCCCGTAGCAGCACAATGAGTGGATTCAGGTACGATGATTCTAACTGAAATAAGTCACACAAAAAAGACACATCATAAGATATCAGTAATACACGGAATGTAAACTTGGCTACACAGGAACTGAATTACAGAACAGAACAGGGTCTCAAATTTAGAAAACCAACTTATGCTTGTTTAAGGGTAAAGGTGAGTTGGGGTGCTGCATAAAACCAGAGATTGAAATGAGCACAGATAAAGTTCCTTAAGCCAAATATGGAATAGACAAGAGCTACTCCTTGCTCAACGAAATGGACTCAACACCGCATATTAAACGCCTAAGAATGTACCTGACTCTTAAGTATCTTAAAACCTATGGATTGCTATGTCTCCGAAAGAGAATCAAGCGTGTGTACAGGGACATAAACGCAGCAATGATAGGATTGGAGAGGTTCGGTGAGCAAATGAAGACCCTTTGAAGTCATATTGCATGGTACCCATTCCACGGGTTTCAACTACCCAGGTTTAAGGTATTCTTCCTTCAGCTAAAACATGCATGTGGAACCTAGAGTATGATCAACCATGTGATCGGGAGACGTGTTCAAATATGTCTCAGTTTTCGTACCCTGGTACTCGGGTGCAACATTCCAGACGCTTTACTAACACTCTCCCGACTTGGAGAGTCAGTCCCTTTAACCTCCTGTTTGGCCCAGTTTGCAATTTCTGCGGAAGATGAACAGGAATAGCGAGAACCAATGAGAGACTAGCTGGAGGTGTCTGGACGGGCAAATTTAACTCTCATTTCCCACCAGGAAGAGGAAATAACCAAAGGCTCAGCGTGCCGTCCCGGAACCAGATTAGGGCCTGAAGCCATCCTGCGGTGTTGCGGCCAGCTCACAAGAAAACGAGTTGAAGAAAGGAGCTCAGGGGCACTGTAATTCACAAACCTGCAGAGTTATAAATGACAACGATCGTCCAAAAATATACTGAAGTAAGGCTGCCAAGAGGACTTGAAAGCGGGGCAGAATTGCAGGAAACCGATTTCAGGAGGTAGACTGGAATTGCATTGAAAGCATAGGAAAAGAGGCAGAACGTCCACAATGATGCACTTGGCCAAAAAGGGCGTATGCGTTTTTTCCTGAATATATTCAGGAAAAAACGCATACGCCCTTTTTGGCCAACCAAGCAAGCTTGCAAAGGAAATCTGCACTACAATGAAGTCTTACTTCCCCCCGGTCAAAAGGGCCATCTGAAAAAAGTGTAAAATCCAGAAAGGCAGGACAGGCCATGGAGAACTGGGAGCCTTGTTATGCTGATGGGCGGGATGTAAACTGCCAACAGACACTCGGGAGAAGTGTATGGTGTTTCCTGAAACATCTAAAAAACAAAGCAACAGAGCCTAGGGCACTTCCACTTATGGTCCTATAGCTTAGGGAAATTAAAATCAAAAAGACACAGCCACCCCAATGTTTGGGACGCCTCTGTTTACAAGAACCTCGTTTACCGTACAAGTTCAATATCACAGAAAGTGAAAAATGGATAAAGAACTTGTGGTACTTACGTACAATGCAGTATCACTCAGCAGTGAAATCTATGTCATCAGGCCCGTAGCAGCACAATGAGTGGATTCAGGTACGATGATTCTAACTGAAATAAGTCACACAGAAAAAGAAACATCATAAGATATCAGTAATACACGGAATGTAAACTTGGCTACACAGGAACTGAATTACAGAACAGAACAGGGTCTCAAATTTAGAAAACCAACTTATGCTTGTTTAAGGATAAAGGTGAGTTGGGGTGCTGCATAAAACCAGAGATTGAAATGAGCACAGATAAAGTTCCTTAAGCCAAATATGGAATAGACAAGAGCTACTCCTTGCTCAACGAAATGGACTCAACACCCCATATTAAACGCCTAAGAATGTACCTGACTCTTAAGTATCTTAAAACCTATGGATTGCTATGTCTCCGAAAGAGAATCAAGCGTGTGTACAGGGACATAAACGCAGCAGTGATAGGATTGGAGAGGTTCGGTGAGCAAATGAAGACCCTTTGAAGTCATATTGCATGGTACCCATTCCAAGGGTTTCAACTACCCAGGTTTAAGGTATTCTTCCTTCAGCTAAAACATGCATGTGGAACCTAGAGTATGATCAACCATGTGATCGGGAGACGTGTTCAAATATGTCTCAGTTTTCGTACCCTGGTACTCGGGTGCAACATTCCAGACGCTTTACTAACACTCTCCCGACTTGGAGAGTCAGTCCCTTTAACCTCCTGTTTGGCCCAGTTTGCAATTTCTGCGGAAGATGAACAGGAATAGCGAGAACCAATGAGAGACTAGCTGGAGGTGTCTGGACGGGCAAATTTAACTCTCATTTCCCACCAGGAAGAGGAAATAACCAAAGGCTCAGCGTGCCGTCCCGGAACCAGATTAGGGCCTGAAGCCATCCTGCGGTGTTGCGGCCAGCTCACAAGAAAACGAGTTGAAGAAAGGAGCTCAGGGGCACTGTAATTCACAAACCTGCAGAGTTATAAATGACAACGATCGTCCAAAAATATACTGAAGTAAGGCTGCCAAGAGGACTTGAAAGCGGGGCAGAATTGCAGGAAACCGATTTCAGGAGGTAGACTGGAATTGCATTGAAAGCATAGGAAAAGAGGCAGAACGTCCACAATGATGCACTTGGCCAAAAAGGGCGTATGCGTTTTTTCCTGAATATATTCAGGAAAAAACGCATACGCCCTTTTTGGCCAACCAAGCAAGCTTGCAAAGGAAATCTGCACTACAATGAAGTCTTACTTCCCCCCGGTCAAAAGGGCCATCTGAAAAAAGTGTAAAATCCAGAAAGGCAGGACAGGCCATGGAGAACTGGGAGCCTTGTTATGCTGATGGGCGGGATGTAAACTGCCAACAGACACTCGGGAGAAGTGTATGGTGTTTCCTGAAACATCTAAAAAACAAAGCAACAGAGCCTAGGGCACTTCCACTTATGGTCCTATAGCTTAGGGAAATTAAAATCAAAAAGACACAGCCACCCCAATGTTTGGGACGCCTCTGTTTACAAGAACCTCGTTTACCGTACAAGTTCAATATCACAGAAAGTGAAAAATGGATAAAGAACTTGTGGTACTTACGTACAATGCAGTATCACTCAGCAGTGAAATCTATGTCATCAGGCCCGTAGCAGCACAATGAGTGGATTCAGGTACGATGATTCTAACTGAAATAAGTCACACAGAAAAAGAAACATCATAAGATATCAGTAATACACGGAATGTAAACTTGGCTACACAGGAACTGAATTACAGAACAGAACAGGGTCTCAAATTTAGAAAACCAACTTATGCTTGTTTAAGGGTAAAGGTGAGTTGGGGTGCTGCATAAAACCAGAGATTGAAATGAGCACAGATAAAGTTCCTTAAGCCAAATATGGAATAGACAAGAGCTACTCCTTGCTCAACGAAATGGACTCAACACCCCATATTAAACGCCTAAGAATGTACCTGACTCTTAAGTATCTTAAAACCTATGGATTGCTATGTCTCCGAAAGAGAATCAAGCGTGTGTACAGGGACATAAACGCAGCAGTGATAGGATTGGAGAGGTTCGGTGAGCAAATGAAGACCCTTTGAAGTCATATTGCATGGTACCCATTCCACGGGTTTCAACTACCCAGGTTTAAGGTATTCTTCCTTCAGCTAAAACATGCATGTGGAACCTAGAGTATGATCAACCATGTGATCGGGAGACGTGTTCAAATATGTCTCAGTTTTCGTACCCTGGTACTCGGGTGCAACATTCCAGACGCTTTACTAACACTCTCCCGACTTGGAGAGTCAGTCCCTTTAAACTCCTGTTTGGCCCAGTTTGCAATTTCTGCGGAAGATGAACAGGAATAGCGAGAACCAATGAGAGACTAGCTGGAGGTGTCTGGACGGGCAAATTTAACTCTCATTTCCCACCAGGAAGAGGAAATAACCAAAGGCTCAGCGTGCCGTGCCGGAACCAGATTAGGGCCTGAAGCCATCCTGCGGTGTTGCGGCCAGCTCACAAGAAAACGAGTTGAAGAAAGGAGCTCAGGGGCACTGTAATTCACAAACCTGCAGAGTTTTAAATGACAACTATCATCCAAAAATATACTGAAGTAAGGCTGCCAAGAGGACTTGAAAGCGGGGCAGAATTGCAGGAAACCGATTTCAGGAGGTAGACTGGAATTGCATTGAAAGCATAGGAAAAGAGGCAGAACGTCCACAATGATGCACTTGGCCAAAAAGGGCGTATGCGTTTTTTCCTGAATATATTCAGGAAAAAACGCATACGCACTTTTTGGCCAACCAAGCAAGCTTGCAAAGGAAATCTGCACTACAATGAAGTCTCACTTCCCCCCGGTCAAAAGGGCCATCTGAAAAAAGTGTAAAATCCAGAAAGGCAGGACAGGCCATGGAGAACTGGGAGCCTTGTTATCCTGATGGGCGGGATGTAAACTGCCAACAGACACTCGGGAGAAGTGTATGGTGTTTCCTGAAACATCTAAAAAACAAAGCAACAGAGCCTAGGGCACTTCCACTTATGGTCCTATAGCTTAGGGAAATTAAAATCAAAAAGACACAGCCACCCCAATGTTTGGGACGCCTCTGTTTACAAGAACCTCGTTTACCGTACAAGTTCAATATCACAGAAAGTGAAAAATGGATAAAGAACTTGTGGTACTTACGTACAATGCAGTATCACTCAGCAGTGAAATCTATGTCATCAGGCCCGTAGCAGCACAATGAGTGGATTCAGGTACGATGATTCTAACTGAAATAAGTCACACAGAAAAAGAAACATCATAAGATATCAGTAATACACGGAATGTAAACTTGGCTACACAGGAACTGAATTACAGAACAGAACAGGGTCTCAAATTTAGAAAACCAACTTATGCTTGTTTAAGGGTAAAGGTGAGTTGGGGTGCTGCATAAAACCAGAGATTGAAATGAGCACAGATAAAGTTCCTTAAGCCAAATATGGAATAGACAAGAGCTACTCCTTGCTCAACGAAATGGACTCAACACCCCATATTAAACGCCTAATAATGTACCTGACTCTTAAGTATCTTAAAACCTATGGATTGCTATGTCTCCGAAAGAGAATCAAGCGTGTGTACAGGGACATAAACGCAGCAGTGATAGGATTGGAGAGGTTCGGTGAGCAAATGAAGACCCTTTGAAGTCATATTGCATGGTACCCATTCCACGGGTTTCAACTACCCAGGTTTAAGGTATTCTTCCTTCAGCTAAAACATGCATGTGGAACCTAGAGTATGATCAACCATGTGATCGGGAGACGTGTTCAAATATGTCTCAGTTTTCGTACCCTGGTACTCGGGTGCAACATTCCAGACGCTTTACTAACACTCTCCCGACTTGGAGAGTCAGTCCCTTTAACCTCCTGTTTGGCCCAGTTTGCAATTTCTGCGGAAGATGAACAGGAATAGCGAGAACCAATGAGAGACTAGCTGGAGGTGTCTGGACGGGCAAATTTAACTCTCATATCCCACCAGGAAGAGGAAATAACCAAAGGCTCAGCGTGCCGTGCCGGAACCAGATTAGGGCCTGAAGCCATCCTGCGGTGTTGCGGCCAGCTCCCAAGAAAACGAGTTGAAGAAAGGAGCTCAGGGGCACTGTAATTCACAAACCTGCAGAGTTATAAATGACAACTATCATCCAAAAATATGCTGAAGTAAGGCTGCCAAGAGGACTTGAAAGCGGGGCAGAATTGCAGGAAACCGATTTCAGGAGGTAGACTGGAATTGCATTGAAAGCATAGGAAAAGAGGCAGAACGTCCACAATGATGCACTTGGCCAAAAAGGGCGTATGCGTTTTTTCCTGAATATATTCAGGAAAAAACGCATACGCCCTTTTTGGCCAACCAAGCAAGCTTGCAAAGGAAATCTGCACTACAATGAAGTCTCACTTCCCCCCGGTCAAAAGGGCCATCTGAAAAAAGTGTAAAATCCAGAAAGGCAGGACAGGCCATGGAGAACTGGGAGCCTTGTTATCCTGATGGGCGGGATGTAAACTGCCAACAGACACTCGGGAGAAGTGTATGGTGTTTCCTGAAACATCTAAAAAACAAAGCAACAGAGCCTAGGGCACTTCCACTTATGGTCCTATAGCTTAGGGAAATTAAAATCAAAAAGACACAGCCACCCCAATGTTTGGGACGCCTCTGTTTACAAGAACCTCGTTTACCGTACGAGTTCAATATCACAGAAAGTGAAAAATGGATAAAGAACTTGTGGTACTTACGTACAATGCAGTATCACTCAGCAGTGAAATCTATGTCATCAGGCCCGTAGCAGCACAATGAGTGGATTCAGGTACGATGATTCTAACTGAAATAAGTCACACAGAAAAAGAAACATCATAAGATATCAGTAATACACGGAATGTAAACTTGGCTACACAGGAACTGAATTACAGAACAGAACAGGGTCTCAAATTTAGAAAACCAACTTATGCTTGTTTAAGGGTAAAGGTGAGTTGGGGTGCTGCATAAAACCAGAGATTGAAATGAGCACAGATAAAGTTCCTTAAGCCAAATATGGAATAGACAAGAGCTACTCCTTGCTCAACGAAATGGACTCAACACCCCATATTAAACGCCTAAGAATGTACCTGACTCTTAAGTATCTTAAAACCTATGGATTGCTATGTCTCCGAAAGAGAATCAAGCGTGTGTACAGGGACATAAACGCAGCAGTGATAGGATTGGAGAGGTTCGGTGAGCAAATGAAGACCCTTTGAAGTCATATTGCATGGTACCCATTCCACGGGTTTCAACTACCCAGATTTAAGGTATTCTTCCTTCAGCTAAAACATGCATGTGGAACCTAGAGTATGATCAACCATGTGATCGGGAGACGTGTTCAAATATGTCTCAGTTTTCGTACCCTGGTACTCGGGTGCAACATTCCAGACGCTTTACTAACACTCTCCCGACTTGGAGAGTCAGTCCCTTTAACCTCCTGTTTGGCCCAGTTTGCAATTTCTGCGGAAGATGAACAGGAATAGCGAGAACCAATGAGAGACTAGCTGGAGGTGTCTGGACGGGCAAATTTAACTCTCATATCCCACCAGGAAGAGGAAATAACCAAAGGCTCAGCGTGCCGTGCCGGAACCAGATTAGGGCCTGAAGCCATCCTGCGGTGTTGCGGCCAGCTCACAAGAAAACGAGTTGAAGAAAGGAGCTCAGGGGCACTGTAATTCACAAACCTGCAGAGTTATAAATGACAACGATCGTCCAAAAATATACTGAAGTAAGGCTGCCAAGAGGACTTGAAAGCGGGGCAGAATTGCAGGAAACCGATTTCAGGAGGTAGACTGGAATTGCATTGAAAGCATAGGAAAAGAGGCAGAACGTCCACAATGATGCACTTGGCCAAAAAGGGCGTATGCGTTTTTTCCTGAATATATTCAGGAAAAAACGCATACGCACTTTTTGGCCAACCAAGCAAGCTTGCAAAGGAAATCTGCACTACAATGAAGTCTCACTTCCCCCCGGTCAAAAGGGCCATCTGAAAAAAGTGTAAAATCCAGAAAGGCAGGACAGGCCATGGAGAACTGGGAGCCTTGTTATCCTGATGGGCGGGATGTAAACTGCCAACAGACACTCGGGAGAAGTGTATGGTGTTTCCTGAAACATCTAAAAAACAAAGCAACAGAGCCTAGGGCACTTCCACTTATGGTCCTATAGCTTAGGGAAATTAAAATCAAAAAGACACAGCCACCCCAATGTTTGGGACGCCTCTGTTTACAAGAACCTCGTTTACCGTACGAGTTCAATATCACAGAAAGTGAAAAATGGATAAAGAACTTGTGGTACTTACGTACAATGCAGTATCACTCAGCAGTGAAATCTATGTCATCAGGCCCGTAGCAGCACAATGAGTGGATTCAGGTACGATGATTCTAACTGAAATAAGTCACACAGAAAAAGAAACATCATAAGATATCAGTAATACACGGAATGTAAACTTGGCTACACAGGAACTGAATTACAGAACAGAACAGGGTCTCAAATTTAGAAAACCAACTTATGCTTGTTTAAGGGTAAAGGTGAGTTGGGGTGCTGCATAAAACCAGAGATTGAAATGAGCACAGATAAAGTTCCTTAAGCCAAATATGGAATAGACAAGAGCTACTCCTTGCTCAACGAAATGGACTCAACACCCCATATTAAACGCCTAAGAATGTACCTGACTCTTAAGTATCTTAAAACCTATGGATTGCTATGTCTCCGAAAGAGAATCAAGCGTGTGTACAGGGACATAAACGCAGCAGTGATAGGATTGGAGAGGTTCGGTGAGCAAATGAAGACCCTTTGAAGTCATATTGCATGGTACCCATTCCACGGGTTTCAACTACCCAGGTTTAAGGTATTCTTCCTTCAGCTAAAACATGCATGTGGAACCTAGAGTATGATCAACCATGTGATCGGGAGACGTGTTCAAATATGTCTCAGTTTTCGTACCCTGGTACTCGGGTGCAACATTCCAGACGCTTTACTAACACTCTCCCGACTTGGAGAGTCAGTCCCTTTAACCTCCTGTTTGGCCCAGTTTGCAATTTCTGCGGAAGATGAACAGGAATAGCGAGAACCAATGAGAGACTAGCTGGAGGTGTCTGGACGGGCAAATTTAACTCTCATTTCCCACCAGGAAGAGGAAATAACCAAAGGCTCAGCGTGCCGTGCCGGAACCAGATTAGGGCCTGAAGCCATCCTGCGGTGTTGCGGCCAGCTCACAAGAAAACGAGTTGAAGAAAGGAGCTCAGGGGCACTGTAATTCACAAACCTGCAGAGTTATAAATGACAACTATCGTCCAAAAATATACTGAAGTAAGGCTGCCAAGAGGACTTGAAAGCGGGGCAGAATTGCAGGAAACCGATTTCAGGAGGTAGACTGGAATTGCATTGAAAGCATAGGAAAAGAGGCAGAACGTCCACAATGATGCACTTGGCCAAAAAGGGCGTATGCGTTTTTTCCTGAATATATTCAGGAAAAAACGCATACGCCCTTTTTGGCCAACCAAGCAAGCTTGCAAAGGAAATCTGCACTACAATGAAGTCTCACTTCCCCCCGGTCAAAAGGGCCATCTGAAAAAAGTGTAAAATCCAGAAAGGCAGGACAGGCCATGGAGAACTGGGAGACTTGTTATGCTGATGGGCGGGATGTAAACTGCCAACAGACACTCGGGAGAAGTGTATGGTGTTTCCTGAAACATCTAAAAAACAAAGCAACAGAGCCTAGGGCACTTCCACTTATGGTCCTATAGCTTAGGGAAATTAAAATCAAAAAGACACAGCCACCCCAATGTTTGGGACGCCTCTGTTTACAAGAACCTCGTTTACCGTACAAGTTCAATATCACAGAAAGTGAAAAATGGATAAAGAACTTGTGGTACTTACGTACAATGCAGTATCACTCAGCAGTGAAATCTATGTCATCAGGCCCGTAGCAGCACAATGAGTGGATTCAGGTACGATGATTCTAACTGAAATAAGTCACACAGAAAAAGAAACATCATAAGATATCAGTAATACACGGAATGTAAACTTGGCTACACAGGAACTGAATTACAGAACAGAACAGGGTCTCAAATTTAGAAAACCAACTTATGCTTGTTTAAGGGTAAAGGTGAGTTGGGGTGCTGCATAAAACCAGAGATTGAAATGAGCACAGATAAAGTTCCTTAAGCCAAATATGGAATAGACAAGAGCTACTCCTTGCTCAACGAAATGGACTCAACACCGCATATTAAACGCCTAAGAATGTACCTGACTCTTAAGTATCTTAAAACCTATGGATTGCTATGTCTCCGAAAGAGAATCAAGCATGTGTACAGGGACATAAACGCAGCAGTGATAGGATTGGAGAGGTTCGGTGAGCAAATGAAGACCCTTTGAAGTCATATTGCATGGTACCCATTCCACGGGTTTCAACTACCCAGGTTTAAGGTATTCTTCCTTCAGCTAAAACATGCATGTGGAACCTAGAGTATGATCAACCATGTGATCGGGAGACGTGTTCAAATATGTCTCAGTTTTCGTACCCTGGTAGTCGGGTGCAACATTCCAGACGCTTTACTAACACTCTCCCGACTTGGAGAGTCAGTCCCTTTAACCTCCTGTTTGGCCCAGTTTGCAATTTCTGCGGAAGATGAACAGGAATAGCGAGAACCAATGAGAGACTAGCTGGAGGTGTCTGGACGGGCAAATTTAACTCTCATTTCCCACCAGGAAGAGGAAATAACCAAAGGCTCAGCGTGCCGTGCCGGAACCAGATTAGGGCCTGAAGCCATCCTGCGGTGTTGCGGCCAGCTCACAAGAAAACGAGTTGAAGAAAGGAGCTCAGGGGCACTGTAATTCACAAACCTGCAGAGTTATAAATGACAACTATCGTCCAAAAATATACTGAAGTAAGGCTGCCAAGAGGACTTGAAAGCGGGGCAGAATTGCAGGAAACCGATTTCAGGAGGTAGACTGGAATTGCATTGAAAGCATAGGAAAAGAGGCAGAACGTCCACAATGATGCACTTGGCCAAAAAGGGCGTATGCGTTTTTTCCTGAATATATTCAGGAAAAAACGCATACGCCCTTTTTGGCCAACCAAGCAAGCTTGCAAAGGAAATCTGCACTACAATGAAGTCTCACTTCCCCCACCCCCCGGTCAAAAGGGCCATCTGAAAAAAGTGTAAAATCCAGAAAGGCAGGAAAGGCCATGGAGAACTGGGAGCCTTGTTATGCTGATGGGCAGGATGTAAACTGCCAACAGACACTCGGGAGAAGTGTATGGTGTTTCCTGAAACATCTAAAAAACAAAGCAACAGAGCGTAGGGCACTTCCACTTATGGTCCTATAGCTTAGGGAAATTAAAATCAAAAAGACACAGCCACCCCAATGTTTGGGACGCCTCTGTTTACAAGAACCTCGTTTACCGTACAAGTTCAATATCACAGAAAGTGAAAAATGGATAAAGAACTTGTGGTACTTACGTACAATGCAGTATCACTCAGCAGTGAAATCTATGTCATCAGGCCCGTAGCAGCACAATGAGTGGATTCAGGTACGATGATTCTAACTGAAATAAGTCACACAGAAAAAGAAACATCATAAGATATCAGTAATACACGGAATGTAAACTTGGCTACACAGGAACTGAATTACAGAACAGAACAGGGTCTCAAATTTAGAAAACCAACTTATGCTTGTTTAAGGGTAAAGGTGAGTTGGGGTGCTGCATAAAACCAGAGATTGAAATGAGCACAGATAAAGTTCCTTAAGCCAAATATGGAATAGACAAGAGCTACTCCTTGCTCAACGAAATGGACTCAACACCGCATATTAAACGCCTAAGAATGTACCTGACTCTTAAGTATCTTAAAACCTATGGATTGCTATGTCTCCGAAAGAGAATCAAGCATGTGTACAGGGACATAAACGCAGCAGTGATAGGATTGGAGAGGTTCGGTGAGCAAATGAAGACCCTTTGAAGTCATATTGCATGGTACCCATTCCACGGGTTTCAACTACCCAGGTTTAAGGTATTCTTCCTTCAGCTAAAACATGCATGTGGAACCTAGAGTATGATCAACCATGTGATCGGGAGACGTGTTCAAATATGTCTCAGTTTTCATACCCTGGTACTCGGGTGCAACATTCCAGACGCTTTACTAACACTCTCCCGACTTGGAGAGTCTGTCCCTTTAACCTCCTGTTTGGCCCAGTTTGCAATTTCTGCGGAAGATGAACAGGAATAGCGAGAACCAATGAGAGACTAGCTGGAGGTGTCTGGACGGGCAAAGTTAACTCTCATTTCCCACCAGGAAGAGGAAATAACCAAAGTCTCAGCGTGCCGTGCCGGAACCAGATTAGGGCCTGAAGCCATCCTGCGGTGTTGCGGCCAGCTCACAAGAAAACGAGTTGAAGAAAGGAGCTCAGGGCCACTGTAATTCAGAAACCTGCAGAGTTATAAATGACAACTATCGTCCAAAAATATACTGAAGTAAGGCTGCCAAGAGGACTTGAAAGCGGGGCAGAATTGCAGGAAACCGATTTCAGGAGGTAGACTGGAATTGCATTGAAAGCATAGGAAAAGAGGCAGAACGTCCACAATGATGCACTTGGCCAAAAAGGGCGTATGCGTTTTTTCCTGAATATATTCAGGAAAAAACGCATACGCCCTTTTTGGCCAACCAAGCAAGCTTGCAAAGGAAATCTGCACTACAATGAAGTCTCACTTCCCCCCCCCCCCCGGTCAAAAGGGCCATCTGAAAAAAGTGTAAAATCCAGAAAGTCAGGACAGGCCATGGAGAACTGGGAGCCTTGTTATGCTGATGGGCGGGATGTAAACTGCCAACAGACACTGGGGAGAAGTGTATGGTGTTTCCTGAAACATCTAAAAAACAAAGCAACAGAGCCTAGGGCACTTCCACTTATGGTCCTATAGCTTAGGGAAATTAAAATCAAAAAGACACAGCCACCCCAATGTTTGGGACGCCTCTGTTTACAAGAACCTCGTTTACCGTACAAGTTCAATATCACAGAAAGTGAAAAATGGATAAAGAACTTGTGGTACTTACGTACAATGCAGTATCACTCAGCAGTGAAATCTATGTCATCAGGCCCGTAGCAGCACAATGAGTGGATTCAGGTACGATGATTCTAACTGAAATAAGTCACACAGAGAAAGAAACATCATAAGATATCAGTAATACACGGAATGTAAACTTGGCTACACAGGAACTGAATTACAGAGCAGAACAGGGTCTCAAATTTATAAAACCAACTTATGCTTGCTTAAGGGTAAAGGTGAGTTGGGGTGCTGCATAAAACCAGAGATTGAAATGAGCACAGATAAAGTTCCTTAAGCCAAATATGGAATAGACAAGAGCTACTCCTTGCTCAACGAAATGGACTCAACACCGCATATTAAACGCCTAAGAATGTACCTGACTCTTAAGTATCTTAAAACCTATGGATTGCTATGTCTCCGAAAGAGAATCAAGCATGTGTACAGGGACATAAACGCAGCAGTGATAGGATTGGAGAGGTTCGGTGAGCAAATGAAGACCCTTTGAAGTCATATTGCATGGTACCCATTCCAAGGGTTTCAACTACCCAGGTTTAAGGTATTCTTCCTTCAGCTAAAACATGCATGTGGAACCTAGAGTATGATCAACCATGTGATCGGGAGACGTGTTCAAATATGTCTCAGTTTTCGTACCCTGGTACTCGGGTGCAACATTCCAGACGCTTTACTAACACTCTCCCGACTTGGAGAGTCAGTCCCTTTAACCTCCTGTTTGGCCCAGTTTGCAATTTCTGCGGAAGATGAACAGGAATAGCGAGAACCAATGAGAGACTAGCTGGAGGTGTCTGGACGGGCAAATTTAACTCTCATTTCCCACCAGGAAGAGGAAATAACCAAAGGCTCAGCGTGCGGTGCCGGAACCAGATTAGGGCCTGAAGCCATCCTGCGGTGTTGCGGCCAGCTCACAAGAAAACGAGTTGAAGAAAGGAGCTCAGGGGCACTGTAATTCACAAACCTGCAGAGTTATAAATGACAACTATCGTCCAAAAATATACTGAAGTAAGGCTGCCAAGAGGACTTGAAAGCGGGGCAGAATTGCAGGAAACCGATTTCAGGAGGTAGACTGGAATTGCATTGAAAGCATAGGAAAAGAGGCAGAACGTCCACAATGATGCACTTGGCCAAAAAGGGCGTATGCGTTTTTTCCTGAATATATTCAGGAAAAAACGCATACGCCCTTTTTGGCCAACCAAGCAAGCTTGCAAAGGAAATCTGCACTACAATGAAGTCTCACTTCCCCCCCCCAGGCAAAAGGGCCATCTGAAAAAAGTGTAAAATCCAGAAAGGCAGGACAGGCCATGGAGAACTGGGAGCCTTGTTATGCTGATGGGCGGGATGTAAACTGCCAACAGACACTCGGGAGAAGTGTATGGTGTTTCCTGAAACATCTAAAAAACAAAGCAACAGAGCCTAGGGCACTTCCACTTATGGTCCTATAGCTTAGGGAAATTAAAATCAAAAAGATACAGCCACCCCAATGTTTGGGACGCCTCTGTTTACAAGAACCTCGTTTACCGTACAAGTTCAATATCACAGAAAGTGAAAAATGGATAAAGAACTTGTGGTACTTACGTACAATGCAGTATCACTCAGCAGTGAAATCTATGTCATCAGGCCCGTAGCAGCACAATGAGTGGATTCAGGTACGATGATTCTAACTGAAATAAGTCACACAGAGAAAGAAACATCATAAGATATCAGTAATACACGGAATGTAAACTTGGCTACACAGGAACTGAATTACAGAACAGAACAGGGTCTCAAATTTAGAAAACCAACTTATGCTTGTTTAAGGGTAAAGGTGAGTTGGGGTGCTGCATAAAACCAGAGATTGAAATGAGCACAGATAAAGTTCCTTAAGCCAAATATGGAATAGACAAGAGCTACTCCTTGCTCAACGAAATGGACTCAACACCGCATATTAAACGCCTAAGAATGTACCTGACTCTTAAGTATCTTAAAACCTATGGATTGCTATGTCTCCGAAAGAGAATCAAGCATGTGTACAGGGACATAAACGCAGCAGTGATAGGATTGGAGAGGATCGGTGAGCAAATGAAGACCCTTTGAAGTCATATTGCATGGTACCCATTCCACGGGTTTCAACTACCCAGGTTTAAGGTATTCTTCCTTCAGCTAAAACATGCATGTGGAACCTAGAGTATGATCAACCATGTGATCGGGAGACGTGTTCAAATATGTCTCAGTTTTCGTACCCTGGTACTCGGGTGCAACATTCCAGACGCTTTACTAACACTCTCCCGACTTGGAGAGTCAGTCCCTTTAACCTCCTGTTTGGCCCAGTTTGCAATTTCTGCGGAAGATGAACAGGAATAGCGAGAACCAATGAGAGACTAGCTGGAGGTGTCTGGACGGGCAAATTTAACTCTCATTTCCCACCAGGAAGAGGAAATAACCAAAGGCTCAGCGTGCCGTGCCGGAACCAGATTAGGGCCTGAAGCCATCCTGCGGTGTTGCGGCCAGCTCACAAGAAAACGAGTTGAAGAAAGGAGCTCAGGGGCACTGTAATTCACAAACCTGCAGAGTTATAAATGACAACTATCGTCCAAAAATATACTGAAGTAAGGCTGCCAAGAGGACTTGAAAGCGGGGCAGAATTGCAGGAAACCGATTTCAGGAGGTAGACTGGAATTGCATTGAAAGCATAGGAAAAGAGGCAGAACGTCCACAATGATGCACTTGGCCAAAAAGGGCGTATGCGTTTTTTCCTGAATATATTCAGGAAAAAACGCATACGCCCTTTTTGGCCAACCAAGCAAGCTTGCAAAGGAAATCTGCACTACAATGAAGTCTCACTTCCCCCCCCCCCCGGTCAAAAGGGCCATCTGAAAAAAGTGTAAAATCCAGAAAGGCAGGACAGGCCATGGAGAACTGGGAGCCTTGTTATGCTGATGGGCGGGATGTAAACTGCCAACAGACACTCGGGAGAAGTGTATGGTGTTTCCTGAAACATCTAAAAAACAAAGCAACAGAGCCTAGGGCACTTCCACTTATGGTCCTATAGCTTAGGGAAATTAAAATCAAAAAGATACAGCCACCCCAATGTTTGGGACGCCTCTGTTTACAAGAACCTCGTTTACCGTACAAGTTCAATATCACAGAAAGTGAAAAATGGATAAAGAACTTGTGGTACTTACGTACAATGCAGTATCACTCAGCAGTGAAATCTATGTCATCAGGCCCGTAGCAGCACAATGAGTGGATTCAGGTACGATGATTCTAACTGAAATAAGTCACACAGAGAAAGAAACATCATAAGATATCAATAATACACGGAATGTAAACTTGGCTACACAGGAACTGAATTACAGAACAGAACAGGGTCTCAAATTTAGAAAACCAACTTATGCTTGTTTAAGGGTAAAGGTGAGTTGGGGTGCTGCATAAAACCAGAGATTGAAATGAGCACAGATAAAGTTCCTTAAGCCAAATATGGAATAGACAAGAGCTACTCCTTGCTCAACGAAATGGACTCAACACCGCATATTAAACGCCTAAGAATGTACCTGACTCTTAAGTATCTTAAAACCTATGGATTGCTATGTCTCCAAAAGAGAATCAAGCATGTGTACAGGGACATAAACGCAGCAGTGATAGGATTGGAGAGGTTCGGTGAGCAAATGAAGACCCTTTGAAGTCATATTGCATGGTACCCATTCCACGGGTTTCAACTACCCAGGTTTAAGGTATTCTTCCTTCAGCTAAAACATGCATGTGGAACCTAGAGTATGATCAACCATGTGATCGGGAGACGTGTTCAAATATGTCTCAGTTTTCGTACCCTGGTACTCGGGTGCAACATTCCAGACGCTTTACTAACACTCTCCCGACTTGGAGAGTCAGTCCCTTTAACCTCCTGTTTGGCCCAGTTTGCAATTTCTGCGGAAGATGAACAGGAATAGCGAGAACCAATGAGAGACTAGCTGGAGGTGTCTGGACGGGCAAATTTAACTCTCATTTCCCACCAGGAAGAGGAAATAACCAAAGGCTCAGCGTGCCGTGCCGGAACCAGATTAGGGCCTGAAGCCATCCTGCGGTGTTGCGGCCAGCTCACAAGAAAACGAGTTGAAGAAAGGAGCTCAGGGGCACTGTAATTCACAAACCTGCAGAGTTATAAATGACAACTATCGTCCAAAAATATACTGAAGTAAGGCTGCCAAGAGGACTTGAAAGCGGGGCAGAATTGCAGGAAACCGATTTCAGGAGGTAGACTGCAATTGCATTGAAAGCATAGGAAAAGAGGCAGAACGTCCACAATGATGCACTTGGCCAAAAAGGGCGTATGCGTTTTTTCCTGAATATATTCAGGAAAGAACGCATACGCCCTTTTTGGCCAACCAAGCAAGCTTGCAAAGGAAATCTGCACTACAATGAAGTCTCACTTCCCCCCGGTCAAAAGGGCCATCTGAAAAAAGTGTAAAATCCAGAAAGGCAGGACAGGCCATGGAGAACTGGGAGCCTTGTTATGCTGATGGGCGGGATGTAAATTGCCAACAGACACTCGGGAGAAGTGTATGGTGTTTCCTGAAACATCTAAAAAACAAAGCAACAGAGCGTAGGGCACTTCCACTTATGGTCCTATAGCTTAGGGAAATTAAAATCAAAAAGATACAGCCACCCCAATGTTTGGGACGCCTCTGTTTACAAGAACCTCGTTTACCGTACAAGTTCAATATCACAGAAAGTGAAAAATGGATAAAGAACTTGTGGTACTTACGTACAATGCAGTATCACTCAGCAGTGAAATCTATGTCATCAGGCCCGTAGCAGCACAATGAGTGGATTCAGGTACGATGATTCTAACTGAAATAAGTCACACAGAAAAAGAAACATCATAAGATATCAGTAATACACGGAATGTAAACTTGGCTACACAGGAACTGAATTACAGAACAGAACAGGGTCTCAAATTTAGAAAACCAACTTATGCTTGTTTAAGGGTAAAGGTGAGTTGGGGTGCTGCATAAAACCAGAGATTGAAATGAGCACAGATAAAGTTCCTTAAGCCAAATATGGAATAGACAAGAGCTACTCCTTGCTCAACGAATTGGACTCAACACCCCATATTAAACGGCTAAGAATGTACCTGACTCTTAAGTATCTTAAAACCTATGGATTGCTATGTCTCCGAAAGAGAATCAAGCGTGTGTACAGGGACATAAACGCAGAAGTGATAGGATTGGAGAGGTTCGGTGAGCAAATGAAGACCCTTTGAAGTCATATTGCATGGTACCCATTCCACGGGTTTCAACTACCCAGGTTTAAGGTATTCTTCCTTCAGCTAAAACATGCATGTGGAACCTAGAGTATGATCAACCATGTGATCGGGAGACGTGTTCAAATATGTCTCAGTTTTCGTACCCTGGTACTCGGGTGCAACATTCCAGACGCTTTACTAACACTCTCCCGAGTTGGAGAGTCAGTCCCTTTAACCTCCTGTTTGGCCCAGTTTGCAATTTCTGCGGAAGATGAACAGGAATAGCGAGAACCAATGAGAGACTAGCTGGAGGTGTCTGGACGGGCAAATTTAACTCTCATTTCCCACCAGGAAGAGGAAATAACCAAAGGCTCAGTGTGCCGTGCCGGAACCAGATTAGGGCCTGAAGCCATCCTGCGGTGTTGCGGCCAGTTCACAAGAAAACGAGTTGAAGAAAGGAGCTCAGGGGCACTGTAATTCACAAACCTGCAGAGTTATAAATGACAACAATCGTCCAAAAATATACTGAAGTAAGGCTGCCAAGAGGACTTGAAAGCGGGGCAGAATTGCAGGAAACCGATTTCAGGAGGTAGACTGGAATTGCATTGAAAGCATAGGAAAAGAGGCAGAACGTCCACAATGATGCACTTGGCCAAAAAGGGCGTATGCGTTTTTTCCTGAATATATTCAGGAAAAAACGCATACGCCCTTTTTGGCCAACCAAGCAAGCTTGCAAAGGAAATCTGCACTACAATGAAGTCTCACTTCCCCCCGGTCAAAAGGGCCATCTGAAAAAAGTGTAAAATCCAGAAAGGCAGGACAGGCCATGGAGAACTGGGAGCCTTGTTATGCTGATGGGCGGGATGTCAATTGCCAACAGACACTCGGGAGAAGTGTATGGTGTTTCCTGAAACATCTAAAAAACAAAGCAACAGAGCCTAGGGCACTTCCACTTATGGTCCTATAGCTTAGGGAAATTAAAATCAAAAAGACACAGCCACCCCAAAGTTTGGGACGCCTCTGTTTACAAGAACCTCGTTTACCGTACAAGTTCAATATCACAGAAAGTGAAAAATGGATAAAGAACTTGTGGTACTTACGTACAATGCAGTATCACTCAGCAGTGAAATCTATGTCATCAGGCCCGTAGCAGCACAATGAGTGGATTCAGGTACGATGATTCTAACTGAAATAAGTCACACAGAAAAAGAAACATCATAAGATATCAGTAATACACGGAATGTAAACTTGGCTACACAGGAACTGAATTACAGAACAGAACAGGGTCTCAAATTTAGAAAAGCAACTTATGCTTGTTTAAGGGAAAAGGTGAGTTGGGGTGCTGCATAAAACCAGAGATTGAAATGAGCACAGATAAAGTTCCTTAAGCCAAATATGGAATAGACAAGAGCTACTCCTTGCTCAACGAAATGGACTCAACACCACATATTAAACGCCTAAGAATGTACGTGACTCTTAAATATCTTAAAACCTATGGATTGCTATGTCTCCGAAAGAGAATCAAGCGTGTGTACAGGGACATAAACGCAGCAGTGATAGGATTGGAGAGGTTCGGTGAGCAAATGAAGACCCTTTGAAGTCATATTGCATGGTACCCATTCCACGGGTTTCAACTACCCAGGTTTAAGGTATTCTTCCTTCAGCTAAAACATGCATGTGGAACGTAGAGTATAATCAACCATGTGATCGGGAGACGTGTTCAAATATGTCTCAGTTTTCCTCCCCTGGTAGTCGGGTGCAACATTCCAGACGCTTTACTAACACTCTCCCGACTTGGAGAGTCAGTCCCTTTAACCTCCTGTTTGGCCCAGTTTGCAATTTCTGCGGAAGATGAACAGGAATAGCGAGAACCAATGAGAGACTAGCTGGAGGTGTCTGGACGGGCAAATTTAACTCTCATTTCCCACCAGGAAGAGGAAATAACCAAAGGCTCAGCGTGCCGTCCCGGAACCAGATTAGGGCCTGAAGCCATCCTGCGGTGTTGCGGCCAGCTCACAAGAAAACGAGTTGAAGAAAGGAGCTCAGGGGCACTGTAATTCACAAACCTGCAGAGTTATAAATGACAACGATCGTCCAAAAATATACTGAAGTAAGGCTGCCAAGAGGACTTGAAAGCGGGGCAGAATTGCAGGAAACCGATTTCAGGAGGTAGACTGGAATTGCATTGAAAGCATAGGAAAAGAGGCAGAACGTCCACAATGATGCACTTGGCCAAAAAGGGCGTATGCGTTTTTTCCTGAATATATTCAGGAAAAAACGCATACGCCCTTTTTGGCCAACCAAGCAAGCTTGCAAAGGAAATCTGCACTACAATGAAGTCTCACTTCCCCCCGGTCAAAAGGGCCATCTGAAAAAAGTGTAAAATCCAGAAAGGCAGGACAGGCCATGGAGAACTGGGAGCCTTGTTATGCTGATGGGCGGGATGTAAACTGCCAACATACACTCGGGAGAAGTGTATGGTGTTTCCTGAAACATCTAAAAAACAAAGCAACAGAGCCTAGGGCACTTCCACTTATGGTCCTATAGCTTAGGGAAATTAAAATCAAAAAGACACAGCCACCCCAATGTTTGGGACGCCTCTGTTTACAAGAACCTCGTTTACCGTACAAGTTCAATATCACAGAAAGTGAAAAATGGATAAAGAACTTGTGGTACTTACGTACAATGCAGTATCACTCAGCAGTGAAATCTATGTCATCAGGCCCGTAGCAGCACAATGAGTGGATTCAGGTACGATGATTCTAACTGAAATAAGTCACACAGAAAAAGAAACATCATAAGATATCAGTAATACACGGAATGTAAACTTGGCTACACAGGAACTGAATTACAGAACAGAACAGGGTCTCAAATTTAGAAAACCAACTTATGCTTGTTTAAGGGTAAAGGTGAGTTGGGGTGCTGCATAAAACCAGAGATTGAACTGAGCACAGATAAAGTTCCTTAAGCCAAATATGGAATAGACAAGAGCTACTCCTTGCTCAACGAAATGGACTCAACACCCCATATTAAACGGCTAAGAATGTACCTGACTCTTAAGTATCTTAAAACCTATGGATTGCTATGTCTCCGAAAGAGAATCAAGCGTGTGTACAGGGACATAAACGCAGCAGTGATAGGATTGGAGAGGTTCGGTGAGCAAATGAAGACCCTTTGAAGTCATATTGCATGGTACCCATTCCACGGGTTTCAACTACCCAGGTTTAAGGTATTCTTCCTTCAGCTAAAACATGCATGTGGAACCTAGAGTATGATCAACCATGTG
This sequence comes from Globicephala melas, assembly GCF_963455315.2. NCBI lineage: Eukaryota > Metazoa > Chordata > Mammalia > Artiodactyla > Delphinidae > Globicephala > Globicephala melas. The sequence continues at coordinate 195,505 of NW_027207459.1, read as the reverse complement.
ATCGGGAGACGTGTTCAAATATGTCTCAGTTTTCGTACCCTGGTACTCGGGTGCAACATTCCAGACGCTTTACTAACACTCTCCCGACTTGGAGAGTCAGTCCCTTTAAACTCCTGTTTGGCCCAGTTTGCAATTTCTGCGGAAGATGAACAGGAATAGCGAGAACCAATGAGAGACTAGCTGGAGGTGTCTGGACGGGCAAATTTAACTCTCATATCCCACCAGGAAGAGGAAATAACCAAAGGCTCAGCGTGCCGTGCCGGAACCAGATTAGGGCCTGAAGCCATCCTGCGGTGTTGCGGCCAGCTCACAAGAAAACGAGTTGAAGAAAGGAGCTCAGGGGCACTGTAATTCACAAACCTGCAGAGTTTTAAATGACAACTATCATCCAAAAATATACTGAAGTAAGGCTGCCAAGAGGACTTGAAAGCGGGGCAGAATTGCAGGAAACCGATTTCAGGAGGTAGACTGGAATTGCATTGAAAGCATAGGAAAAGAGGCAGAACGTCCACAATGATGCACTTGGCCAAAAAGGGCGTATGCGTTTTTTCCTGAATATATTCAGGAAAAAACGCATACGCCCTTTTTGGCCAACCAAGCAAGCTTGCAAAGGAAATCTGCACTACAATGAAGTCTCACTTCCCCCCGGTCAAAAGGGCCATCTGAAAAAAGTGTAAAATCCAGAAAGGCAGGACAGGCCATGGAGAACTGGGAGCCTTGTTATCCTGATGGGCGGGATGTAAACTGCCAACAGACACTCGGGAGAAGTGTATGGTGTTTCCTGAAACATCTAAAAAACAAAGCAACAGAGCCTAGGGCACTTCCACTTATGGTCCTATAGCTTAGGGAAATTAAAATCAAAAAGACACAGCCACCCCAATGTTTGGGACGCCTCTGTTTACAAGAACCTCGTTTACCGTACGAGTTCAATATCACAGAAAGTGAAAAATGGATAAAGAACTTGTGGTACTTACGTACAATGCAGTATCACTCAGCAGTGAAATCTATGTCATCAGGCCCGTAGCAGCACAATGAGTGGATTCAGGTACGATGATTCTAACTGAAATAAGTCACACAGAAAAAGAAACATCATAAGATATCAGTAATACACGGAATGTAAACTTGGCTACACAGGAACTGAATTACAGAACAGAACAGGGTCTCAAATTTAGAAAACCAACTTATGCTTGTTTAAGGGTAAAGGTGAGTTGGGGTGCTGCATAAAACCAGAGATTGAAATGAGCACAGATAAAGTTCCTTAAGCCAAATATGGAATAGACAAGAGCTACTCCTTGCTCAACGAAATGGACTCAACACCCCATATTAAACGCCTAAGAATGTACCTGACTCTTAAGTATCTTAAAACCTATGGATTGCTATGTCTCCGAAAGAGAATCAAGCGTGTGTACAGGGACATAAACGCAGCAGTGATAGGATTGGAGAGTTTCGGTGAGCAAATGAAGACCCTTTGAAGTCATATTGCATGGTACCCATTCCACGGGTTTCAGCTACCCAGGTTTAAGGTATTCTTCCTTCAGCTAAAACATGCATGTGGAACCTAGAGTATGATCAACCATGTGATCGGGAGACGTGTTCAAATATGTCTCAGTTTTCGTACCCTGGTACTCGGGTGCAACATTCCAGACGCTTTACTAACACTCTCCCGACTTGGAGAGTCAGTCCCTTTAACCTCCTGTTTGGCCCAGTTTGCAATTTCTGCGGAAGATGAACAGGAATAGCGAGAACCAATGAGAGACTAGCTGGAGGTGTCTGGACGGGCAAATTTAACTCTCATTTCCCACCAGGAAGAGGAAATAACCAAAGGCTCAGCGTGCCGTGCCGGAACCAGATTAGGGCCTGAAGCCATCCTGCGGTGTTGCGGCCAGCTCACAAGAAAACGAGTTGAAGAAAGGAGCTCAGGGGCACTGTAATTCACAAACCTGCAGAGTTATAAATGACAGCTATCGTCCAAAAATATACTGAAGTAAGGCTGCCAAGAGGACTTGAAAGCGGGGCAGAATTGCAGGAAACCGATTTCAGGAGGTAGACTGGAATTGCATTGAAAGCATAGGAAAAGAGGCAGAACGTCCACAATGATGCACTTGGCCAAAAAGGGCGTATGCGTTTTTTCCTGAATATATTCAGGAAAAAACGCATACGCCCTTTTTGGCCAACCAAGCAAGCTTGCAAAGGAAATCTGCACTACAATGAAGTCTCACTTCCCCCCCACCCCGGTCAAAAGGGCCATCTTAAAAAAGTGTAAAATCCAGAAAGGCAGGACAGGCCATGGAGAACTGGGAGCCTTGTTATGCTGATGGGCGGGATGTAAATTGCCAACAGACACTCGGGAGAAGTGTATGGTGTTTCCTGAAACATCTAAAAAACAAAGCAACAGAGCCTAGGGCACTTCCACTTATGGTCCTATAGCTTAGGGAAATTAAAATCAAAAAGATACAGCCACCCCAATGTTTGGGACGCCTCTGTTTACAAGAACCTCGTTTACCGTACAAGTTCAATATCACAGAAAGTGAAAAATGGATAAAGAACTTGTGGTACTTACGTACAATGCAGTATCACTCAGCAGTGAAATCTATGTCATCAGGCCCGTAGCAGCACAATGAGTGGATTCAGGTACAATGATTCTAACTGAAATAAGTCACACAGAAAAAGAAACATCATAAGATATCACTAATACACGGAATGTAAACTTGGCTACACAGGAACTGAATTACAGAACAGAACAGGGTCTCAAATTTAGAAAACCAACTTATGCTTGTTTAAGGGTAAAGGTGAGTTGGGGTGCTGCATAAAACCAGAGATTGAAATGAGCACAGATAAAGTTCCTTAAGCCAAATATGGAATAGACAAGAGCTACTCCTTGCTCAACGAAATGGACTCAACACCGCATATTAAACGCCTAAGAATGTACCTGACTCTTAAGTATCTTAAAACCTATGGATTGCTATGTCTCCGAAAGAGAATCAAGCATGTGTACAGGGACATAAACGCAGCAGTGATAGGATTGGAGAGGTTCGGTGAGCAAATGAAGACCCTTTGAAGTCATATTGCATGGTACCCATTCCACGGGTTTCAACTACCCAGGTTTAAGGTATTCTTCCTTCAGCTAAAACATGCATGTGGAACCTAGAGTATGATCAACCATGTGATCGGGAGACGTGTTCAAATATGTCTCAGTTTTCGTACCCTGGTACTCGGGTGCAACATTCCAGACGCTTTACTAACACTCTCCCGACTTGGAGAGTCAGTCCCTTTAACCTCCTGTTTGGCCCAGTTTGCAATTTCTGCGGAAGATGAACAGGAATAGCGAGAACCAATGAGAGACTAGCTGGAGGTGTCTGGACGGGCAAATTTAACTCTCATTTCCCACCAGGAAGAGGAAATAACCAAAGGCTCAGCATGCCGTGCCGGAACCAGATTAGGGCCTGAAGCCATCCTGCGGTGTTGCGGCCAGCTCACAAGAAAACGAGTTGAAGAAAGGAGCTCAGGGGCACTGTAATTCACAAACCTGCAGAGTTATAAATGACAACTATCGTCCAAAAATATACTGAAGTAAGGCTGCCAAGAGGACTTGAAAGCGGGGCAGAATTGCAGGAAACCGATTTCAGGAGGTAGACTGGAATTGCATTGAAAGCATAGGAAAAGAGGCAGAACGTCCACAATGATGCACTTGGCCAAAAAGGGCATATGCATTTTTTCCTGAATATATTCAGGAGAAAACGCATACGCCCTTTTTGGCCAACCAAGCAAGCTTGCAAAGGAAATCTGCACTACAATGAAGTCTCACTTCCCCCCGGTCAAAAGGGCCATCTGAAAAAAGTGTAAAATCCAGAAAGGCAGGACAGGCCATGGAGAACTGGGAGCCTTGTTATGCTGATGGGCGGGATGTAAATTGCCAACAGACACTCGGGAGAAGTGTATGGTGTTTCCTGAAACATCTAAAAAACAAAGCAACACAGCCTAGGGCACTTCCACTTATGGTCCTATAGCTTAGGGAAATTAAAATCAAAAAGATACAGCCACCCCAATGTTTGGGACGCCTCTGTTTACAAGAACCTCGTTTACCGTACAAGTTCAATATCACAGAAAGTGAAAAATGGATAAAGAACTTGTGGTACTTACGTACAATGCAGTATCACTCAGCAGTGAAATCTATGTCATCAGGCCCGTAGCAGCACAATGAGTGGATTCAGGTACGATGATTCTAACTGAAATAAGTCACACAGAAAAAGAAACATCATAAGATATCACTAATACACGGAATGTAAACTTGGCTACACAGGAACTGAATTACAGAACAGAACAGGGTCTCAAATTTAGAAAACCAACTTATGCTTGTTTAAGGGTAAAGGTGAGTTGGGGTGCTGCATAAAACCAGAGATTGAAATGAGCACAGATAAAGTTCCTTAAGCCAAATATGGAATAGACAAGAGCTACTCCTTGCTCAACGAAATGGACTCAACACCGCATATTAAACGCCTAAGAATGTACCTGACTCTTAAGTATCTTAAAACCTATGGATTGCTATGTCTCCGAAAGAGAATCAAGCATGTGTACAGGGACATAAACGCAGCAGTGATAGGATTGGAGAGGTTCGGTGAGCAAATGAAGACCCTTTGAAGTCATATTGCATGGTACCCATTCCACGGGTTTCAACTACCCAGGTTTAAGGTATTCTTCCTTCAGCTAAAACATGCATGTGGAACCTAGAGTATGATCAACCATGTGATCGGGAGACGTGTTCAAATATGTCTCAGTTTTCGTACCCTGGTACTCGGGTGCAACATTCCAGACGCTTTACTAACACTCTCCCGACTTGGAGAGTCAGTCCCTTTAACCTCCTGTTTGGCCCAGTTTGCAATTTCTGCGGAAGATGAACAGGAATAGTGAGAACCAATGAGAGACTAGCTGGAGGTGTCTGGACGGGCAAATTTAACTCTCATTTCCCACCAGGAAGAGGAAATAACCAAAGGCTCAGCGTGCCGTGCCGGAACCAGATTAGGGCCTGAAGCCATCCTGCGGTGTTGCGGCCAGCTCACAAGAAAACGAGTTGAAGAAAGGAGCTCAGGGGCACTGTAATTCACAAACCTGCAGAGTTATAAATGACAACTATCGTCCAAAAATATACTGAAGTAAGGCTGCCAAGAGGACTTGAAAGCGGGGCAGAATTGCAGGAAACCGATTTCAGGAGGTAGACTGGAATTGCATTGAAAGCATAGGAAAAGAGGCAGAACGTCCACAATGATGCACTTGGCCAAAAAGGGCGTATCCGTTTTTTCCTGAATATATTCAGGAAAAAACGCATACGCCCTTTTTGGCCAACCAAGCAAGCTTGCAAAGGAAATCTGCACTACAATGAAGTCTCACTTCCCCCCGGTCAAAAAGGCCATCTGAAAAAAGTGTAAAATCCAGAAAGGCAGGACAGGCCATGGAGAACTGGGAGCCTTGTTATGCTGATGGGCGGGATGTAAATTGCCAACAGACACTCCGGAGAAGTGTATGGTGTTTCCTGAAACATCTAAAAAACAAAGCAACAGAGCCTAGGGCACTTCCACTTATGGTCTTATAGCTTAGGGAAATTAAAATCAAAAAGATACAGCCACCCAAATGTATGGGACGCCTCTCTTTACAGGAACCTCGTTTACCGTACAAGTTCAATATCACAGAAAGTGAAAAATGGATAAAGAACTTGTGGTACTTACGTACAATGCAGTATCACTCAGCAGTGAAATCTATGTCATCAGGCCCGTAACAGCACAATGAGTGGATTCAGGTACGATGATTCTAACTGAAATAAGTCACACAGAAAAAGAAACATCATAAGATATCAGTAATACACGGAATGTAAACTTGGCTACACAGGAACTGAATTACAGAACAGAACAGGGTCTCAAATTTAGAAAACCAACTTATGCTTGTTTAAGGGTAAAGGTGAGTTGGGGTGCTGCATAAAACCAGAGATTGAAATGAGCACAGATAAAGTTCCTTAAGCCAAATATGGAATAGACAAGAGCTACTCCTTGCTCAACGAAATGGACTCAACACCGCATATTAAACGCCTAAGAATGTACCTGACTCTTAAGTATCTTAAAACCTATGGATTGCTATGTCTCCGAAAGAGAATCAAGCATGTGTACAGGGACATAAACGCAGCAGTGATAGGATTGGAGAGGTTCGGTGAGCAAATGAAGACCCTTTGAAGTCATATTGCATGGTACCCATTCCACGGGTTTCAACTACCCAGGTTTAAGGTATTCTTCCTTCAGCTAAAACATGCATGTGGAACCTAGAGTATGATCAACCATGTGATCGGGAGACGTGTTCAAATATGTCTCAGTTTTCGTACCCTGGTACTCGGGTGCAACATTCCAGACGCTTTACTAACACTCTCCCGACTTGGAGAGTCAGTCCCTTTAACCTCCTGTTTGGCCCAGTTTGCAATTTCTGCGGAAGATGAACAGGAATAGCGAGAACCAATGAGAGACTAGCTGGAGGTGTCTGGACGGGCAAATTTAACTCTCATTTCCCACCAGGAAGAGGAAATAACCAAAGGCTCAGCGTGCCGTGCCGGAACCAGATTAGGGCCTGAAGCCATCCTGCGGTGTTGCGGCCAGCTCACAAGAAAACGAGTTGAAGAAAGGAGCTCAGGGGCACTGTAATTCACAAACCTGCAGAGTTATAAATGACAACTATCGTCCAAAAATATACTGAAGTAAGGCTGCCAAGAGGAGTTGAAAGCGGGACAGAATTGCAGGAAACCGATTTCAGGAGGTAGACTGGAATTGCATTGAAAGCATAGGAAAAGAGGCAGAACGTCCACAATGATGCACTTGGCCAAAAAGGGCGTATGCGTTTTTTCCTGAATATATTCAGGAAAAAACGCATACGCCCTTTTTGGCCAACCAAGCAAGCTTGCAAAGGAAATTTGCACTACAATGAAGTCTCACTTCCCCCCCCACCGGTCAAAAGGGCCATCTGAAAAAAGTGTAAAATCCAGAAAGGCAGGACAGGCCATGGAGAACTGGGAGCCTTGTTATGCTGATGGGCGGGATGTAAATTGCCAACAGACACTCGGGAGAAGTGTATGGTGTTTCCTGAAACATCTAAAAAACAAAGCAACAGAGCCTAGGGCACTTCCACTTATGGTCCTATAGCTTAGGGAAATTAAAATCAAAAAGATACAGCCACCCCAATGTTTGGGACGCCTCTGTTTACAAGAACCTCGTTTACCGTACAAGTTCAATATCACAGAAAGTGAAAAATGGATAAAGAACTTGTGGTACTTACGTACAATGCAGTATCACTCAGCAGTGAAATCTATGTCATCAGGCCCGTAGCAGCACAATGAGTGGATTCAGGTACGATGATTCTAACTGAAATAAGTCACACAGAAAAAGAAACATCATAAGATATCAGTAATACACGGAATGTAAACTTGGCTACACAGGAACTGAATTACAGAACAGAACAGGGTCTCAAATTTAGAAAACCAACTTATGCTTGTTTAAGGGTAAAGGTGAGTTGGGGTGCTGCATAAAACCAGAGATTGAAATGAGCACAGATAAAGTTCCTTAAGCCAAATATGGAATAGACAGGAGCTACTCCTTGCTCAACGAAATGGACTCAACACCGCATATTAAACGCCTAAGAATGTACCTGACTCTTAAGTATCTTAAAACCTATGGATTGCTATGTCTCCGAAAGAGAATCAAGCATGTGTACAGGGACATAAACGCAGCAGTGATAGGATTGGAGAGGTTCGGTGAGCAAATGAAGACCCTTTGAAGTCATATTGCATGGTACCCATTCCACGGGTTTCAACTACCCAGGTTTAAGGTATTCTTCCTTCAGCTAAAACATGCATGTGGAACCTAGAGTATGATCAACCATGTGATCGGGAGATGTGTTTAAATATGTCTCAGTTTTCGTACCCTGGTACTCGGGTGCAACATTCCAGACGCTTTACTAACACTCTCCCGACTTGGAGAGTCATTCCCTTTAACCTCCTGTTTGGCCCAGTTTGCAATTTCTGCGGAAGATGAACAGGAATAGCGAGAACCAATGAGAGACTAGCTGGAGGTGTCTGGACGGGCAAATTTAACTCTCATTTCCCACCAGGAAGAGGAAATAACCAAAGGTTCAGCGTGCCGTGCCAGAACCAGATTAGGGCCTGAAGCCATCCTGCGGTGTTGTGGCCAGCTCACAAGAAAACGAGTTGAAGAAAGGAGCTCAGGGGCACTGTAATTCACAAACCTGCAGAGTTATAAATGACAGCTATCGTCCAAAAATATACTGAAGTAAGGCTGCCAAGAGGACTTGAAAGCGGGGCAGAATTGCAGGAAACCGATTTCAGGAGGTAGACTGGAATTGCATTGAAAGCATAGGAAAAGAGGCAGAACGTCCACAATGATGCACTTGGCCAAAAAGGGCGTATGCGTTTTTTCCTGAATATATTCAGGAAAAAACACATACGCCCTTTTTGGCCAACCAAGCAAGTTTGCAAAGGAAATCTGCACTACAATGAAGTCTCACTTCCTCCCGGTCAAAAGGGCCATCTGAAAAAAGTGTAAAATCCAGAAAGGCAGGACAGGCCATGGAGAACTGGGAGCCTTGTTATGCTGATGGGCGGGATGTAAATTGCCAACAGACACTCGGGAGAAGTGTATGGTGTTTCCTGAAACATCTAAAAAACAAAGCAACAGAGCCTAGGGCACTTCCACTTATGGTCTTATAGCTTAGGGAAATTAAAATCAAAAAGATACAGCCACCCCAATGTATGTGACGCCTCTGTTTACAAGAACCTCGTTTACCGTACAAGTTCAATATCACAGAAAGTGAAAAATGGATAAAGAACTTGTGGTACTTACGTACAATGCAGTATCACTCAGCAGTGAAATCTATGTCATCAGGCCCGTAGCAGCACAATGAGTGGATTCAGGTACGATGATTCTAACTGAAATAAGTCACACAGAAAAAGAAACATCATAAGATATCAGTAATACACGGAATGTAAACTTGGCTACACAGGAACTGAATTACAGAACAGAACAGTGTCTCAAATTTAGAAAACCAACTTATGCTTGTTTAAGGGTAAAGGTGAGTTGGGGTGCTGCATAAAACCAGAGATTGAAATGAGCACAGATAAAGTTCCTTAAGCCAAATATGGAATAGACAAGAGCTACTCCTTGCTCAACGAAATGGACTCAACACCCCATATTAAACGCCTAAGAATGTACCTGACTCTTAAGTATCTTAAAACCTATGGATTGCTATGTCTCCGAAAGAGAATCAAGCATGTGTACAGGGACATAAACGCAGCAGTGATAGGATTGGAGAGGTTCGGTGAGCAAATGAAGACCCTTTGAAGTCATATTGCATGGTACCCATTCCACGGGTTTCAACTACCCAGGTTTAAGGTATTCTTCCTTCAGCTAAAACATGCATGTGGAACCTAGAGTATGATCAACCATGTGATCGGGAGACGTGTTCAAATATGTCTCAGTTTTCGTACCCTGGTACTCGGGTGCAACATTCCAGACGCTTTACTAACACTCTCCCGACTTGGAGAGTCAGTCCCTTTAACCTCCTGTTTGGCCCAGTTTGCAATTTCTGCGGAAGATGAACAGGAATAGCGAGAACCAATGAGAGACTAGCTGGAGGTGTCTGGACGGGCAAATTTAACTCTCATTTCCCACCAGGAAGAGGAAATAACCAAAGGCTCAGCATGCCGTGCCGGAACCAGATTAGGGACTGAAGCCATCCTGCGGTGTTGCGGCCAGCTCACAAGAAAACGAGTTGAAGAAAGGAGCTCAGGGGCACTGTAATTCACAAACCTGCAGAGTTATAAATGACAACTATCGTCCAAAAATATACTGAAGTAAGGCTGCCAAGAGGAGTTGAAAGCGGGGCAGAATTGCAGGAAACCGATTTCAGGAGGTAGACTGGAATTGCATTGAAAGCATAGGAAAAGAGGCAGAACGTCCACAATGATGCACTTGGCCAAAAAGGGCGTATGCGTTTTTTCCTGAATATATTCAGGAAAAAACGCATACGCCCTTTTTGGCCAACCAAGCAAGCTTGCAAAGGAAATTTGCACTACAATGAAGTCTCACTTCCCCCCCCCCGGTCAAAAGGGCCATCTGAAAAAAGTGTAAAATCCAGAAAGGCAGGACAGGCCATGGAGAACTGGGAGCCTTGTTATGCTGATGGGCGGGATGTAAATTGCCAACAGACACTCGGGAGAAGTGTATGGTGTTTCCTGAAACATCTAAAAAACAAAGCAACAGAGCCTAGGGCACTTCCACTTATGGTCCTATAGCTTAGGGAAATTAAAATCAAAAAGATACAGCCACCCCAATGTTTGGGACGCCTCTGTTTACAAGAACCTCGTTTACCGTACAAGTTCAATATCACAGAAAGTGAAAAATGGATAAAGAACTTGTGGTACTTACGTACAATGCAGTATCACTCAGCAGTGAAATCTATGTCATCAGGCCCGTAGCAGCACAATGAGTGGTTTCAGGTATGATGATTCTAACTGAAATAAGTCACACAGAAAAAGAAACATCATAAGATATCAGTAATACACGGAATGTAAACTTGGCTACACAGGAACTGAATTACAGAACAGAACAGGGTCTCAAATTTAGAAAACCAACTTATGCTTGTTTAAGGGTAAAGGTGAGTTGGGGTGCTGCATAAAACCAGAGATTGAAATGAGCACAGATAAAGTTCCTTAAGCCAAATATGGAATAGACAAGAGCTACTCCTTGCTCAACGAAATGGACTCAACATCGCATATTAAACGCCTAAGAATGTACCTGACTCTTAAGTATCTTAAAACCTATGGATTGCTATGTCTCCGAAAGAGAATCAAGCATGTGTACAGGGACATAAACGCAGCAGTGATAGGATTGGAGAGGTTCGGTGAGCAAATGAAGACCCTTTGAAGTCATATTGCATGGTACCCATTCCACGGGTTTCAACTACCCAGGTTTAAGGTATTCTTCCTTCAGCTAAAACATGCATGTGGAACCTAGAGTATGATCAACCATGTGATCGGGAGACGTGTTCAAATATGTCTCAGTTTTCGTACCCTGGTACTCGGGTGCAACATTCCAGACGCTTTACTAACACTCTCCCGACTTGGAGAGTCAGTCCCTTTAACCTCCTGTTTGGCCCAGTTTGCAATTTCTGCGGAAGATGAACAGGAATAGCGAGAACCAATGAGAGACTAGCTGGAGGTGTCTGGACGGGCAAATTTAACTCTCATTTCCCACCAGGAAGAGGAAATAACCAAAGGCTCAGCGTGCCGTGCCGGAACCAGATTAGGGCCTGAAGCCATCCTGCGGTGTTGCGGCCAGCTCACAAGAAAACGAGTTGAAGAAAGGAGCTCAGGGGCACTGTAATTCACAAACCTGCAGAGTTATAAATGACAACTATCGTCCAAAAATATACTGAAGTAAGGCTGCCAAGAGGACTTGAAAGCGGGGCAGAATTGCAGGAAACCGATTTCAGGAGGTAGACTGGAATTGCATTGAAAGCATAGGAAAAGAGGCAGAACGTCCACAATGATGCACTTGGCCAAAAAGGGCGTATGCGTTTTTTCCTGAATATATTCAGGAAAAAACGCATACGCCCTTTTTGGCCAACCAAGCAAGTTTGCAAAGGAAATCTGCACTACAATGAAGTCTCACTTCCCCCCGGTCAAAAGGGCCATCTGAAAAAAGTGTAAAATCCAGAAAGGCAGGACAGGCCATGGAGAACTGGGAGCCTTGTTATGCTGATGGGCGGGATGTAAATTGCCAACAGACACTCGGGAGAAGTGTATGGTGTTTCCTGAAACATCTAAAAAACAAAGCAACAGAGCCTAGGGCACTTCCACTTATGGTCTTATAGCTTAGGGAAATTAAAATCAAAAAGATACAGCCACCCCAATGTATGGGACGCCTCTGTTTACAAGAACCTCGTTTACCGTACAAGTTCAATATCACAGAAAGTGAAAAATGGATAAAGAACTTGTGGTACTTACGTACAATGCAGTATCACTCAGCAGTGAAATCTATGTCATCAGGCCCGTAGCAGCACAATGAGTGGATTCAGGTACGATGATTCTAACTGAAATAAGTCACACAGAAAAAGAAACATCATAAGATATCAGTAATACACGGAATGTAAACTTGGCTACACAGGAACTGAATTACAGAACAGAACAGGGTCTCAAATTTAGAAAACCAACTTATGCTTGTTTAAGGGTAAAGGTGAGTTGGGGTGCTGCATAAAACCAGAGATTGAAATGAGCACAGATAAAGTTCCTTAAGCCAAATATGGAATAGACAAGAGCTACTCCTTGCTCAACGAAATGGACTCAACACCGCATATTAAACGCCTAAGAATGTACCTGACTCTTAAGTATCTTAAAACCTATGGATTGCTATGTCTCCGAAAGAGAATCAAGCATGTGTACAGGGACATAAACGCAGCAGTGATAGGATTGGAGAGGTTCGGTGAGCAAATGAAGACCCTTTGAAGTCATATTGCATGGTACCCATTCCACGGGTTTCAACTACCCAGGTTTAAGGTATTCTTCCTTCAGCTAAAACATGCATGTGGAACCTAGAGTATGATCAACCATGTGATCGGGAGACGTGCTCAAATATGTCTTAGTTTTCGTACCCTGGTACTCGGGTGCAACATTCCAGACGCTTTACTAACACTCTCCCGACTTGGAGAGTCAGTCCCTTTAACCTCCTGTTTGGCCCAGTTTGCAATTTCTGCGGAAGATGAACAGGAATAGGGAGAACCAATGAGAGACTAGCTGGAGGTGTCTGGACGGGCAAATTTAACTCTCATTTCCCACCAGGAAGAGGAAATAACCAAAGGCTCAGTGTGCCGTGCCGGAACCAGATTAGGGCCTGAAGCCATCCTGCGGTGTTGCGGCCAGCTCACAAGAAAACGAGTTGAAGAAAGGAGCTCAGGGGCACTGTAATTCACAAACCTGCAGAGTTATAAATGACAACTATCGTCCAAAAATATACTGAAGTAAGGCTGCCAAGAGGACTTGAAAGCGGGGCAGAATTGCAGGAAACCGATTTCAGGAGGTAGACTGGAATTGCATTGAAAGCATAGGAAAAGAGGCAGAACGTCCACAATGATGCACTTGGCCAAAAAGGGCATATGCATTTTTTCCTGAATATATTCAGGTAAAAACGCATACGCCCTTTTTGGCCAACCAAGCAAGCTTGCAAAGGAAATCTGCACTACAATGAAGTCTCACTTCCCCCCCACCCCGGTCAAAAGGGCCATCTGAAAAAAGTGTAAAATCCAGAAAGGCAGGACAGGCCATGGAGAACTGGGAGCCTTGTTATGCTGATGGGCGGGATGTAAATTGCCAACAGACACTCGGGAGAAGTGTATGGTGTTTCCTGAAACATCTAAAAAACAAAGCAACATAGCCTAGGGCACTTCCACTTATGGTCCTATAGCTTAGGGAAATTAAAATCAAAAAGATACAGCCACCCCAATGTTTGGGACGCCTCTGTTTACAAGAACCTTGTTTACCGTACAAGTTCAATATCACAGAAAGTGAAAAATGGATAAAGAACTTGTGGTACTTACGTACAATGCAGTATCACTCAGCAGTGAAATCTATGTCATCAGGCCCGTAGCAGCACAATGAGTGGATTCAGGTACGATGATTCTAACTGAAATAAGTCACACAGAAAAAGAAACATCATAAGATATCAGTAATACACGGAATGTAAACTTGGCTACACAGGAACTGAATTACAGAACAGAACAGGGTCTCAAATTTAGAAAACCAACTTATGCTTGTTTAAGGGTAAAGGTGAGTTGGGTTGCTGCATAAAACCAGAGATTGAAATGAGCACAGATAAAGTTCCTTAAGCCAAATATGGAATAGACAAGAGCTACTCCTTGCTCAACGAAATGGACTCAACACCGCATATTAAACGCCTAAGAATGTACCTGACTCTTAAGTATCTTAAAACCTATGGATTGCTATGTCTCCGAAAGAGAATCAAGCATGTGTACAGGGACATAAATGCAGCAGTGATAGGATTGGAGAGGTTCGGTGAGCAAATGAAGACCCTTTGAAGTCATATTGCATGGTACCCATTCCACGGGTTTCAACTACCCAGGTTTAAGGTATTCTTCCTTCAGCTAAAACATGCATGTGGAACCTAGAGTATGATCAACCATGTGATCGGGAGACGTGTTCAAATATGTCTCAGTTTTCGTACCCTGGTACTCGGGTGCAACATTCCAGACGCTTTACTAACACTCTCCCGACTTGGAGAGTCAGTCCCTTTAACCTCCTGTTTGGCCCAGTTTGCAATTTCTGCGGAAGATGAACAGGAATAGCGAGAACCAATGAGAGACTAGCTGGAGGTGTCTGGACGGGCAAATTTAACTCTCATTTCCCACCAGGCAGAGGAAATAACCAAAGGCTCAGCGTGCCGTGCCGGAACCAGATTAGGGCCTGAAGCCATCCTGCGGTGTTGCGGCCAGCTCACAAGAAAACGAGTTGAAGAAAGGAGCTCAGGGGCACTGTAATTCACAAACCTGCAGAGTTATAAATGACAACTATCGTCCAAAAATATACTGAAGTAAGGCTGCCAAGAGGACTTGAAAGCGGGGCAGAATTGCAGGAAACCGATTTCAGGAGGTAGACTGGAATTGCATTGAAAGCATAGGAAAAGAGGCAGAACGTCCACAATGATGCACTTGGCCAAAAAGGGCGTATGCGTTTTTTCCTGAATATATTCAGGAAAAAACGCATACGCCCTTTTTGGCCAACCAAGCAAGCTTGCAAAGGAAATCTGCACTACAATGAAGTCTCACTTCCCCCCGGTCAAAAAGGCCATCTGAAAAAAGTGTAAAATCCAGAAAGGCAGGACAGGCCATGGAGAACTGGGAGCCTTGTTATACTGATGGGCGGGATGTAAATTGCCAACAGACACTCGGGAGATGTGTATGGTGTTTCCTGAAACATCTAAAAAACAAAGCAACAGAGCCTAGGGCACTTCCACTTATGGTCCTATAGCTTAGGGAAATTAAAATCAAAAAGATACAGCCACCCCAATGTTTGGGACGCCTCTGTTTACAAGAACCTCGTTTACCGTACAAGTTCAATATCACAGAAAGTGAAAAATGGATAAAGAACTTGTGGTACTTACGTACAATGCAGTATCACTCAGCAGTGAAATCTATGTCATCAGGCCCGTAGCAGCACAATGAGTGGATTCAGGTACGATGATTCTAACTGAAATAAGTCACACAGAAAAAGAAACATCATAAGATATCACTAATACACGGAATGTAAACTTGGCTACACAGGAACTGAATTACAGAACAGAACAGGGTCTCAAATTTAGAAAACCAACTTATGCTTGTTTAAGGGTAAAGGTGAGTTGGGGTGCTGCATAAAACCAGAGATTGAAATGAGCACAGATAAAGTTCCTTAAGCCAAATATGGAATAGACAAGAGCTACTCCTTGCTCAACGAAATGGACTCAACACCGCATATTAAACGCCTAAGAATGTACCTGACTCTTAAGTATCTTAAAACCTATGGATTGCTATGTCTCCGAAAGAGAATCAAGCATGTGTACAGGGACATAAACGCAGCAGTGATAGGATTGGAGAGGTTCGGTGAGCAAATGAAGACCCTTTGAAGTCATATTGCATGGTACCCATTCCACGGGTTTCAACTACCCAGGTTTAAGGTATTCTTCCTTCAGCTAAAACATGCATGTGGAACCTAGAGTATGATCAACCATGTGATCGGGAGATGTGTTTAAATATGTCTCAGTTTTCGTACCCTGGTACTCGGGTGCAACATTCCAGACGCTTTACTAACACTCTCCCGACTTGGAGAGTCAGTCCCTTTAACCTCCTGTTTGGCCCAGTTTGCAATTTCTGCGGAAGATGAACAGGAATAGCGAGAACCAATGAGAGACTAGCTGGAGGTGTCTGGACGGGCAAATTTAACTCTCATTTCCCACCAGGAAGAGGAAATAACCAAAGGCTCAGCGTGCCGTGCCGGAACCAGATTAGGGCCTGAAGCCATCCTGCGGTGTTGCGGCCAGCTCACAAGAAAACGAGTTGAAGAAAGGAGCTCAGGGGCACTGTAATTCACAAACCTGCAGAGTTATAAATGACAACTATCGTCCAAAAATATACTGAAGTAAGGCTGCCAAGAGGACTTGAAAGCGGGGCAGAATTGCAGGAAACCGATTTCAGGAGGTAGACTGGAATTGCATTGAAAGCATAGGAAAAGAGGCAGAACGTCCACAATGATGCACTTGGCCAAAAAGGGCGTATGCGTTTTTTCCTGAATATATTCAGGAAAAAACACATACGCCCTTTTTGGCCAACCAAGCAAGTTTGCAAAGGAAATCTGCACTACAATGAAGTCTCACTTCCCCCCGGTCAAAAGGGCCATCTGAAAAAAGTGTAAAATCCAGAAAGGCAGGACAGGCCATGGAGAACTGGGAGCCTTGTTATGCTGATGGGCGGGATGTAAATTGCCAACAGACACTCGGGAGAAGTGTATGGTGTTTCCTGAAACATCTAAAAAACAAAGCAACAGAGCCTAGGGCACTTCCACTTATGGTCTTATAGCTTAGGGAAATTAAAATCAAAAAGATACAGCCACCCCAATGTTTGGGACGCCTCTGTTTACAAGAACCTCGTTTACCGTACAAGTTCAATATCACAGAAAGTGAAAAATGGATAAAGAACTTGTGGTACTTACGTACAATGCAGTATCACTCAGCAGTGAAATCTATGTCATCAGGCCCGTAACAGCACAATGAGTGGATTCAGGTACGATGATTCTAACTGAAATAAGTCACACAGAAAAAGAAACATCATAAGATATCAGTAATACACGGAATGTAAACTTGGCTACACAGGAACTGAATTACAGAACAGAACAGTGTCTCAAATTTAGAAAACCAACTTATGCTTGTTTAAGGTAAAGGTGAATTGGGGTGCTGCATAAAACCAGAGATTGAAATGAGCACAGATAAAGTTCCTTAAGCCAAATATGGAATAGACAAGAGCTACTCCTTGCTCAACGAAATGGACTCAACACCGCATATTAAACGCCTAAGAATGTACCTGACTCTTAAGTATCTTAAAACCTATGGATTGCTATGTCTCCGAAAGAGAATCAAGCATGTGTACAGGGACATAAACGCAGCAGTGATAGGATTGGAGAGGTTCGGTGAGCAAATGAAGACCCTTTGAAGTCATATTGCATGGTACCCATTCCACGGGTTTCAACTACCCAGGTTTAAGGTATTCTTCCTTCAGCTAAAACATGCATGTGGAACCTAGAGTATGATCAACCATGTGATCGGGAGACGTGTTCAAATATGTCTCAGTTTTCGTACCCTGGTACTCGGGTGCAACATTCCAGACGCTTTACTAACACTCTCCCGACTTGGAGAGTCAGTCCCTTTAACCTCCTGTTTGGCCCAGTTTGCAATTTCTGCGGAAGATGAACAGGAATAGCGAGAACCAATGAGAGACTAGCTGGAGGTGTCTGGACGGGCAAATTTAACTCTCATTTCCCACCAGGAAGAGGAAATAACCAAAGGCTCAGCGTGCCGTGCCGGAACCAGATTAGGGCCTGAAGCCATCCTGCGGTGTTGCGGCCAGCTCACAAGAAAACGAGTTGAAGAAAGGAGCTCAGGGGCACTGTAATTCACAAACCTGCAGAGTTATAAATGACAACTATCGTCCAAAAATATACTGAAGTAAGGCTGCCAAGAGGACTTGAAAGCGGGGCAGAATTGCAGGAAACCGATTTCAGGAGGTAGACTGGAATTGCATTGAAAGCATAGGAAAAGAGGCAGAACGTCCACAATGATGCACTTGGCCAAAAAGGGCGTATGTGTTTTTTCCTGAATATATTCAGGAAAAAACGCATACGCACTTTTTGGCCAACCAAGCAAGCTTGCAAAGGAAATCTGCACTACAATGAAGTCTCACTTCCCCCCGGTCAAAAAGGCCATCTGAAAAAAGTGTAAAATCCAGAAAGGCAGGACAGGCCATGGAGAACTGGGAGCCTTGTTATACTGATGGGCGGGATGTAAATTGTCAACAGACACTCGGGCGAAGTGTATGGTGTTTCCTGAAACGTCTAAAAAACAAAGCAACAGAGCCTAGGGCACTTCCACTTATGGTCCTATAGCTTAGGGAAATTAAAATCAAAAAGATACAGCCACCCCAATGTTTGGGACGCCTCTGTTTACAAGAACCTCGTTTACCGTACAAGTTCAATATCACAGAAAGTGAAAAATGGATAAAGAACATGTGGTACTTACGTACAATGCAGTATCACTCAGCAGTGAAATCTATGTCATCAGGCCCGTAGCAGCACAATGAGTGGATTCAGGTACGATGATTCTAACTGAAATAAGTCACACAGAAAAAGAAACATCATAAGATATCAGTAATACACGGAATGTAAACTTGGCTACACAGGAACTGAATTACAGAACAGAACAGGGTCTCAAATTTAGAAAACCAACCTATGCTTGTTTAAGGGTAAAGGTGAGTTGGGGTGCTGCATAAAACCAGAGATTGAAATGAGCACAGATAAAGTTCCTTAAGCCAAATATGGAATAGACAAGAGCTACTCCTTGCTCAACGAAATGGACTCAACACCGCATATTAAACGCCTAAGAATGTACCTGACTCTTAAGTATCTTAAAACCTATGGATTGCTATGTCTCCGAAAGAGAATCAAGCATGTGTACAGGGACATAAACGCAGCAGTGATAGGATTGGAGAGGTTCGGTGAGCAAATGAAGACCCTTTGAAGTCATATTGCATGGTACCCATTCCACGGGTTTCAACTACCCAGGTTTAAGGTATTCTTCCTTCAGCTAAAACATGCATGTGGAACCTAGAGTATGATCAACCATGTGATCGGGAGATGTGTTTAAATATGTCTCAGTTTTCGTACCCTGGTACTCGGGTGCAACATTCCAGACGCTTTACTAACACTCTCCCGACTTGGAGAGTCAGTCCCTTTAACCTCCTGTTTGGCCCAGTTTGCAATTTCTGCGGAAGATGAACAGGAATAGCGAGAACCAATGAGAGACTAGCTGGAGGTGTCTGGACGGGCAAATTTAACTCTCATTTCCCACCAGGAAGAGGAAATAACCAAAGGCTCAGCGTGCCGTGCCGGAACCAGATTAGGGCCTGAAGCCATCCTGCGGTGTTGCGGCCAGCTCACAAGAAAACGAGTTGAAGAAAGGAGCTCAGGGGCACTGTAATTCACAAACCTGCAGAGTTATAAATGACAACTATCGTCCAAAAATATACTGAAGTAAGGCTGCCAAGAGGACTTGAAAGCGGGGCAGAATTGCAGGAAACCGATTTCAGGAGGTAGACTGGAATTGCATTGAAAGCATAGGAAAAGAGGCAGAACGTCCACAATGATGCACTTGGCCAAAAAGGGCGTATGCGGTTTTTCCTGAATATATTCAGGAAAAAACACATACGCCCTTTTTGGCCAACCAAGCAAGTTTGCAAAGGAAATCTGCACTACAATGAAGTCTCACTTCCCCCCGGTCAAAAGGGCCATCTGAAAAAAGTGTAAAATCCAGAAAGGCAGGACAGGCCATGGAGAACTGGGAGCCTTGTTATACTGATGGGCGGGATGTAAATTGCCAACAGACACTCGGGAGAAGTGTATGGTGTTTCCTGAAACATCTAAAAAACAAAGCAACAGAGCCTAGGGCACTTCCACTTATGGTCCTATAGCTTAGGGAAATTAAAATAAAAAAGATACAGCCACCCCAATGTTTGGGACGCCTCTGTTTACAAGAACCTCGTTTACCGTACAAGTTCAATATCACAGAAAGTGAAAAATGGATAAAGAACTTGTGGTACTTACGTACAATGCAGTATCACTCAGCAGTGAAATCTATGTCATCAGGCCCGTAGCAGCACAATGAGTGGATTCAGGTACGATGATTCTAACTGAACTAAGTCACACAGAAAAAGAAACATCATAAGATATCACTAATACACGGAATGTAAACTTGGCTACACAGGAACTGAATTACAGAACAGAACAGGGTCTCAAATTTAGAAAACCAACTTATGCTTGTTTAAGGGTAAAGGTGAGTTGGGGTGCTGCATAAAACCAGAGATTGAAATGAGCACAGATAAAGTTCCTTAAGCCAAATATGGAATAGACAAGAGCTACTCCTTGCTCAACGAAATGGACTCAACACCGCATATTAAACGCCTAAGAATGTACCTGACTCTTAAGTATCTTAAAACCTATGGATTGCTATGTCTCCGAAAGAGAATCAAGCATGTGTACAGGGACGTAAACGCAGCAGTGATAGGATTGGAGAGGTTCGGTGAGCAAATGAAGACCCTTTGAAGTCATATTGCATGGTACCCATTCCACGGGTTTCAACTACCCAGGTTTCAGGTATTCTTCCTTCAGCTAAAACATGCATGTGGAACCTAGAGTATGATCAACCATGTGATCGGGAGACGTGTTCAAATATGTCTCAGTTTTCGTACCCTGGTACTCGGGTGCAACATTCCAGACGCTTTACTAACACTCTCCCGACTTGGAGAGTCAGTCCCTTTAACCTCCTGTTTGGCCCAGTTTGCAATTTCTGCGGAAGATGAACAGGAATAGCGAGAACCAATGAGAGACTAGCTGGAGGTGTCTGGACGGGCAAATTTAACTCTCATTTCCCACCAGGAAGAGGAAATAACCAAAGGCTCAGCATGCCGTGCCGGAACCAGATTAGGGCCTGAAGCCATCCTGCGGTGTTGCGGCCAGCTCACAAGAAAACGAGTTGAAGAAAGGAGCTCAGGGGCACTGTAATTCACAAACCTGCAGAGTTATAAATGACAACTATCGTCCAAAAATATACTGAAGTAAGGCTGCCAAGAGGACTTGAAAGCGGGGCAGAATTGCAGGAAACCGATTTCAGGAGGTAGACTGGAATTGCATTGAAAGCATAGGAAAAGAGGCAGAACGTCCACAATGATGCACTTGGCCAAAAAGGGCGTATGCGTTTTTTCCTGAATATATTCAGGAAAAAACGCATACGCCCTTTTTGGCCAAACAAGCAAGCTTGAAAAGGAAATCTGCACTACAATGAAGTCTCACTTCCCCCCCCCCGGTCAAAAGGGCCATCTGAAAAAAGTGTAAAATCCAGAAAGGCAGGACAGGCCATGGAGAACTGGGAGCCTTGTTATGCTGATGGGCGGGATGTAAATTGCCAACAGACACTCGGGAGAAGTGTATGGTGTTTCCTGAAACATCTAAAAAACAAAGCAACAGAGCCTAGGGCACTTCCACTTATGGTCCTATAGCTTAGGGAAATTAAAATCAAAAAGATACAGCCACCCCAATGTTTGGGACGCCTCTGTTTACAAGAACCTCGTTTACCGTACAAGTTCAATATCACAGAAAGTGAAAAATGGATAAAGAACTTGTGGTACTTACGTACAATGCAGTATCACTCAGCAGTGAAATCTATGTCATCAGGCCCGTAGCAGCACAATGAGTGGATTCAGGTACGATGATTCTAACTGAACTAAGTCACACAGAAAAAGAAACATCATAAGATATCAGTAATACACGGAATGTAAACTTGGCTACACAGGAACTGAATTACAGAACAGAACAGGGTCTCAAATTTAGAAAACCAACTTATGCTTGTTTAAGGGTAAAGGTGAGTTGGGGTGCTGCATAAAACCAGAGATTGAAATGAGCACAGATAAAGTTCCTTAAGCCAAATATGGAATAGACAAGAGCTACTCCTTGCTCAACGAAATGGACTCAACACCGCATATTAAACGCCTAAGAATGTACCTGACTCTTAAGTATCTTAAAACCTATGGATTGCTATGTCTCCGAAAGAGAATCAAGCATGTGTACAGGGACATAAACGCAGCAGTGATAGGATTGGAGAGGTTCGGTGAGCAAATGAAGACCCTTTGAAGTCATATTGCATGGTACCCATTCCACGGGTTTCAACTACCCAGGTTTAAGGTATTCTTCCTTCAGCTAAAACATGCATGTGGAACCTAGAGTATGATCAACCATGTGATCGGGAGACGTGTTCAAATATGTCTCAGTTTTCGTACCCTGGTACTCGGGTGCAACATTCCAGACGCTTTACTAACACTCTCCCGACTTGGAGAGTCAGTCCCTTTAACCTCCTGTTTGGCCCAGTTTGCAATTTCTGCGGAAGATGAACAGGAATAGCGAGAACCAATGAGAGACTAGCTGGAGGTGTCTGGACGGGCAAATTTAACTCTCATTTCCCACCAGGAAGAGGAAATAACCAAAGGCTCAGCGTGCCGTGCCGGAACCAGATTAGGGCCTGAAGCCATCCTGCGGTGTTGCGGCCAGCTCACAAGAAAACGAGTTGAAGAAAGGAGCTCAGGGGCACTGTAATTCACAAACCTGCAGAGTTATAAATGACAGCTATCGTCCAAAAATATACTGAAGTAAGGCTGCCAAGAGGACTTGAAAGCGGGGCAGAATTGCAGGAAACCGATTTCAGGAGGTAGACTGGAATTGCATTGAAAGCATAGGAAAAGAGGCAGAACGTCCACAATGATGCACTTGGCCAAAAAGGGCGTATGCGTTTTTTCCTGAATATATTCAGGAGAAAACGCATACGCCCTTTTTGGCCAACCAAGCAAGCTTGCAAAGGAAATCTGCACTACAATGAAGTCTCACTTCCCCCCGGTCAAAAGGGCCATCTGAAAAAAGTGTAAAATCCAGAAAGGCAGGACAGGCCATGGAGAACTGGGAGCCTTGTTATGCTGATGGGCGGGATGTAAATTGCCAACAGACACTCGGGCGAAGTGTATGGTGTTTCCTGAAACATCTAAAAAACAAAGCAACAGAGCCTAGGGCACTTCCACTTATGGTCCTATAGCTTAGGGAAATTAAAATCAAAAAGATACAGCC
Organism: Globicephala melas; assembly: GCF_963455315.2. NCBI lineage: Eukaryota > Metazoa > Chordata > Mammalia > Artiodactyla > Delphinidae > Globicephala > Globicephala melas. The sequence goes on along the minus strand of NW_027207459.1, from coordinate 172,488 downwards.
ACCCCAATATTTGGGACGCCTCTGTTTACAAGAACCTCGTTTACCGTACAAGTTCAATATCACAGAAAGTGAAAAATGGATAAAGAACTTGTGGTACTTACGTACAATGCAGTATCACTCAGCAGTGAAATCTATGTCATCAGGCCCGTAGCAGCACAATGAGTGGATTCAGGTACGATGATTCTAACTGAAATAAGTCACACAGAAAAAGAAACATCATAAGATATCAGTAATACACGGAATGTAAACTTGGCTACACAGGAACTGAATTACAGAACAGAACAGGGTCTCAAATTTAGAAAACCAACTTATGCTTGTTTAAGGGTAAAGGTGAGTTGGGGTGCTGCATAAAACCAGAGATTGAAATGAGCACAGATAAAGTTCCTTAAGCCAAATATGGAATAGACAAGAGCTACTCCTTGCTCAACGAAATGGACTCAACACCGCATATTAAACGCCTAAGAATGTACCTGACTCTTAAGTATCTTAAAACCTATGGATTGCTATGTCTCCGAAAGAGAATCAAGCATGTGTACAGGGACATAAACGCAGCAGTGATAGGATTGGAGAGGTTCGGTGAGCAAATGAAGACCCTTTGAAGTCATATTGCATGGTACCCATTCCACGGGTTTCAACTACCCAGGTTTAAGGTATTCTTCCTTCAGCTAAAACATGCATGTGGAACCTAGAGTATGATCAACCATGTGATCGGGAGACGTGTTCAAATATGTCTCAGTTTTCGTACCCTGGTACTCGGGTGCAACATTCCAGACGCTTTACTAACACTCTCCCGACTTGGAGAGTCAGTCCCTTTAACCTCCTGTTTGGCCCAGTTTGCAATTTCTGCGGAAGATGAACAGGAATAGCGAGAACCAATGAGAGACTAGCTGGAGGTGTCTGGACGGGCAAATTTAACTCTCATTTCCCACCAGGAAGAGGAAATAACCAAAGGCTCAGCGTGCCGTGCCGGAACCAGATTAGGGCCTGAAGCCATCCTGCGGTGTTGCGGCCAGCTCACAAGAAAACGAGTTGAAGAAAGGAGCTCAGGGGCACTGTAATTCACAAACCTGCAGAGTTATAAATGACAACTATCGTCCAAAAATATACTGAAGTAAGGCTGCCAAGAGGACTTGAAAGCGGGGCAGAATTGCAGGAAACCGATTTCAGGAGGTAGACTGGAATTGCATTGAAAGCATAGGAAAAGAGGCAGAACGTCCACAATGATGCACTTGGCCAAAAAGGGCGTATCCGTTTTTTCCTGAATATATTCAGGAAAAAACGCATACGCCCTTTTTGGCCAACCAAGCAAGCTTGCAAAGGAAATCTGCACTACAATGAAGTCTCACTTCCCCCCCCCCCCCCCGGTCAAAAGGGCCATCTGAAAAAAGTGTAAAATCCAGAAAGGCAGGACAGGCCATGGAGAACTGGGAGCCTTGTTATGCTGATGGGCGGGATGTAAATTGCCAACAGACACTCGGGAAAAGTGTATGGTGTTTCCTGAAACATCTAAAAAACAAAGCAACAGAGCCTAGGGCACTTCCACTTATGGTCCTATAGCTTAGGGAAATTAAAATCAAAAAGATACAGCCACCCCAATGTTTGGGACGTCTCTGTTTACAAGAACCTCGTTTACCGTACAAGTTCAATATCACAGAAAGTGAAAAATGGATAAAGAACTTGTGGTACTTACGTACAATGCAGTATCACTCAGCAGTGAAATCTATGTCATCAGGCCCGTAGCAGCACAATGAGTGGATTCAGGTACGATGATTCTAACTGAAATAAGTCACACAGAAAAAGAAACATCATAAGATATCAGTAATACACGGAATGTAAACTTGGCTACACAGGAACTGAATTACAGAACAGAACAGGGTCTCAAATTTAGAAAACCAACTTATGCTTGTTTAAGGGTAAAGGTGAGTTGGGGTGCTGCATAAAACCAGAGATTGAAATGAGCACAGATAAAGTTCCTTAAGCCAAATATGGAATAGACAAGAGCTACTCCTTGCTCAACGAAATGGACTCAACACCGCATATTAAACGCCTAAGAATGTACCTGACTCTTAAGTATCTTAAAACCTATGGATTGCTATGTCTCCGAAAGAGAATCAAGCATGTGTACAGGGACATAAACGCAGCAGTGATAGGATTGGAGAGGTTCGGTGAGCAAATGAAGACCCTTTGAAGTCATATTGCATGGTACCCATTCCACGGGTTTCAACTACCCAGGTTTAAGGTATTCTTCCTTCAGCTAAAACATGCATGTGGAACCTAGAGTATGATCAACCATGTGATCGGGAGACGTGTTCAAATATGTCTCAGTTTTCGTACCCTGGTACTCGGGTGCAACATTCCAGACGCTTTACTAACACTCTCCCGACTTGGAGAGTCAGTCCCTTTAACCTCCTGTTTGGCCCAGTTTGCAATTTCTGCGGAAGATGAACAGGAATAGCGAGAACCAATGAGAGACTAGCTGGAGGTGTCTGGACGGGCAAATTTAACTCTCATTTCCCACCAGGAAGAGGAAATAACCAAAGGCTCAGCGTGCCGTGCCGGAACCAGATTAGGGCCTGAAGCCATCCTGCGGTGTTGCGGCCAGCTCACAAGAAAACGAGTTGAAGAAAGGAGCTCAGGGGCACTGTAATTCACAAACCTGCAGAGTTATAAATGACAGCTATCGTCCAAAAATATACTGAAGTAAGGCTGCCAAGAGGACTTGAAAGCGGGGCAGAATTGCAGGAAACCGATTTCAGGAGGTAGACTGGAATTGCATTGAAAGCATAGGAAAAGAGGCAGAACGTCCACAATGATGCACTTGGCCAAAAAGGGCGTATGCGTTTTTTCCTGAATATATTCAGGAAAAAACGCATACGCCCTTTTTGGCCAACCAAGCAAGCTTGCAAAGGAAATCTGCACTACAATGAAGTCTCACTTCCCCCCGGTCAAAAGGGCCATCTGAAAAAAGTGTAAAATCCAGAAAGGCAGGACAGGCCATGGAGAACTGGGAGCCTTGTTATGCTGATGGGCGGGATGTAAATTGCCAACAGACACTCGGGCGAAGTGTATGGTGTTTCCTGAAACATCTAAAAAACAAAGCAACAGAGCCTAGGGCACTTCCACTTATGGTCCTATAGCTTAGGGAAATTAAAATCAAAAAGATACAGCCACCCCAATATTTGGGACGCCTCTGTTTACAAGAACCTCGTTTACCGTACAAGTTCAATATCACAGAAAGTGAAAAATGGATAAAGAACTTGTGGTACTTACGTACAATGCAGTATCACTCAGCAGTGAAATCTATGTCATCAGGCCCGTAGCAGCACAATGAGTGGATTCAGGTACGATGATTCTAACTGAAATAAGTCACACAGAAAAAGAAACATCATAAGATATCAGTAATACACGGAATGTAAACTTGGCTACACAGGAACTGAATTACAGAACAGAACAGGGTCTCAAATTTAGAAAACCAACTTATGCTTGTTTAAGGGTAAAGGTGAGTTGGGGTGCTGCATAAAACCAGAGATTGAAATGAGCACAGATAAAGTTCCTTAAGCCAAATATGGAATAGACAAGAGCTACTCCTTGCTCAACGAAATGGACTCAACACCGCATATTAAACGCCTAAGAATGTACCTGACTCTTAAGTATCTTAAAACCTATGGATTGCTATGTCTCCGAAAGAGAATCAAGCATGTGTACAGGGACATAAACGCAGCAGTGATAGGATTGGAGAGGTTCGGTGAGCAAATGAAGACCCTTTGAAATCATATTGCATGGTACCCATTCCACGGGTTTCAACTACCCAGGTTTAAGGTATTCTTCCTTCAGCTAAAACATGCATGTGGAACCTAGAGTATGATCAACCATGTGATCGGGAGACGTGTTCAAATATGTCTCAGTTTTCGTACCCTGGTACTCGGGTGCAACATTCCAGACGCTTTACTAACACTCTCCCGACTTGGAGAGTCAGTCCCTTTAACCTCCTGTTTGGCCCAGTTTGCAATTTCTGCGGAAGATGAACAGGAATAGCGAGAACCAATGAGAGACTAGCTGGAGGTGTCTGGACGGGCAAATTTAACTCTCATTTCCCACCAGGAAGAGGAAATAACCAAAGGCTCAGCGTGCCGTGCCGGAACCAGATTAGGGCCTGAAGCCATCCTGCGGTGTTGCGGCCAGCTCACAAGAAAACGAGTTGAAGAAAGGAGCTCAGGGGCACTGTAATTCACAAACCTGCAGAGTTATAAATGACAACTATCGTCCAAAAATATACTGAAGTAAGGCTGCCAAGAGGAGTTGAAAGCGGGGCAGAATTGCAGGAAACCGATTTCAGGAGGTAGACTGGAATTGCATTGAAAGCATAGGAAAAGAGGCAGAACGTCCACAATGATGCACTTGGCCAAAAAGGGCGTATGCGTTTTTTCCTGAATATATTCAGGAAAAAACGCATACGCCCTTTTTGGCCAACCAAGCAAGCTTGCAAAGGAAATCTGCACTACAATGAAGTCTCACTTCCCCCCGGTCAAAAGGGCCATCTGAAAAAAGTGTAAAATCCAGAAAGGTAGAACAGGCCATGGAGAACTGGGAGCCTTGTTATGCTGATGGGCGGGATGTAATTTGCCAACAGACACTCGGGAGAAGTGTATGGTGTTTCCTGAAACATCTAAAAAACAAAGCAACAGAGCCTAGGGCACTTCCACTTATGGTCCTATAGCTTAGGGAAATTAAAATCAAAAAGATACAGCCACCCCAATGTTTGGGACGCCTCTGTTTACAAGAACCTCGTTTACCGTACAAGTTCAATATCACAGAAAGTGAAAAATGGATAAAGAACTTGTGGTACTTACGTACAATGCAGTATCACTCAGCAGTGAAATCTATGTCATCAGGCCCGTAACAGCACAATGAGTGGATTCAGGTACGATGATTCTAACTGAAATAAGTCACACAGAAAAAGAAACATCATAAGATATCAGTAATACACGGAATGTAAACTTGGCTACACAGGAACTGAATTACAGAACAGAACAGGGTCTCAAATTTAGAAAACCAACTTATGCTTGTTTAAGGGTAAAGGTGAGTTGGGGTGCTGCATAAAACCAGAGATTGAAATGAGCACAGATAAAGTTCCTTAAGCCAAATATGGAATAGACAAGAGCTACTCCTTGCTCAACGAAATGGACTCAACACCGCATATTAAACGCCTAAGAATGTACCTGACTCTTAAGTATCTTAAAACCTATGGATTGCTATGTCTCCGAAAGAGAATCAAGCATGTGTACAGGGACATAAACGCAGCAGTGATAGGATTGGAGAGGTTCGGTGAGCAAATGAAGACCCTTTGAAGTCATATTGCATGGTACCCATTCCACGGGTTTCAACTACCCAGGTTTAAGGTATTCTTCCTTCAGCTAAAACATGCATGTGGAACCTAGAGTATGATCAACCATGTGATCGGGAGATGTGTTCAAATATGTCTCAGTTTTCGTACCCTGGTACTCGGGTGCAACATTCCAGACGCTTTACTAACACTCTCCCGACTTGGAGAGTCAGTCCCTTTAACCTCCTGTTTGGTTCTGTTTGCAATTTCTGCGGAAGATGAACAGGAATAGCGAGAACCAATGAGAGACTAGCTGGAGGTGTCTGGACGGGCAAATTTAACTCTCATTTCCCACCAGGAAGAGGAAATAACCAAAGGCTCAGCGTGCCGTGCCGGAACCAGATTAGGGCCTGAAGCCATCCTGCGGTGTTGCGGCCAGCTCACAAGAAAACGAGTTGAAGAAAGGAGCTCAGGGGCACTGTAATTCACAAACCTGCAGAGTTATAAATGACAACTATCGTCCAAAAATATACTGAAGTAAGGCTGCCAAGAGGAGTTGAAAGCGGGGCAGAATTGCAGGAAACCGATTTCAGGAGGTAGACTGGAATTGCATTGAAAGCATAGGAAAAGAGGCAGAACGTCCACAATGATGCACTTGGCCAAAAAGGGCGTATGCGTTTTTTGCTGAATATATTCAGGAAAAAACGCATACGCCCTTTTTGGCCAACCAAGCAAGCTTGCAAAGGAAATCTGCACTACAATGAAGTCTCACTTCCCCCCGGTCAAAAGGGCCATCTGAAAAAAGTGTAAAATCCAGAAAGGTAGAACAGGCCATGGAGAACTGGGAGCCTTGTTATGCTGATGGGCGGGATGTAATTTGCCAACAGACACTCGGGAGAAGTGTATGGTGTTTCCTGAAACATCTAAAAAACAAAGCAACAGAGCCTAGGGCACTTCCACTTATGGTCCTATAGCTTAGGGAAATTAAAATCAAAAAGATACAGCCACCCCAATGTTTGGGACGCCTCTGTTTACAAGAACCTCGTTTACCGTACAAGTTCAATATCACAGAAAGTGAAAAATGGATAAAGAACTTGTGGTACTTACGTACAATGCAGTATCACTCAGCAGTGAAATCTATGTCATCAGGCCCGTAGCAGCACAATGAGTGGATTCAGGTACGATGATTCTAACTGAAATAAGTCACACAGAAAAAGAAACATCATAAGATATCAGTAATACACGGAATGTAAACTTGGCTACACAGGAACTGAATTACAGAACAGAACAGGGTCTCAAATTTAGAAAACCAACTTATGCTTGTTTAAGGGTAAAGGTGAGTTGGGGTGCTGCATAAAACCAGAGATTGAAATGAGCACAGATAAAGTTCCTTAAGCCAAATATGGAATAGACAAGAGCTACTCCTTGCTCAACGAAATGGACTCAACACCGCATATTAAACGCCTAAGAATGTACCTGACTCTTAAGTATCTTAAAACCTATGGATTGCTATGTCTCCGAAAGAGAATCAAGCATGTGTACAGGGACATAAACGCAGCAGTGATAGGATTGGAGAGGTTCGGTGAGCAAATGAAGACCCTTTGAAGTCATATTGCATGGTACCCATTCCACGGGTTTCAACTACCCAGGTTTAAGGTATTCTTCCTTCAGCTAAAACATGCATGTGGAACCTAGAGTATGATCAACCATGTGATCGGGAGACGTGTTCAAATATGTCTCAGTTTTCGTACCCTGGTACTCGGGTGCAACATTCCAGACGCTTTACTAACACTCTCCCGACTTGGAGAGTCAGTCCCTTTAACCTCCTGTTTGGCCCAGTTTGCAATTTCTGCGGAAGATGAACAGGAATAGCGAGAACCAATGAGAGACTAGCTGGAGGTGTCTGGACGGGCAAATTTAACTCTCATTTCCCACCAGGAAGAGGAAATAACCAAAGGCTCAGCGTGCCGTGCCGGAACCAGATTAGGGCCTGAAGCCATCCTGCGGTGTTGCGGCCAGCTCACAAGAAAACGAGTTGAAGAAAGGAGCTCAGGGGCACTGTAATTCACAAACCTGCAGAGTTATAAATGACAACTATCGTCCAAAAATATACTGAAGTAAGGCTGCCAAGAGGAGTTGAAAGCGGGGCAGAATTGCAGGAAACCTATTTCAGGAGGTAGACAGGAATTGCATTGAAAGCATAGGAAAAGAGGCAGAACGTCCACAATGATGCACTTGGCCAAAAAGGGCGTATGCGTTTTTTCCTGAATATATTCAGGAAAAAACGCATACGCCCTTTTTGGCCAACCAAGCAAGCTTGCAAAGGAAATCTGCACTACAATGAAGTCTCACTTCCCCCCGGTCAAAAGGGCCATCTGAAAAAAGTGTAAAATCCAGAAAGGCAGGACAGGCCATGGAGAACTGGGAGCCTTGTTATGCTGATGGGCGGGATGTAAATTGCCAACAGACACTCGGGCGAAGTGTATGGTGTTTCCTGAAACATCTAAAAAACAAAGCAACAGAGCCTAGGGCACTTCCACTTATGGTCTTATAGCTTAGGGAAATTAAAATCAAAAAGATACAGCCACCCCAATGTATGGGACGCCTCTGTTTACAAGAACCTCGTTTACCGTACAAGTTCAATATCACAGAAAGTGAAAAATGGATAAAGAACTTGTGGTACTTACGTACAATGCAGTATCACTCAGCAGTGAAATCTATGTCATCAGGCCCGTAGCAGCACAATGAGTGGATTCAGGTACGATGATTCTAACTGAAATAAGTCACACAGAAAAAGAAACATCATAAGATATCAGTAATACACGGAATGTAAACTTGGCTACACAGGAACTGAATTACAGAACAGAACAGGGTCTCAAATTTAGAAAACCAACTTATGCTTGTTTAAGGGTAAAGGTGAGTTGGGGTGCTGCATAAAACCAGAGATTGAAATGAGCACAGATAAAGTTCTTTAAGCCAAATATGGAATAGACAAGAGCTACTCCTTGCTCAACGAAATGGACTCAACACCGCATATTAAACGCCTATGAATGTACCTGACTCTTAAGTATCTTAAAACCTATGGATTGCTATGTCTCCGAAAGAGAATCAAGCATGTGTACAGGGACATAAACGCAGCAGTGATAGGATTGGAGAGGTTCGGTGAGCAAATGAAGACCCTTTGAAGTCATATTGCATGGTACCCATTCCACGGGTTTCAACTACCCAGGTTTAAGGTATTCTTCCTTCAGCTAAAACATGCATGTGGAACCTAGAGTATGATCAACCATGTGATCGGGAGATGTGTTCAAATATGTCTCAGTTTTCATACCCTGGTACTCGGGTGCAACATTCCAGACGCTTTACTAACACTCTCCCGACTTGGAGAGTCAGTCCCTTTAACCTCCTGTTTGGTTCAGTTTGCAATTTCTGCGGAAGATGAACAGGATTAGCGAGAACCAATGAGAGACTAGCTGGAGGTGTCTGGACGGGCAAATTTAACTCTCATTTCCCACCAGGAAGAGGAAATAACCAAAGGCTCAGCGTGCCGTGCCGGAACCAGATTAGGGCCTGAAGCCATCCTGCGGTGTTGCGGCCAGCTCACAAGAAAACGAGTTGAAGAAAGGAGCTCAGGGGCACTGTAATTCACAAACCTGCAGAGTTATAAATGACAACTATCGTCCAAAAATATACTGAAGTAAGGCTGCCAAGAGGACTTGAAAGCGGGGCAGAATTGCAGGAAACCGATTTCAGGAGGTAGACTGGAATTGCATTGAAAGCATAGGAAAAGAGGCAGAACGTCCACAATGATGCACTTGGCCAAAAAGGGCGTATGCGTTTTTTCCTGAATATATTCAGGAAAAAACGCATACGCCCTTTTTGGCCAACCAAGCAAGCTTGCAAAGGAAATCTGCACTACAATGAAGTCTCACTTCCCCCCCCCCCCCGGTCAAAAGGGCCATCTGAAAAAAGTGTAAAATCCAGAAAGGCAGGACAGGCCATGGAGAACTGGGAGCCTTGTTATGCTGATGGGCGGGATGTAAATTGCCAACAGACACTCGGGAGAAGTGTATGGTGTTTCCTGAAACATCTAAAAAACAAAGCAACAGAGCCTAGGGCACTTCCACTTATGGTCCTATAGCTTAGGGAAATTAAAATCAAAAAGATACAGCCACCCCAATGTTTGGGACGCCTCTGTTTACAAGAACCTCGTTTACCGTACAAGTTCAATATCACAGAAAGTGAAAAATGGATAAAGAACTTGTGGTACTTACGTACAATGCAGTATCACTCAGCAGTGAAATCTATGTCATCAGGCCCGTAACAGCACAATGAGTGGATTCAGGTACGATGATTCTAACTGAAATAAGTCACACAGAAAAAGAAACATCATAAGATATCAGTAATACACGGAATGTAAACTTGGCTACACAGGAACTGAATTACAGAACAGAACAGGGTCTCAAATTTAGAAAACCAACTTATGCTTGTTTAAGGGTAAAGGTGAGTTGGGGTGCTGCATAAAACCAGAGATTGAAATGAGCACAGATAAAGTTCCTTAAGCCAAATATGGAATAGACAAGAGCTACTCCTTGCTCAACGAAATGGACTCAACACCGCATGTTAAACGCCTAAGAATGTACCTGGCTCTTAAGTATCTTAAAACCTATGGATTGCTATGTCTCCGAAAGAGAATCAAGCATGTGTACAGGGACATAAACGCAGCAGTGATAGGATTGGAGAGGTTCGGTGAGCAAATGAAGACCCTTTGAAGTCATATTGCATGGTACCCATTCCACGGGTTTCAACTACCCAGGTTTAAGGTATTCTTCCTTCAGCTAAAACATGCATGTGGAACCTAGAGTATGATCAACCATGTGATCGGGAGACGTGTTCAAATATGTCTCAGTTTTCGTACCCTGGTACTCGGGTGCAACATTCCAGACGCTTTACTAACACTCTCCCGACTTGGAGAGTCAGTCCCTTTAACCTCCTGTTTGGCCCAGTTTGCAATTTCTGCGGAAGATGAACAGGAATAGCGAGAACCAATGAGAGACTAGCTGGAGGTGTCTGGACGGGCAAATTTAACTCTCATTTCCCACCAGGAAGAGGAAATAACCAAAGGCTCAGCGTGCCGTGCCGGAACCAGATTAGGGCCTGAAGCCATCCTGCGGTGTTGCGGCCAGCTCACAAGAAAACGAGTTGAAGAAAGGAGCTCAGGGGCACTGTAATTCACAAACCTGCAGAGTTATAAATGACAACTATCGTCCAAAAATATACTGAAGTAAGGCTGCCAAGAGGACTTGAAAGCGGGGCAGAATTGCAGGAAACCGATTTCAGGAGGTAGACTGGAATTGCATTGAAAGCATAGGAAAAGAGGCAGAACGTCCACAATGATGCACTTGGCCAAAAAGGGCGTATGCGTTTTTTCCTGAATATATTCAGGAAAAAACGCATACGCCCTTTTTGGCCAACCAAGCAAGCTTGCAAAGGAAATTTGCACTACAATGAAGTCTCACTTCCCCCCCCCCCCCCGGTCAAAAGGGCCATCTGAAAAAAGTGTAAAATCCAGAAAGGCAGGACAGGCCATGGAGAACTGGTAGCCTTGTTATGCTGATGGGCGGGATGTAAATTGCCAACAGACACTCGGGAGAAGTGTATGGTGTTTCCTGAAACATCTAAAAAACAAAGCAACAGAGCCTAGGGCACTTCCACTTATGGTCCTATAGCTTAGGGAAATTAAAATCAAAAAGATACAGCCACCCCAATGTTTGGGACGCCTCTGTTTACAAGAACCTCGTTTACCGTACAAGTTCAATATCACAGAAAGTGAAAAATGGATAAAGAACTTGTGGTACTTACGTACAATGCAGTATCACTCAGCAGTGAAATCTATGTCATCAGGCCCGTAACAGCACAATGAGTGGATTCAGGTACGATGATTCTAACTGAAATAAGTCACACAGAAAAAGAAACATCATAAGATATCAGTAATACACGGAATGTAAACTTGGCTACACAGGAACTGAATTACAGAACAGAACAGGGTCTCAAATTTAGAAAACCAACTTATGCTTGTTTAAGGGTAAAGGTGAGTTGGGGTGCTGCATAAAACCAGAGATTGAAATGAGCACAGATAAAGTTCCTTAAGCCAAATATGGAATAGACAAGAGCTACTCCTTGCTCAACGAAATGGACTCAACACCGCATATTAAACGCCTAAGAATGTACCTGACTCTTAAGTATCTTAAAACCTATGGATTGCTATGTCTCCGAAAGAGAATCAAGCATGTGTACAGGGACATAAACGCAGCAGTGATAGGATTGGAGAGGTTCGGTGAGCAAATGAAGACCCTTTGAAGTCATATTGCATGGTACCCATTCCACGGGTTTCAACTACCCAGGTTTAAGGTATTCTTCCTTCAGCTAAAACATGCATGTGGAACCTAGAGTATGATCAACCATGTGATCGGGAGACGTGTTCAAATATGTCTCAGTTTTCGTACCCTGGTACTCGGGTGCAACATTCCAGACGCTTTACTAACACTCTCCCGACTTGGAGAGTCAGTCCCTTTAACCTCCTGTTTGGCCCAGTTTGCAATTTCTGCGGAAGATGAACAGGAATAGCGAGAACCAATGAGAGACTAGCTGGAGGTGTCTGGACGGGCAAATTTAACTCTCATTTCCCACCAGGAAGAGGAAATAACCAAAGGCTCAGCGTGCCGTGCCGGAACCAGATTAGGGCCTGAAGCCATCCTGCGGTGTTGCGGCCAGCTCACAAGAAAACGAGTTGAAGAAAGGAGCTCAGGGGCACTGTAATTCACAAACCTGCAGAGTTATAAATGACAACTATCGTCCAAAAATATACTGAAGTAAGGCTGCCAAGAGGACTTGAAAGCGGGGCAGAATTGCAGGAAACCGATTTCAGGAGGTAGACTGGAATTGCATTGAAAGCATAGGAAAAGAGGCAGAACGTCCACAATGATGCACTTGGTCAAAAAGGGCGTATGCGTTTTTTCCTGAATATATTCAGGAAAAAACACATACGCCCTTTTTGGCCAACCAAGCAAGCTTGCAAAGGAAATCTGCACTACAATGAAGTCTCACTTCCCCCCGGTCAAAAAGGCCATCTGAAAAAAGTGTAAAATCCAGAAAGGCAGGACAGGCCATGGAGAACTGGGAGCCTTGTTATACTGATGGGCGGGATGTAAATTGCCAACAGACACTCGGGCGAAGTGTATGGTGTTTCCTGAAACATCTAAAAAACAAAGCAACAGAGCCTAGGGCACTTCCACTTATGGTCCTATAGCTTAGGGAAATTAAAATCAAAAAGATACAGCCACCCCAATGTTTGGGACGCCTCTGTTTACAAGAACCTCGTTTACCGTACAAGTTCAATATCACAGAAAGTGAAAAATGGATAAAGAACTTGTGGTACTTACGTACAATGCAGTATCACTCAGCAGTGAAATCTATGTCATCAGGCCCGTAACAGCACAATGAGTGGATTCAGGTACGATGATTCTAACTGAAATAAGTCACACAGAAAAAGAAACATCATAAGATATCACTAATACACGGAATGTAAACTTGGCTACACAGGAACTGAATTACAGAACAGAACAGGGTCTCAAATTTAGAAAACCAACTTATGCTTGTTTAAGGGTAAAGGTGAGTTGGGGTGCTGCATAAAACCAGAGATTGAAATGAGCACAGATAAAGTTCCTTAAGCCAAATATGGAATAGACAAGAGCTACTCCTTGCTCAACGAAATGGACTCAACACCGCATATTAAACGCCTAAGAATGTACCTGACTCTTAAGTATCTTAAAACCTATGGATTGCTATGTCTCCGAAAGAGAATCAAGCATGTGTACAGGGACATAAACGCAGCAGTGATAGGATTGGAGAGGTTCGGTGAGCAAATGAAGACCCTTTGAAGTCATATTGCATGGTACCCATTCCACGGGTTTCAACTACCCAGGTTTAAGGTATTCTTCCTTCAGCTAAAACATGCATGTGGAACCTAGAGTATGATCAACCATGTGATCGGGAGACGTGTTCAAATATGTCTCAGTTTTCGTACCCTGGTACTCGGGTGCAACATTCCAGACGCTTTACTAACACTCTCCCGACTTGGAGAGTCAGTCCCTTTAACCTCCTGTTTGGCCCAGTTTGCAATTTCTGCGGAAGATGAACAGGAATAGCGAGAACCAATGAGAGACTAGCTGGAGGTGTCTGGACGGGCAAATTTAACTCTCATTTCCCACCAGGAAGAGGAAATAACCAAAGGCTCAGCGTGCCATGCCGGAACCAGATTAGGGCCTGAAGCCATCCTGCGGTGTTGCGGCCAGCTCACAAGAAAACGAGTTGAAGAAAGGAGCTCAGGGGCACTGTAATTCACAAACCTGCAGAGTTATAAATGACAACTATCGTCCAAAAATATACTGAAGTAAGGCTGCCAAGAGGACTTGAAAGCGGGACAGAATTGCAGGAAACCGATTTCAGGAGGTAGACTGGAATTGCATTGAAAGCATAGGAAAAGAGGCAGAACGTCCACAATGATGCACTTGGCCAAAAAGGGCGTATGCGTTTTTTCCTGAATATATTCAGGAAAAAACGCATACGCCCTTTTTGGCCAACCAAGCAAGTTTGCAAAGGAAATCTGCACTACAATGAAGTCTCACTTCCCCCCGGTCAAAAGGGCCATCTGAAAAAAGTGTAAAATCCAGAAAGGCAGGACAGGCCATGGAGAACTGGGAGCCTTGTTATGCTGATGGGCGGGATGTAAATTGCCAACAGACACTCGGGAGAAGTGTATGGTGTTTCCTGAAACATCTAAAAAACAAAGCAACAGAGCCTAGGGCACTTCCACTTATGGTCTTATAGCTTAGGGAAATTAAAATCAAAAAGATACAGCCACCCCAATGTATGGGACGCCTCTGTTTACAAGAACCTCGTTTACCGTACAAGTTCAATATCACAGAAAGTGAAAAATGGATAAAGAACTTGTGGTACTTACGTACAATGCAGTATCACTCAGCAGTGAAATCTATGTCATCAGGCCCGTAACAGCACAATGAGTGGATTCAGGTACGATGATTCTAACTGAAATAAGTCACACAGAAAAAGAAACATCATAAGATATCAGTAATACACGGAATGTAAACTTGGCTACACAGGAACTGAATTACAGAACAGAACAGTGTCTCAAATTTAGAAAACCAACTTATGCTTGTTTAAGGGTAAAGGTGAGTTGGGGTGCTGCATAAAACCAGAGATTGAAATGAGCACAGATAAAGTTCCTTAAGCCAAATATGGAATAGACAAGAGCTACTCCTTGCTCAACGAAATGGACTCAACACCGCATATTAAACGCCTAAGAATGTACCTGACTCTTAAGTATCTTAAAACCTATGGATTGCTATGTCTCCGAAAGAGAATCAAGCATGTGTACAGGGACATAAACGCAGCAGTGATAGGATTGGAGAGGTTCGGTGAGCAAATGAAGACCCTTTGAAGTCATATTGCATGGTACCCATTCCACGGGTTTCAACTACCCAGGTTTAAGGTATTCTTCCTTCAGCTAAAACATGCATGTGGAACCTAGAGTATGATCAACCATGTGATCGGGAGACGTGTTCAAATATGTCTCAGTTTTCGTACCCTGGTACTCGGGTGCAACATTCCAGACGCTTTACTAACACTCTCCCGACTTGGAGAGTCAGTCCCTTTAACCTCCTGTTTGGCCCAGTTTGCAATTTCTGCGGAAGATGAACAGGAATAGCGAGAACCAATGAGAGACTAGCTGGAGGTGTCTGGACGGGCAAATTTAACTCTCATTTCCCACCAGGAAGAGGAAATAACCAAAGGCTCAGCGTGCCGTGCCGGAACCAGATTAGGGCCTGAAGCCATCCTGCGGTGTTGCGGCCAGCTCACAAGAAAACGAGTTGAAGAAAGGAGCTCAGGGGCACTGTAATTCACAAACCTGCAGAGTTATAAATGACAACTATCGTCCAAAAATATACTGAAGTAAGGCTGCCAAGAGGACTTGAAAGCGGGGCAGAATTGCAGGAAACCGATTTCAGGAGGTAGACTGGAATTGCATTGAAAGCATAGGAAAAGAGGCAGAACGTCCACAATGATGCACTTGGCCAAAAAGGGCGTATGCGTTTTTTCCTGAATATATTCAGGAAAAAACGCATACGCCCTTTTTGGCCAACCAAGCAAGCTTGCAAAGGAAATTTGCACTACAATGAAGTCTCACTTCCCCCCCCCCCCCCGGTCAAAAGGGCCATCTGAAAAAAGTGTAAAATCCAGAAAGGCAGGACAGGCCATGGAGAACTGGGAGCCTTGTTATGCTGATGGGCGGGATGTAAATTGCCAACAGACACTCGGGAGAAGTGTATGGTGTTTCCTGAAACATCTAAAAAACAAAGCAACAGAGCCTAGGGCACTTCCACTTATGGTCCTATAGCTTAGGGAAATTAAAATCAAAAAGATACAGCCACCCCAATGTTTGGGACGCCTCTGTTTACAAGAACCTCGTTTACCGTACAAGTTCAATATCACAGAAAGTGAAAAATGGATAAAGAACTTGTGGTACTTACGTACAATGCAGTATCACTCAGCAGTGAAATCTATGTCATCAGGCCCGTAGCAGCACAATGAGTGGATTCAGGTATGATGATTCTAACTGAAATAAGTCACACAGAAAAAGAAACATCATAAGATATCAGTAATACACGGAATGTAAACTTGGCTACACAGGAACTGAATTACAGAACAGAACAGGGTCTCAAATTTAGAAAACCAACTTATGCTTGTTTAAGGGTAAAGGTGAGTTGGGGTGCTGCATAAAACCAGAGATTGAAATGAGCACAGATAAAGTTCCTTAAGCCAAATATGGAATAGACAAGAGCTACTCCTTGCTCAACGAAATGGACTCAACATCGCATATTAAACGCCTAAGAATGTACCTGACTCTTAAGTATCTTAAAACCTATGGATTGCTATGTCTCCGAAAGAGAATCAAGCATGTGTACAGGGACATAAACGCAGCAGTGATAGGATTGGAGAGGTTCGGTGAGCAAATGAAGACCCTTTGAAGTCATATTGCATGGTACCCATTCCACGGGTTTCAACTACCCAGGTTTAAGGTATTCTTCCTTCAGCTAAAACATGCATGTGGAACCTAGAGTATGATCAACCATGTGATCGGGAGACGTGTTCAAATATGTCTCAGTTTTCGTACCCTGGTACTCGGGTGCAACATTCCAGACGCTTTACTAACACTCTCCCGACTTGGAGAGTCAGTCCCTTTAACCTCCTGTTTGGCCCAGTTTGCAATTTCTGCGGAAGATGAACAGGAATAGCGAGAACCAATGAGAGACTAGCTGGAGGTGTCTGGACGGGCAAATTTAACTCTCATTTCCCACCAGGAAGAGGAAATAACCAAAGGCTCAGCGTGCCGTGCCGGAACCAGATTAGGGCCTGAAGCCATCCTGCGGTGTTGCGGCCAGCTCACAAGAAAACGAGTTGAAGAAAGGAGCTCAGGGGCACTGTAATTCACAAACCTGCAGAGTTATAAATGACAACTATCGTCCAAAAATATACTGAAGTAAGGCTGCCAAGAGGACTTGAAAGCGGGGCAGAATTGCAGGAAACCGATTTCAGGAGGTAGACTGGAATTGCATTGAAAGCATAGGAAAAGAGGCAGAACGTCCACAATGATGCACTTGGTCAAAAAGGGCGTATGCGTTTTTTCCTGAATATATTCAGGAAAAAACACATACGCCCTTTTTGGCCAACCAAGCAAGCTTGCAAAGGAAATCTGCACTACAATGAAGTCTCACTTCCCCCCGGTCAAAAAGGCCATCTGAAAAAAGTGTAAAATCCAGAAAGGCAGGACAGGCCATGGAGAACTGGGAGCCTTGTTATACTGATGGGCGGGATGTAAATTGCCAACAGACACTCGGGCGAAGTGTATGGTGTTTCCTGAAACGTCTAAAAAACAAAGCAATACAGCCTAGGGCACTTCCACTTATGGTCCTATAGCTTAGGGAAATTAAAATCAAAAAGATACAGCCACCCCAATGTTTGGGACGCCTCTGTTTACAAGAACCTCGTTTACCGTACAAGTTCAATATCACAGAAAGTGAAAAATGGATAAAGAACTTGTGGTACTTACGTACAATGCAGTATCACTCAGCAGTGAAATCTATGTCATCAGGCCCGTAACAGCACAATGAGTGGATTCAGGTACGATGATTCTAACTGAACTAAGTCACACAGAAAAAGAAACATCATAAGATATCAGTAATACACGGAATGTAAACTTGGCTACACAGGAACTGAATTACAGAACAGAACAGGGTCTCAAATTTAGAAAACCAACTTATGCTTGTTTAAGGGTAAAGGTGAGTTGGGGTGCTGCATAAAACCAGAGATTGAAATGAGCACAGATAAAGTTCCTTAAGCCAAATATGGAATAGACAGGAGCTACTCCTTGCTCAACGAAATGGACTCAACACCGCATATTAAACGCCTAAGAATGTACCTGACTCTTAAGTATCTTAAAACCTATGGATTGCTATGTCTCCGAAAGAGAATCAAGCATGTGTACAGGGACATAAACGCAGCAGTGATAGGATTGGAGAGGTTCGGTGAGCAAATGAAGACCCTTTGAAGTCATATTGCATGGTACCCATTCCACGGGTTTCAACTACCCAGGTTTAAGGTATTCTTCCTTCAGCTAAAACATGCATGTGGAACCTAGAGTATGATCAACCATGTGATCGGGAGATGTGTTTAAATATGTCTCAGTTTTCGTACCCTGGTACTCGGGTGCAACATTCCAGACGCTTTACTAACACTCTCCCGACTTGGAGAGTCATTCCCTTTAACCTCCTGTTTGGCCCAGTTTGCAATTTCTGCGGAAGATGAACAGGAATAGCGAGAACCAATGAGAGACTAGCTGGAGGTGTCTGGACGGGCAAATTTAACTCTCATTTCCCACCAGGAAGAGGAAATAACCAAAGGCTCAGCGTGCCGTGCCGGAACCAGATTAGGGCCTGAAGCCATCCTGCGGTGTTGCGGCCAGCTCACAAGAAAACGAGTTGAAGAAAGGAGCTCAGGGGCACTGTAATTCACAAACCTGCAGAGTTATAAATGACAGCTATCGTCCAAAAATATACTGAAGTAAGGCTGCCAAGAGGACTTGAAAGCGGGGCAGAATTGCAGGAAACCGATTTCAGGAGGTAGACTGGAATTGCATTGAAAGCATAGGAAAAGAGGCAGAACGTCCACAATGATGCACTTGGCCAAAAAGGGCGTATGCGTTTTTTCCTGAATATATTCAGGAAAAAACACATACGCACTTTTTGGCCAACCAAGCAAGTTTGCAAAGGAAATCTGCACTACAATGAAGTCTCACTTCCCCCCGGTCAAAAGGGCCATCTGAAAAAAGTGTAAAATCCAGAAAGGCAGGACAGGCCATGGAGAACTGGGAGCCTTGTTATGCTGATGGGCGGGATGTAAATTGCCAACAGACACTCGGGAGAAGTGTATGGTGTTTCCTGAAACATCTAAAAAACAAAGCAACAGAGCCTAGGGCACTTCCACTTATGGTCTTATAGCTTAGGGAAATTAAAATCAAAAAGATACAGCCACCCCAATGTATGGGACGCCTCTGTTTACAAGAACCTCGTTTACCGTACAAGTTCAATATCACAGAAAGTGAAAAATGGATAAAGAACTTGTGGTACTTACGTACAATGCAGTATCACTCAGCAGTGAAATCTATGTCATCAGGCCCGTAACAGCACAATGAGTGGATTCAGGTACGATGATTCTAACTGAAATAAGTCACACAGAAAAAGAAACATCATAAGATATCAGTAATACACGGAATGTAAACTTGGCTACACAGGAACTGAATTACAGAACAGAACAGTGTCTCAAATTTAGAAAACCAACTTATGCTTGTTTAAGGGTAAAGGTGAGTTGGGGTGCTGCATAAAACCAGAGATTGAAATGAGCACAGATAAAGTTCCTTAAGCCAAATATGGAATAGACAAGAGCTACTCCTTGCTCAACGAAATGGACTCAACACCGCATATTAAACGCCTAAGAATGTACCTGACTCTTAAGTATCTTAAAACCTATGGATTGCTATGTCTCCGAAAGAGAATCAAGCATGTGTACAGGGACATAAACGCAGCAGTGATAGGATTGGAGAGGTTCGGTGAGCAAATGAAGACCCTTTGAAGTCATATTGCATGGTACCCATTCCACGGGTTTCAACTACCCAGGTTTAAGGTATTCTTCCTTCAGCTAAAACATGCATGTGGAACCTAGAGTATGATCAACCATGTGATCGGGAGACTTGTTCAAATATGTCTCAGTTTTCGTACCCTGGTACTCGGGTGCAACATTCCAGACGCTTTACTAACACTCTCCCGACTTGGAGAGTCAGTCCCTTTAACCTCCTGTTTGGCCCAGTTTGCAATTTCTGCGGAAGATGAACAGGAATAGCGAGAACCAATGAGAGACTAGCTGGAGGTGTCTGGACGGGCAAATTTAACTCTCATTTCCCACCAGGAAGAGGAAATAACCAAAGGCTCAGCGTGCCGTGCCGGAACCAGATTAGGGCCTGAAGCCATCCTGCGGTGTTGCGGCCAGCTCACAAGAAAACGAGTTGAAGAAAGGAGCTCAGGGGCACTGTAATTCACAAACCTGCAGAGTTATAAATGACAACTATCGTCCAAAAATATACTGAAGTAAGGCTGCCAAGAGGACTTGAAAGCGGGGCAGAATTGCAGGAAACCGATTTCAGGAGGTAGACTGGAATTGCATTGAAAGCATAGGAAAAGAGGCAGAACGTCCACAATGATGCACTTGGCCAAAAAGGGCGTATGCGTTTTTTCCTGAATATATTCAGGAAAAAACGCATACGCCCTTTTTGGCCAACCAAGCAAGCTTGCAAAGGAAATTTGCACTACAATGAAGTCTCACTTCCCCCCCCCCCCCCCCCGGTCAAAAGGGCCATCTGAAAAAAGTGTAAAATCCAGAAAGGCAGGACAGGCCATGGAGAACTGGGAGCCTTGTTATGCTGATGGGCGGGATGTAAATTGCCAACAGACACTCGGGAGAAGTGTATGGTGTTTCCTGAAACATCTAAAAAACAAAGCAACAGAGCCTAGGGCACTTCCACTTATGGTCCTATAGCTTAGGGAAATTAAAATCAAAAAGATACAGCCACCCCAATGTTTGGGACGCCTCTGTTTACAAGAACCTCATTTACCGTACAAGTTCAATATCACAGAAAGTGAAAAATGGATAAAGAACTTGTGGTACTTACGTACAATGCAGTATCACTCAGCAGTGAAATCTATGTCATCAGGCCCGTAGCAGCACAATGAGTGGATTCAGGTATGATGATTCTAACTGAAATAAGTCACACAGAAAAAGAAACATCATAAGATATCAGTAATACACGGAATGTAAACTTGGCTACACAGGAACTGAATTACAGAACAGAACAGGGTCTCAAATTTAGAAAACCAACTTATGCTTGTTTAAGGGTAAAGGTGAGTTGGGGTGCTGCATAAAACCAGAGATTGAAATGAGCACAGATAAAGTTCCTTAAGCCAAATATGGAATAGACAAGAGCTACTCCTTGCTCAACGAAATGGACTCAACATCGCATATTAAACGCCTAAGAATGTACCTGACTCTTAAGTATCTTAAAACCTATGGATTGCTATGTCTCCGAAAGAGAATCAAGCATGTGTACAGGGACATAAACGCAGCAGTGATAGGATTGGAGAGGTTCGGTGAGCAAATGAAGACCCTTTGAAGTCATATTGCATGGTACCCATTCCACGGGTTTCAACTACCCAGGTTTAAGGTATTCTTCCTTCAGCTAAAACATGCATGTGGAACCTAGAGTATGATCAACCATGTGATCGGGAGACGTGTTCAAATATGTCTCAGTTTTCGTACCCTGGTACTCGGGTGCAACATTCCAGACGCTTTACTAACACTCTCCCGACTTGGAGAGTCATTCCCTTTAACCTCCTGTTTGGCCCAGTTTGCAATTTCTGCGGAAGATGAACAGGAATAGCGAGAACCAATGAGAGACTAGCTGGAGGTGTCTGGACGGGCAAATTTAACTCTCATTTCCCACCAGGAAGAGGAAATAACCAAAGGCTCAGCGTGCCGTGCCGGAACCAGATTAGGGCCTGAAGCCATCCTGCGGTGTTGCGGCCAGCTCACAAGAAAACGAGTTGAAGAAAGGAGCTCAGGGGCACTGTAATTCACAAACCTGCAGAGTTATAAATGACAACTATCGTCCAAAAATATACTGAAGTAAGGCTGCCAAGAGGACTTGAAAGCGGGGCAGAATTGCAGGAAACCGATTTCAGGAGGTAGACTGGAATTGCATTGAAAGCATAGGAAAAGAGGCAGAACGTCCACAATGATGCACTTGGTCAAAAAGGGCGTATGCGTTTTTTCCTGAATATATTCAGGAAAAAACACATACGCCCTTTTTGGCCAACCAAGCAAGCTTGCAAAGGAAATCTGCACTACAATGAAGTCTCACTTCCCCCCGGTCAAAAAGGCCATCTGAAAAAAGTGTAAAATCCAGAAAGGCAGGACAGGCCATGGAGAACTGGGAGCCTTGTTATACTGATGGGCGGGATGTAAATTGCCAACAGACACTCGGGCGAAGTGTATGGTGTTTCCTGAAACGTCTAAAAAACAAAGCAATACAGCCTAGGGCACTTCCACTTATGGTCCTATAGCTTAGGGAAATTAAAATCAAAAAGATACAGCCACCCCAATGTTTGGGACGCCTCTGTTTACAAGAACCTCGTTTACCGTACAAGTTCAATATCACAGAAAGTGAAAAATGGATAAAGAACTTGTGGTACTTACGTACAATGCAGTATCACTCAGCAGTGAAATCTATGTCATCAGGCCCGTAACAGCACAATGAGTGGATTCAGGTACGATGATTCTAACTGAAATAAGTCACACAGAAAAAGAAACATCATAAGATATCAGTAATACACGGAATGTAAACTTGGCTACACAGGAACTGAATTACAGAACAGAACAGTGTCTCAAATTTAGAAAACCAACTTATGCTTGTTTAAGGGTAAAGGTGAGTTGGGGTGCTGCATAAAACCAGAGATTGAAATGAGCACAGATAAAGTTCCTTAAGCCAAATATGGAATAGACAAGAGCTACTCCTTGCTCAACGAAATGGACTCAACACCGCATATTAAACGCCTAAGAATGTACCTGACTCTTAAGTATCTTAAAACCTATGGATTGCTATGTCTCCGAAAGAGAATCAAGCATGTGTACAGGGACATAAACGCAGCAGTGATAGGATTGGAGAGGTTCGGTGAGCAAATGAAGACCCTTTGAAGTCATATTGCATGGTACCCATTCCACGGGTTTCAACTACCCAGGTTTAAGGTATTCTTCCTTCAGCTAAAACATGCATGTGGAACCTAGAGTATGATCAACCATGTGATCGGGAGACGTGTTCAAATATGTCTCAGTTTTCGTACCCTGGTACTCGGGTGCAACATTCCAGACGCTTTACTAACACTCTCCCGACTTGGAGAGTCAGTCCCTTTAACCTCCTGTTTGGCCCAGTTTGCAATTTCTGCGGAAGATGAACAGGAATAGCGAGAACCAATGAGAGACTAGCTGGAGGTGTCTGGACGGGCAAATTTAACTCTCATTTCCCACCAGGAAGAGGAAATAACCAAAGGCTCAGCGTGCCGTGCCGGAACCAGATTAGGGCCTGAAGCCATCCTGCGGTGTTGCGGCCAGCTCACAAGAAAACGAGTTGAAGAAAGGAGCTCAGGGGCACTGTAATTCACAAACCTGCAGAGTTATAAATGACAACTATCGTCCAAAAATATACTGAAGTAAGGCTGCCAAGAGGAGTTGAAAGCGGGGCAGAATTGCAGGAAACCGATTTCAGGAGGTAGACTGGAATTGCATTGAAAGCATAGGAAAAGAGGCAGAACGTCCACAATGATGCACTTGGCCAAAAAGGGCGTATGCGTTTTTTCCTGAATATATTCAGGAAAAAACGCATACGCCCTTTTTGGCCAACCAAGCAAGCTTGCAAAGGAAATTTGCACTACAATGAAGTCTCACTTCCCCCCGGTCAAAAAGGCCATCTGAAAAAAGTGTAAAATCCAGAAAGGCAGGACAGGCCATGGAGAACTGGGAGCCTTGTTATACTGATGGGCGGGATGTAAATTGCCAACAGACACTCGGGCGAAGTGTATGGTGTTTCCTGAAACGTCTAAAAAACAAAGCAATAGAGCCTAGGGCACTTCCACTTATGGTCCTATAGCTTAGGGAAATTAAAATCAAAAAGATACAGCCACCCCAATGTTTGGGACGCCTCTGTTTACAAGAACCTCGTTTACCGTACAAGTTCAATATCACAGAAAGTGAAAAATGGATAAAGAACTTGTGGTACTTACGTACAATGCAGTATCACTCAGCAGTGAAATCTATGTCATCAGGCCCGTAGCAGCACAATGAGTGGATTCAGGTACGATGATTCTAACTGAAATAAGTCACACAGAAAAAGAAACATCATAAGATATCAGTAATACACGGAATGTAAACTTGGCTACACAGGAACTGAATTACAGAACAGAACAGGGTCTCAAATTTAGAAAACCAACTTATGCTTGTTTAAGGGTAAAGGTGAGTTGGGGTGCTGCATAAAACCAGAGATTGAAATGAGCACAGATAAAGTTCCTTAAGCCAAATATGGAATAGACAAGAGCTACTCCTTGCTCAACGAAATGGACTCAACACCGCATATTAAACGCCTAAGAATGTACCTGACTCTTAAGTATCTTAAAACCTATGGATTGCTATGTCTCCGAAAGAGAATCAAGCATGTGTACAGGGACATAAACGCAGCAGTGATAGGATTGGAGAGTTTCGGTGAGCAAATGAAGACCCTTTGAAGTCATATTGCATGGTACCCATTCCACGGGTTTCAACTACCCAGGTTTAAGGTATTCTTCCTTCAGCTAAAACATGCATGTGGAACCTAGAGTATGATCAACCATGTGATCGGGAGATGTGTTTAAATATGTCTCAGTTTTCGTACCCTGGTACTCGGGTGCAACATTCCAGACGCTTTACTAACACTCTCCCGACTTGGAGAGTCAGTCCCTTTAACCTCCTGTTTGGCCCAGTTTGCAATTTCTGCGGAAGATGAACAGGAATAGCGAGAACCAATGAGAGACTAGCTGGAGGTGTCTGGACGGGCAAATTTAACTCTCATTTCCCACCAGGAAGAGGAAATAACCAAAGGCTCAGCGTGCCGTGCCGGAACCAGATTAGGGCCTGAAGCCATCCTGCGGTGTTGCGGCCAGCTCACAAGAAAACGAGTTGAAGAAAGGAGCTCAGGGGCACTGTAATTCACAAACCTGCAGAGTTATAAATGACAACTATCGTCCAAAAATATACTGAAGTAAGGCTGCCAAGAGGACTTGAAAGCGGGGCAGAATTGCAGGAAACCGATTTCAGGAGGTAGACTGGAATTGCATTGAAAGCATAGGAAAAGAGGCAGAACGTCCACAATGATGCACTTGGTCAAAAAGGGCGTATGCGTTTTTTCCTGAATATATTCAGGAAAAAACGCATACGCCCTTTTTGGCCAACCAAGCAAGTTTGCAAAGGAAATCTGCACTACAATGAAGTCTCACTTCCCCCCGGTCAAAAGGGCCATCTGAAAAAAGTGTAAAATCCAGAAAGGCAGGACAGGCCATGGAGAACTGGGAGCCTTGTTATGCTGATGGGCGGGATGTAAATTGCCAACAGACACTCGGGAGAAGTGTATGGTGTTTCCTGAAACATCTAAAAAACAAAGCAACAGAGCCTAGGGCACTTCCACTTATGGTCTTATAGCTTAGGGAAATTAAAATCAAAAAGATACAGCCACCCCAATGTTTGGGACGCCTCTGTTTACAAGAACCTCGTTTACCGTACAAGTTCAATATCACAGAAAGTGAAAAATGGATAAAGAACTTGTGGTACTTACGTACAATGCAGTATCACTCAGCAGTGAAATCTATGTCAACAGCCCCGTAACAGCACAATGAGTGGATTCAGGTACGATGATTCTAACTGAAATAAGTCACACAGAAAAAGAAACATCATAAGATATCAGTAATACACGGAATGTAAACTTGGCTACACAGGAACTGAATTACAGAACAGAACAGGGTCTCAAATTTAGAAAACCAACTTATGCTTGTTTAAGGGTAAAGGTGAGTTGGGGTGCTGCATAAAACCAGAGATTGAAATGAGCACAGATAAAGTTCCTTAAGCCAAATATGGAATAGACAAGAGCTACTCCTTGCTCAACGAAATGGACTCAACACCGCATATTAAACGCCTAAGAATGTACCTGACTCTTAAGTATCTTAAAACCTATGGATTGCTATGTCTCCGAAAGAGAATCAAGCATGTGTACAGGGACATAAACGCAGCAGTGATAGGATTGGAGAGGTTCGGTGAGCAAATGAAGACCCTTTGAAGTCATATTGCATGGTACCCATTCCACGGGTTTCAACTACCCAGGTTTAAGGTATTCTTCCTTCAGCTAAAACATGCAT
This sequence comes from Globicephala melas, assembly GCF_963455315.2. NCBI lineage: Eukaryota > Metazoa > Chordata > Mammalia > Artiodactyla > Delphinidae > Globicephala > Globicephala melas. The sequence goes on along the minus strand of NW_027207459.1, from coordinate 146,487 downwards.
GTGGAACCTAGAGTATGATCAACCATGTGATCGGGAGACGTGTTCAAATATGTCTCAGTTTTCGTACCCTGGTACTCGGGTGCAACATTCCAGACGCTTTACTAACACTCTCCCGACTTGGAGAGTCAGTCCCTTTAACCTCCTGTTTGGCCCAGTTTGCAATTTCTGCGGAAGATGAACAGGAATAGCGAGAACCAATGAGAGACTAGCTGGAGGTGTCTGGACGGGCAAATTTAACTCTCATTTCCCACCAGGAAGAGGAAATAACCAAAGGCTCAGCGTGCCGTGCCGGAACCAGATTAGGGCCTGAAGCCATCCTGCGGTGTTGCGGCCAGCTCACAAGAAAACGAGTTGAAGAAAGGAGCTCAGGGGCACTGTAATTCACAAACCTGCAGAGTTATAAATGACAACTATCGTCCAAAAATATACTGAAGTAAGGCTGCCAAGAGGACTTGAAAGCGGGGCAGAATTGCAGGAAACCGATTTCAGGAGGTAGACTGGAATTGCATTGAAAGCATAGGAAAAGAGGCAGAACGTCCACAATGATGCACTTGGCCAAAAAGGGCGTATGCGTTTTTTCCTGAATATATTCAGGAAAAAACACATACGCCCTTTTTGGCCAACCAAGCAAGCTTGCAAAGGAAATCTGCACTACAATGAAGTCTCACTTCCCCCCGGTCAAAAAGGCCATCTGAAAAAAGTGTAAAATCCAGAAAGGCAGGACAGGCCATGGAGAACTGGGAGCCTTGTTATACTGATGGGCGGGATGTAAATTGCCAACAGACACTCGGGCGAAGTGTATGGTGTTTCCTGAAACGTCTAAAAAACAAAGCAATAGAGCCTAGGGCACTTCCACTTATGGTCCTATAGCTTAGGGAAATTAAAATCAAAAAGATACAGCCACCCCAATGTTTGGGACGCCTCTGTTTACAAGAACCTCGTTTACCGTACAAGTTCAATATCACAGAAAGTGAAAAATGGATAAAGAACTTGTGGTACTTACGTACAATGCAGTATCACTCAGCAGTGAAATCTATGTCATCAGGCCCGTAGCAGCACAATGAGTGGATTCAGGTACGATGATTCTAACTGAAATAAGTCACACAGAAAAAGAAACATCATAAGATATCAGTAATACACGGAATGTAAACTTGGCTACACAGGAACTGAATTACAGAACAGAACAGGGTCTCAAATTTAGAAAACCAACTTATGCTTGTTTAAGGGTAAAGGTGAGTTGGGGTGCTGCATAAAACCAGAGATTGAAATGAGCACAGATAAAGTTCCTTAAGCCAAATATGGAATAGACAAGAGCTACTCCTTGCTCAACGAAATGGACTCAACACCGCATATTAAACGCCTAAGAATGTACCTGACTCTTAAGTATCTTAAAACCTATGGATTGCTATGTCTCCGAAAGAGAATCAAGCATGTGTACAGGGACATAAACGCAGCAGTGATAGGATTGGAGAGGTTCGGTGAGCAAATGAAGACCCTTTGAAGTCATATTGCATGGTACCCATTCCACGGGTTTCAACTACCCAGGTTTAAGGTATTCTTCCTTCAGCTAAAACATGCATGTGGAACCTAGAGTATGATCAACCATGTGATCGGGAGATGTGTTTAAATATGTCTCAGTTTTCGTACCCTGGTACTCGGGTGCAACATTCCAGACGCTTTACTAACACTCTCCCGACTTGGAGAGTCAGTCCCTTTAACCTCCTGTTTGGCCCAGTTTGCAATTTCTGCGGAAGATGAACAGGAATAGCGAGAACCAATGAGAGACTAGCTGGAGGTGTCTGGACGGGCAAATTTAACTCTCATTTCCCACCAGGAAGAGGAAATAACCAAAGGCTCAGCGTGCCGTGCCGGAACCAGATTAGGACCTGAAGCCATCCTGCGGTGTTGCGGCCAGCTCCCAAGAAAACGAGTTGAAGAAAGGAGCTCAGGTGCACTGTAATTCACAAACCTGCAGAGTTATAAATGACAACTATCGTCCAAAAATATACTGAAGTAAGGCTGCCAAGAGGACTTGAAAGCGGGGCAGAATTGCAGGAAACCGATTTCAGGAGGTAGACTGGAATTGCATTGAAAGCATAGGAAAAGAGGCAGAACGTCCACAATGATGCACTTGGTCAAAAAGGGCGTATGCGTTTTTTCCTGAATATATTCAGGAAAAAACACATACGCACTTTTTGGCCAACCAAGCAAGCTTGCAAAGGAAATCTGCACTACAATGAAGTCTCACTTCCCCCCGGTCAAAAAGGCCATCTGAAAAAAGTGTAAAATCCAGAAAGGCAGGACAGGCCATGGAGAACTGGGAGCCTTGTTATACTGATGGGCGGGATGTAAATTGCCAACAGACACTCGGGCGAAGTGTATGGTGTTTCCTGAAACGTCTAAAAAACAAAGCAATAGAGCCTAGGGCACTTCCACTTATGGTCCTATAGCTTAGGGAAATTAAAATCAAAAAGATACAGCCACCCCAATGTTTGGGACGCCTCTGTTTACAAGAACCTCGTTTACCGTACAAGTTCAATATCACAGAAAGTGAAAAATGGATAAAGAACTTGTGGTACTTACGTACAATGCAGTATCACTCAGCAGTGAAATCTATGTCATCAGGCCCGTAGCAGCACAATGAGTGGATTCAGGTACGATGATTCTAACTGAAATAAGTCACACAGAAAAAGAAACATCATAAGATATCAGTAATACACGGAATGTAAACTTGGCTACACAGGAACTGAATTACAGAACAGAACAGGGTCTCAAATTTAGAAAACCAACTTATGCTTGTTTAAGGGTAAAGGTGAGTTGGGGTGCTGCATAAAACCAGAGATTGAAATGAGCACAGATAAAGTTCCTTAAGCCAAATATGGAATAGACAAGAGCTACTCCTTGCTCAACGAAATGGACTCAACACCGCATATTAAACGCCTAAGAATGTACCTGACTCTTAAGTATCTTAAAACCTATGGATTGCTATGTCTCCGAAAGAGAATCAAGCATGTGTACAGGGACATAAACGCAGCAGTGATAGGATTGGAGAGTTTCGGTGAGCAAATGAAGACCCTTTGAAGTCATATTGCATGGTACCCATTCCACGGGTTTCAACTACCCAGGTTTAAGGTATTCTTCCTTCAGCTAAAACATGCATGTGGAACCTAGAGTATGATCAACCATGTGATCGGGAGATGTGTTTAAATATGTCTCAGTTTTCGTACCCTGGTACTCGGGTGCAACATTCCAGACGCTTTACTAACACTCTCCCGACTTGGAGAGTCAGTCCCTTTAACCTCCTGTTTGGCCCAGTTTGCAATTTCTGCGGAAGATGAACAGGAATAGCGAGAACCAATGAGAGACTAGCTGGAGGTGTCTGGACGGGCAAATTTAACTCTCATTTCCCACCAGGAAGAGGAAATAACCAAAGGCTCAGCGTGCCGTGCCGGAACCAGATTAGGGCCTGAAGCCATCCTGCGGTGTTGCGGCCAGCTCACAAGAAAACGAGTTGAAGAAAGGAGCTCAGGGGCACTGTAATTCACAAACCTGCAGAGTTATAAATGACAACTATCGTCCAAAAATATACTGAAGTAAGGCTGCCAAGAGGACTTGAAAGCGGGGCAGAATTGCAGGAAACCGATTTCAGGAGGTAGACTGGAATTGCATTGAAAGCATAGGAAAAGAGGCAGAACGTCCACAATGATGCACTTGGCCAAAAAGGGCGTATGCGTTTTTTCCTGAATATATTCAGGAAAAAACGCATACGCCCTTTTTGGCCAACCAAGCAAGTTTGCAAAGGAAATCTGCACTACAATGAAGTCTCACTTCCCCCCGGTCAAAAGGGCCATCTGAAAAAAGTGTAAAATCCAGAAAGGCAGGACAGGCCATGGAGAACTGGGAGCCTTGTTATGCTGATGGGCGGGATGTAAATTGCCAACAGACACTCGGGAGAAGTGTATGGTGTTTCCTGAAACATCTAAAAAACAAAGCAACAGAGCCTAGGGCACTTCCACTTATGGTCTTATAGCTTAGGGAAATTAAAATCAAAAAGATACAGCCACCCCAATGTTTGGGACGCCTCTGTTTACAAGAACCTCGTTTACCGTACAAGTTCAATATCACAGAAAGTGAAAAATGGATAAAGAACTTGTGGTACTTACGTACAATGCAGTATCACTCAGCAGTGAAATCTATGTCATCAGGCCCGTAGCAGCACAATGAGTGGATTCAGGTACGATGATTCTAACTGAAATAAGTCACACAGAAAAAGAAACATCATAAGATATCAGTAATACACGGAATGTAAACTTGGCTACACAGGAACTGAATTACAGAACAGAACAGGGTCTCAAATTTAGAAAACCAACTTATGCTTGTTTAAGGGTAAAGGTGAGTTGGGGTGCTGCATAAAACCAGAGATTGAAATGAGCACAGATAAAGTTCCTTAAGCCAAATATGGAATAGACAAGAGCTACTCCTTGCTCAACGAAATGGACTCAACACCGCATATTAAACGCCTAAGAATGTACCTGACTCTTAAGTATCTTAAAACCTATGGATTGCTATGTCTCCGAAAGAGAATCAAGCATGTGTACAGGGACATAAACGCAGCAGTGATAGGATTGGAGAGGTTCGGTGAGCAAATGAAGACCCTTTGAAGTCATATTGCATGGTACCCATTCCACGGGTTTCAACTACCCAGGTTTAAGGTATTCTTCCTTCAGCTAAAACATGCATGTGGAACCTAGAGTATGATCAACCATGTGATCGGGAGACGTGTTCAAATATGTCTCAGTTTTCGTACCCTGGTACTCGGGTGCAACATTCCAGACGCTTTACTAACACTCTCCCGACTTGGAGAGTCAGTCCCTTTAACCTCCTGTTTGGCCCAGTTTGCAATTTCTGCGGAAGATGAACAGGAATAGCGAGAACCAATGAGAGACTAGCTGGAGGTGTCTGGACGGGCAAATTTAACTCTCATTTCCCACCAGGAAGAGGAAATAACCAAAGGCTCAGCGTGCCGTGCCGGAACCAGATTAGGGCCTGAAGCCATCCTGCGGTGTTGCGGCCAGCTCACAAGAAAACGAGTTGAAGAAAGGAGCTCAGGGGCACTGTAATTCACAAACCTGCAGAGTTATAAATGACAACTATCGTCCAAAAATATACTGAAGTAAGGCTGCCAAGAGGACTTGAAAGCGGGGCAGAATTGCAGGAAACCGATTTCAGGAGGTAGACTGGAATTGCATTGAAAGCATAGGAAAAGAGGCAGAACGTCCACAATGATGCACTTGGTCAAAAAGGGCGTATGCGTTTTTTCCTGAATATATTCAGGAAAAAACACATACGCCCTTTTTGGCCAACCAAGCAAGCTTGCAAAGGAAATCTGCACTACAATGAAGTCTCACTTCCCCCCGGTCAAAAAGGCCATCTGAAAAAAGTGTAAAATCCAGAAAGGCAGGACAGGCCATGGAGAACTGGGAGCCTTGTTATACTGATGGGCGGGATGTAAATTGCCAACAGACACTCGGGCGAAGTGTATGGTGTTTCCTGAAACGTCTAAAAAACAAAGCAATAGAGCCTAGGGCACTTCCACTTATGGTCCTATAGCTTAGGGAAATTAAAATCAAAAAGATACAGCCACCCCAATGTTTGGGACGCCTCTGTTTACAAGAACCTCGTTTACCGTACAAGTTCAATATCACAGAAAGTGAAAAATGGATAAAGAACTTGTGGTACTTACGTACAATGCAGTATCACTCAGCAGTGAAATCTATGTCATCAGGCCCGTAGCAGCACAATGAGTGGATTCAGGTACGATGATTCTAACTGAAATAAGTCACACAGAAAAAGAAACATCATAAGATATCAGTAATACACGGAATGTAAACTTGGCTACACAGGAACTGAATTACAGAACAGAACAGGGTCTCAAATTTAGAAAACCAACTTATGCTTGTTTAAGGGTAAAGGTGAGTTGGGGTGCTGCATAAAACCAGAGATTGAAATGAGCACAGATAAAGTTCCTTAAGCCAAATATGGAATAGACAAGAGCTACTCCTTGCTCAACGAAATGGACTCAACACCGCATATTAAACGCCTAAGAATGTACCTGACTCTTAAGTATCTTAAAACCTATGGATTGCTATGTCTCCGAAAGAGAATCAAGCATGTGTACAGGGACATAAACGCAGCAGTGATAGGATTGGAGAGGTTCGGTGAGCAAATGAAGACCCTTTGAAGTCATATTGCATGGTACCCATTCCACGGGTTTCAACTACCCAGGTTTAAGGTATTCTTCCTTCAGCTAAAACATGCATGTGGAACCTAGAGTATGATCAACCATGTGATCGGGAGATGTGTTTAAATATGTCTCAGTTTTCGTACCCTGGTACTCGGGTGCAACATTCCAGACGCTTTACTAACACTCTCCCGACTTGGAGAGTCAGTCCCTTTAACCTCCTGTTTGGCCCAGTTTGCAATTTCTGCGGAAGATGAACAGGAATAGCGAGAACCAATGAGAGACTAGCTGGAGGTGTCTGGACGGGCAAATTTAACTCTCATTTCCCACCAGGAAGAGGAAATAACCAAAGGCTCAGCGTGCCGTGCCGGAACCAGATTAGGACCTGAAGCCATCCTGCGGTGTTGCGGCCAGCTCCCAAGAAAACGAGTTGAAGAAAGGAGCTCAGGGGCACTGTAATTCACAAACCTGCAGAGTTATAAATGACAACTATCGTCCAAAAATATACTGAAGTAAGGCTGCCAAGAGGAATTGAAAGCGGGGCAGAATTGCAGGAAACCGATTTCAGGAGGTAGACTGGAATTGCATTGAAAGCATAGGAAAAGAGGCAGAACGTCCACAATGATGCACTTGGCCAAAAAGGGCGTATGCGTTTTTTCCTGAATATATTCAGGAAAAAACGCATACGCCCTTTTTGGCCAACCAAGCAAGTTTGCAAAGGAAATCTGCACTACAATGAAGTCTCACTTCCCCCCGGTCAAAAGGGCCATCTGAAAAAAGTGTAAAATCCAGAAAGGCAGGACAGGCCATGGAGAACTGGGAGCCTTGTTATGCTGATGGGCGGGATGTAAATTGCCAACAGACACTCGGGAGAAGTGTATGGTGTTTCCTGAAACATCTAAAAAACAAAGCAACAGAGCCTAGGGCACTTCCACTTATGGTCTTATAGCTTAGGGAAATTAAAATCAAAAAGATACAGCCACCCCAATGTATGGGACGCCTCTGTTTACAAGAACCTCGTTTACCGTACAAGTTCAATATCACAGAAAGTGAAAAATGGATAAAGAACTTGTGGTACTTACGTACAATGCAGTATCACTCAGCAGTGAAATCTATGTCATCAGGCCCATAACAGCACAATGAGTGGATTCAGGTACGATGATTCTAACTGAAATAAGTCACACAGAAAAAGAAACATCATAAGATATCAGTAATACACGGAATGTAAACTTGGCTACACAGGAACTGAATTACAGAACAGAACAGGGTCTCAAATTTAGAAAACCAACTTATGCTTGTTTAAGGGTAAAGGTGAGTTGGGGTGCTGCATAAAACCAGAGATTGAAATGAGCACAGATAAAGTTCCTTAAGCCAAATATGGAATAGACAAGAGCTACTCCTTGCTCAACGAAATGGACTCAACACCGCATATTAAACGCCTAAGAATGTACCTGACTCTTAAGTATCTTAAAACCTATGGATTGCTATGTCTCCGAAAGAGAATCAAGCATGTGTACAGGGACATAAACGCAGCAGTGATAGGATTGGAGAGGTTCGGTGAGCAAATGAAGACCCTTTGAAGTCATATTGCATGGTACCCATTCCACGGGTTTCAACTACCCAGGTTTAAGGTATTCTTCCTTCAGCTAAAACATGCATGTGGAACCTAGAGTATGATCAACCATGTGATCGGGAGACGTGCTCAAATATGTCTCAGTTTTCGTACCCTGGTACTCGGGTGCAACATTCCAGACGCTTTACTAACACTCTCCCGACTTGGAGAGTCAGTCCCTTTAACCTCCTGTTTGGCCCAGTTTGCAATTTCTGCGGAAGATGAACAGGAATAGCGAGAACCAATGAGAGACTAGCTGGAGGTGTCTGGACGGGCAAATTTAACTCTCATTTCCCACCAGGAAGAGGAAATAACCAAAGGCTCAGCGTGCCGTGCCGGAACCAGATTAGGGCCTGAAGCCATCCTGCGGTGTTGCGGCCAGCTCACAAGAAAACGAGTTGAAGAAAGGAGCTCAGGGGCACTGTAATTCACAAACCTGCAGAGTTATAAATGACAACTATCGTCCAAAAATATACTGAAGTAAGGCTGCCAAGAGGACTTGAAAGCGGGGCAGAATTGCAGGAAACCGATTTCAGGAGGTAGACTGGAATTGCATTGAAAGCATAGGAAAAGAGGCAGAACGTCCACAATGATGCACTTGGCCAAAAAGGGCGTATGCGTTTTTTCCTGAATATATTCAGGAAAAAACGCATACGCCCTTTTTGGCCAACCAAGCAAGCTTGCAAAGGAAATCTGCACTACAATGAAGTCTCACTTCCCCCCGGTCAAAAAGGCCATTTGAAAAAAGTGTAAAATCCAGAAAGGCAGGACAGGCCATGGAGAACTGGGAGCCTTGTTATACTGATGGGCGGGATGTAAATTGCCAACAGACACTCGGGAGAAGTGTATGGTGTTTCCTGAAACATCTAAAAAACAAAGCAACAGAGCCTAGGGCACTTCCACTTATGGTCCTATAGCTTAGGGAAATTAAAATCAAAAAGATACAGCCACCCCAATGTTTGGGACGCCTCTGTTTACAAGAACCTCGTTTACCGTACAAGTTCAATATCACAGAAAGTGAAAAATGGATAAAGAACTTGTGGTACTTACGTACAATGCAGTATCACTCAGCAGTGAAATCTATGTCATCAGGCCCGTAGCAGCACAATGAGTGGATTCAGGTACGATGATTCTAACTGAAATAAGTCACACAGAAAAAGAAACATCATAAGATATCAGTAATACACGGAATGTAAACTTGGCTACACAGGAACTGAATTACAGAACAGAACAGGGTCTCAAATTTAGAAAACCAACTTATGCTTGTTTAAGGGTAAAGGTGAGTTGGGGTGCTGCATAAAACCAGAGATTGAAATGAGCACAGATAAAGTTCCTTAAGCCAAATATGGAATAGACAAGAGCTACTCCTTGCTCAACGAAATGGACTCAACACCGCATATTAAACGCCTAAGAATGTACCTGACTCTTAAGTATCTTAAAACCTATGGATTGCTATGTCTCCGAAAGAGAATCAAGCATGTGTACAGGGACATAAATGCAGCAGTGATAGGATTGGAGAGGTTCGGTGAGCAAATGAAGACCCTTTGAAGTCATATTGCATGGTACCCATTCCACGGGTTTCAACTACCCAGGTTTAAGGTATTCTTCCTTCAGCTAAAACATGCATGTGGAACCTAGAGTATGATCAACCATGTGATCGGGAGATGTGTTTAAATATGTCTCAGTTTTCGTACCCTGGTACTCGGGTGCAACATTCCAGACGCTTTACTAACACTCTCCCGACTTGGAGAGTCAGTCCCTTTAACCTCCTGTTTGGCCCAGTTTGCAATTTCTGCGGAAGATGAACAGGAATAGCGAGAACCAATGAGAGACTAGCTGGAGGTGTCTGGACGGGCAAATTTAACTCTCATTTCCCACCAGGAAGAGGAAATAACCAAAGGCTCAGCGTGCCGTGCCGGAACCAGATTAGGGCCTAAAGCCATCCTGCGGGGTTGCGGCCAGCTCACAAGAAAACGAGTTGAAGAAAGGAGCTCAGGGGCACTGTAATTCACAAACCTGCAGAGTTATAAATGACAACTATCGTCCAAAAATATACTGAAGTAAGGCTGCCAAGAGGACTTGAAAGCGGGGCAGAATTGCAGGAAACCGATTTCAGGAGGTAGACTGGAATTGCATTGAAAGCATAGGAAAAGAGGCAGAACGTCCACAATGATGCACTTGGCCAAAAAGGGCGTATGCGTTTTTTCCTGAATATATTCAGGAAAAAACACATACGCCCTTTTTGGCCAACCAAGCAAGTTTGCAAAGGAAATCTGCACTACAATGAAGTCTCACTTCCCCCCGGTCAAAAGGGCCATCTGAAAAAAGTGTAAAATCCAGAAAGGCAGGACAGGCCATGGAGAACTGGGAGCCTTGTTATGCTGATGGGCGGGATGTAAATTGCCAACAGACACTCGGGAGAAGTGTATGGTGTTTCCTGAAACATCTAAAAAACAAAGCAACAGAGCCTAGGGCACTTCCACTTATGGTCTTATAGCTTAGGGAAATTAAAATCAAAAAGATACAGCCACCCCAATGTTTGGGACGCCTCTGTTTACAAGAACCTCGTTTACCGTACAAGTTCAATATCACAGAAAGTGAAAAATGGATAAAGAACTTGTGGTACTTACGTACAATGCAGTATCACTCAGCAGTGAAATCTATGTCATCAGGCCCGTAACAGCACAATGAGTGGATTCAGGTACGATGATTCTAACTGAAATAAGTCACACAGAAAAAGAAACATCATAAGATATCACTAATACACGGAATGTAAACTTGGCTACACAGGAACTGAATTACAGAACAGAACAGGGTCTCAAATTTAGAAAACCAACTTATGCTTGTTTAAGGGTAAAGGTGAGTTGGGGTGCTGCATAAAACCAGAGATTGAAATGAGCACAGATAAAGTTCCTTAAGCCAAATATGGAATAGACAAGAGCTACTCCTTGCTCAACGAAATGGACTCAACACCGCATATTAAACGCCTAAGAATGTACCTGACTCTTAAGTATCTTAAAACCTATGGATTGCTATGTCTCCGAAAGAGAATCAAGCATGTGTACAGGGACATAAACGCAGCAGTGATAGGATTGGAGAGGTTCGGTGAGCAAATGAAGACCCTTTGAAGTCATATTGCATGGTACCCATTCCACGGGTTTCAACTACCCAGGTTTAAGGTATTCTTCCTTCAGCTAAAACATGCATGTGGAACCTAGAGTATGATCAACCATGTGATCGGGAGACGTGTTCAAATATGTCTCAGTTTTCGTACCCTGGTACTCGGGTGCAACATTCCAGACGCTTTACTAACACTCTCCCGACTTGGAGAGTCAGTCCCTTTAACCTCCTGTTTGGCCCAGTTTGCAATTTCTGCGGAAGATGAACAGGAATAGCGAGAACCAATGAGAGACTAGCTGGAGGTGTCTGGACGGGCAAATTTAACTCTCATTTCCCACCAGGAAGAGGAAATAACCAAAGGCTCAGCGTGCCGTGCCGGAACCAGATTAGGGCCTGAAGCCATCCTGCGGTGTTGCGGCCAGCTCCCAAGAAAACGAGTTGAAGAAAGGAGCTCAGGGGCACTGTAATTCACAAACCTGCAGAGTTATAAATGACAACTATCGTCCAAAAATATACTGAAGTAAGGCTGCCAAGAGGACTTGAAAGCGGGGCAGAATTGCAGGAAACCGATTTCAGGCGGTAGACTGCAATTGCATTGAAAGCATAGGAAAAGAGGCAGAACGTCCACAATGATGCACTTGGCCAAAAAGGGCGTATGCGTTTTTTCCTGAATATATTCAGGAAAAAACGCATACGCCCTTTTTGGCCAACCAAGCAAGCTTGCAAAGGAAATCTGCACTACAATGAAGTCTCACTTCCCCCCGGTCAAAAAGGCCATCTGAAAAAAGTGTAAAATCCAGAAAGGCAGGACAGGCCATGGAGAACTGGGAGCCTTGTTATACTGATGGGCGGGATGTAAATTGCCAACAGACACTCGGGCGAAGTGTATGGTGTTTCCTGAAACGTCTAAAAAACAAAGCAACAGAGCCTAGGGCACTTCCACTTATGGTCCTATAGCTTAGGGAAATTAAAATAAAAAAGATACAGCCACCCCAATGTTTGGGACGCCTCTGTTTACAAGAACCTCGTTTACCGTACAAGTTCAATATCACAGAAAGTGAAAAATGGATAAAGAACTTGTGGTACTTACGTACAATGCAGTATCACTCAGCAGTGAAATCTATGTCATCAGGCCCGTAGCAGCACAATGAGTGGATTCAGGTACGATGATTCTAACTGAACTAAGTCACACAGAAAAAGAAACATCATAAGATATCACTAATACATGGAATGTAAACTTGGCTACACAGGAACTGAATTACAGAACAGAACAGGGTCTCAAATTTAGAAAACCAACTTATGCTTGTTTAAGGGTAAAGGTGAGTTGGGGTGCTGCATAAAACCAGAGATTGAAATGAGCACAGATAAAGTTCCTTAAGCCAAATATGGAATAGACAAGAGCTACTCCTTGCTCAACGAAATGGACTCAACACCGCATATTAAACGCCTAAGAATGTACCTGACTCTTAAGTATCTTAAAACCTATGGATTGCTATGTCTCCGAAAGAGAATCAAGCATGTGTACAGGGACATAAACGCAGCAGTGATAGGATTGGAGAGGTTCGGTGAGCAAATGAAGACCCTTTGAAGTCATATTGCATGGTACCCATTCCACGGGTTTCAACTACCCAGGTTTAAGGTATTCTTCCTTCAGCTAAAACATGCATGTGGAACCTAGAGTATGATCAACCATGTGATCGGGAGACGTGTTCAAATATGTCTCAGTTTTCGTACCCTGGTACTCGGGTGCAACATTCCAGACGCTTTACTAACACTCTCCCGACTTGGAGAGTCAGTCCCTTTAACCTCCTGTTTGGCCCAGTTTGCAATTTCTGCGGAAGATGAACAGGAATAGCGAGAACCAATGAGAGACTAGCTGGAGGTGTCTGGACGGGCAAATTTAACTCTCATTTCCCACCAGGAAGAGGAAATAACCAAAGGCTCAGCGTGCCGTGCCGGAACCAGATTAGGGCCTGAAGCCATCCTGCGGTGTTGCGGCCAGCTCCCAAGAAAACGAGTTGAAGAAAGGAGCTCAGGGGCACTGTAATTCACAAACCTGCAGAGTTATAAATGACAACTATCGTCCAAAAATATACTGAAGTAAGGCTGCCAAGAGGACTTGAAAGCGGGGCAGAATTGCAGGAAACCGATTTCAGGCGGTAGACTGCAATTGCATTGAAAGCATAGGAAAAGAGGCAGAACGTCCACAATGATGCACTTGGCCAAAAAGGGCGTATGCGTTTTTTCCTGAATATATTCAGGAAAAAACGCATACGCCCTTTTTGGCCAACCAAGCAAGCTTGCAAAGGAAATCTGCACTACAATGAAGTCTCACTTCCCCCCGGTCAAAAAGGCCATCTGAAAAAAGTGTAAAATCCAGAAAGGCAGGACAGGCCATGGAGAACTGGGAGCCTTGTTATACTGATGGGCGGGATGTAAATTGCCAACAGACACTCGGGCGAAGTGTATGGTGTTTCCTGAAACGTCTAAAAAACAAAGCAACAGAGCCTAGGGCACTTCCACTTATGGTCCTATAGCTTAGGGAAATTAAAATAAAAAAGATACAGCCACCCCAATGTTTGGGACGCCTCTGTTTACAAGAACCTCGTTTACCGTACAAGTTCAATATCACAGAAAGTGAAAAATGGATAAAGAACTTGTGGTACTTACGTACAATGCAGTATCACTCAGCAGTGAAATCTATGTCATCAGGCCCGTAGCAGCACAATGAGTGGATTCAGGTACGATGATTCTAACTGAACTAAGTCACACAGAAAAAGAAACATCATAAGATATCACTAATACATGGAATGTAAACTTGGCTACACAGGAACTGAATTACAGAACAGAACAGGGTCTCAAATTTAGAAAACCAACTTATGCTTGTTTAAGGGTAAAGGTGAGTTGGGGTGCTGCATAAAACCAGAGATTGAAATGAGCACAGATAAAGTTCCTTAAGCCAAATATGGAATAGACAAGAGCTACTCCTTGCTCAACGAAATGGACTCAACACCGCATATTAAACGCCTAAGAATGTACCTGACTCTTAAGTATCTTAAAACCTATGGATTGCTATGTCTCCGAAAGAGAATCAAGCATGTGTACAGGGACATAAACGCAGCAGTGATAGGATTGGAGAGGTTCGGTGAGCAAATGAAGACCCTTTGAAGTCATATTGCATGGTACCCATTCCACGGGTTTCAACTACCCAGGTTTAAGGTATTCTTCCTTCAGCTAAAACATGCATGTGGAACCTAGAGTATGATTAACCATGTGATCGGGAGATGTGTTTAAATATGTCTCAGTTTTCGTACCCTGGTACTCGGGTGCAACATTCCAGACGCTTTACTAACACTCTCCCGACTTGGAGAGTCAGTCCCTTTAACCTCCTGTTTGGCCCAGTTTGCAATTTCTGCGGAAGATGAACAGGAATAGCGAGAACCAATGAGAGACTAGCTGGAGGTGTCTGGACGGGCAAATTTAACTCTCATTTCCCACCAGGAAGAGGAAATAACCAAAGGCTCAGCGTGCCGTGCCGGAACCAGATTAGGGCCTGAAGCCATCCTGCGGTGTTGCGGCCAGCTCACAAGAAAACGAGTTGAAGAAAGGAGCTCAGGGGCACTGTAATTCACAAACCTGCAGAGTTATAAATGACAACGATCGTCCAAAAATATACTGAAGTAAGGCTGCCAAGAGGACTTGAAAGCGGGGCAGAATTGCAGGAAACCGATTTCAGGAGGTAGACTGGAATTGCATTGAAAGCATAGGAAAAGAGGCAGAACGTCCACAATGATGCACTTGGCCAAAAAGGGCGTATGCGTTTTTTCCTGAATATATTCAGGAAAAAACACATACGCCCTTTTTGGCCAACCAAGCAAGTTTGCAAAGGAAATCTGCACTACAATGAAGTCTCACTTCCCCCAGGTCAAAAGGGCCATCTGAAAAAAGTGTAAAATCCAGAAAGGCAGGACAGGCCATGGAGAACTGGGAGCCTTGTTATGCTGATGGGCGGGATGTAAATTGCCAACAGACACTCGGGAGAAGTGTATGGTGTTTCCTGAAACATCTAAAAAACAAAGCAACAGAGCCTAGGGCACTTCCACTTATGGTCCTATAGCTTAGGGAAATTAAAATCAAAAAGATACAGCCACCCCAATGTTTGGGACGCCTCTGTTTACAAGAACCTCGTTTACCGTACAAGTTCAATATCACAGAAAGTGAAAAATGGATAAAGAACTTGTGGTACTTACGTACAATGCAGTATCACTCAGCAGTGAAATCTATGTCATCAGGCCCGTAGCAGCACAATGAGTGGATTCAGGTACGATGATTCTAACTGAACTAAGTCACACAGAAAAAGAAACATCATAAGATATCAGTAATACACGGAATGTAAACTTGGCTACACAGGAACTGAATTACAGAACAGAACAGGGTCTCAAATTTAGAAAACCAACTTATGCTTGTTTAAGGGTAAAGGTGAGTTGGGGTGCTGCATAAAACCAGAGATTGAAATGAGCACAGATAAAGTTCCTTAAGCCAAATATGGAATAGACAAGAGCTACTCCTTGCTCAACGAAATGGACTCAACACCGCATATTAAACGCCTAAGAATGTACCTGACTCTTAAGTATCTTAAAACCTATGGATTGCTATGTCTCCGAAAGAGAATCAAGCATGTGTACAGGGACATAAACGCAGCAGTGATAGGATTGGAGAGGTTCGGTGAGCAAATGAAGACCCTTTGAAGTCATATTGCATGGTACCCATTCCACGGGTTTCAACTACCCAGGTTTCAGGTATTCTTCCTTCAGCTAAAACATGCATGTGGAACCTAGAGTATGATCAACCATGTGATCGGGAGACGTGTTCAAATATGTCTCAGTTTTCGTACCCTGGTACTCGGGTGCAACATTCCAGACGCTTTACTAACACTCTCCCGACTTGGAGAGTCAGTCCCTTTAACCTCCTGTTTGGCCCAGTTTGCAATTTCTGCGGAAGATGAACAGGAATAGCGAGAACCAATGAGAGACTAGCTGGAGGTGTCTGGACGGGCAAATTTAACTCTCATTTCCCACCAGGAAGAGGAAATAACCAAAGGCTCAGCGTGCCGTGCCGGAACCAGATTAGGGCCTGAAGCCATCCTGCGGTGTTGCGGCCAGCTCACAAGAAAACGAGTTGAAGAAAGGAGCTCAGGGGCACTGTAATTCACAAACCTGCAGAGTTATAAATGACAACTATCGTCCAAAAATATACTGACGTAAGGCTGCCAAGAGGACTTGAAAACGGGGCAGAATTGCAGGAAACCGATTTCAGGAGGTAGACTGGAATTGCATTGAAAGCATAGGAAAAGAGGCAGAACGTCCACAATGATGCACTTGGCCAAAAAGGGCGTATGCGTTTTTTCCTGAATATATTCAGGAAAAAACACATACGCCCTTTTTGGCCAACCAAGCAAGCTTGCAAAGGAAATCTGCACTACAATGGAGTCTCACTTCCCCCCCAC
This sequence comes from Globicephala melas, assembly GCF_963455315.2. Classification (NCBI taxonomy): domain Eukaryota; kingdom Metazoa; phylum Chordata; class Mammalia; order Artiodactyla; family Delphinidae; genus Globicephala; species Globicephala melas. The sequence continues at coordinate 130,008 of NW_027207459.1, read as the reverse complement.
CCCGGTCAAAATGGCCATCTGAAAAAAGTGTAAAATCCAGAAAGGCAGGACAGGCCATGGAGAACTGGGAGCCTTGTTATGCTGATGGGCGGGATGTAAATTGCCAACAGACACTTGGGAGAAGTGTATGGTGTTTCCTGAAACATCTAAAAAACAAAGCAACAGAGCCTAGGGCACTTCCACTTATGGTCCTATAGCTTAGGGAAATTAAAATCAAAAAGATACAGCCACCCCAATGTTTGGGACGCCTCTGTTTACAAGAACCTCGTTTACCGTACAAGTTCAATATCACAGAAAGTGAAAAATGGATAAAGAACTTGTGGTACTTACGCACAATGCAGTATCACTCAGCAGTGAAATCTATGTCATCAGGCCCGTAGCAGCACAATGAGTGGATTCAGGTACGATGATTCTAACTGAAATAAGTCACACAGAAAAAGAAACATCATAAGATATCAGTAATACACGGAATGTAAACTTGGCTACACAGGAACTGAATTACAGAACAGAACAGGGTCTCAAATTTAGAAAACCAACTTATGCTTGTTTAAGGGTAAAGGTGAGTTGGGGTGCTGCATAAAACCAGAGATTGAAATGAGCACAGATAAAGTTCCTTAAGCCAAATATGGAATAGACAAGAGCTACTCCTTGCTCAACGAAATGGACTCAACACCGCATATTAAACGCCTAAGAATGTACCTGACTCTTAAGTATCTTAAAACCTATGGATTGCTATGTCTCCGAAAGAGAATCAAGCATGTGTACAGGGACATAAACGCAGCAGTGATAGGATTGGAGAGGTTCGGTGAGCAAATGAAGACCCTTTGAAGTCATATTGCATGGTACCCATTCCACGGGTTTCAACTACCCAGGTTTAAGGTATTCTTCCTTCAGCTAAAACATGCATGTGGAACCTAGAGTATGATCAACCATGTGATCGGGAGACGTGTTCAAATATGTCTCAGTTTTCGTACCCTGGTACTCGGGTGCAACATTCCAGACGCTTTACTAACACTCTCCCGACTTGGAGAGTCAGTCCCTTTAACCTCCTGTTTGGCCCAGTTTGCAATTTCTGCGGAAGATGAACAGGAATAGCGAGAACCAATGAGAGACTAGCTGGAGGTGTCTGGACGGGCAAATTTAACTCTCATTTCCCACCAGGAAGAGGAAATAACCAAAGGCTCAGCGTGCCGTGCCGGAACCAGATTAGGGCCTGAAGCCATCCTGCGGTGTTGCGGCCAGCTCACAAGAAAACGAGTTGAAGAAAGGAGCTCAGGGGCACTGTAATTCACAAACCTGCAGAGTTATAAATGACAACTATCGTCCAAAAATATACTGAAGTAAGGCTGCCAAGAGGACTTGAAAGCGGGGCAGAATTGCAGGAAACCGATTTCAGGAGGTAGACTGGAATTGCATTGAAAGCATAGGAAAAGAGGCAGAACGTCCACAATGATGCACTTGGCCAAAAAGGGCGTATGCGTTTTTTCCTGAATATATTCAGGAAAAAACGCATACGCCCTTTTTGGCCAACCAAGCAAGCTTGCAAAGGAAATCTGCACTACAATGAAGTCTCACTTCCCCCCACCCCGGTCAAAAGGGCCATCTGAAAAAAGTGTAAAATCCAGAAAGGCAGGACAGGCCATGGAGAACTGGGAGCCTTGTTATGCTGATGGGCGGGATGTAAATTGCCAACAGACACTCGGGAGAAGTGTATGGTGTTTCCTAAAACATCTAAAAAACAAAGCAACAGAGCCTAGGGCACTTCCACTTATGGTCCTATAGCTTAGGGAAATTAAAATCAAAAAGATACAGCCACCCCAATGTTTGGGACGCCTCTGTTTACAAGAACCTCGTTTACCGTACAAGTTCAATATCACAGAAAGTGAAAAATGGATAAAGAACTTGTGGTACTTACGTACAATGCAGTATCACTCAGCAGTGAAATCTATGTCATCAGGCCCGTAGCAGCACAATGAGTGGATTCAGGTACGATGATTCTAACTGAACTAAGTCACACAGAAAAAGAAACATCATAAGATATCAGTAATACACGGAATGTAAACTTGGCTACACAGGAACTGAATTACAGAACAGAACAGGGTCTCAAATTTAGAAAACCAACTTATGCTTGTTTAAGGGTAAAGGTGAGTTGGGGTGCTGCATAAAACCAGAGATTGAAATGAGCACAGATAAAGTTCCTTAAGCCAAATATGGAATAGACAAGAGCTACTCCTTGCTCAACGAAATGGACTCAACACCGCATATTAAACGCCTAAGAATGTACCTGACTCTTAAGTATCTTAAAACCTATGGATTGCTATGTCTCCGAAAGAGAATCAAGCATGTGTACAGGGACATAAACGCAGCAGTGATAGGATTGGAGAGGTTCGGTGAGCAAATGAAGACCCTTTGAAGTCATATTGCATGGTACCCATTCCACGGGTTTCAACTACCCAGGTTTAAGGTATTCTTCCTTCAGCTGAAACATGCATGTGGAACCTAGAGTATGATCAACCATGGGATCGGGAGACGTGTTCAAATATGTCTCAGTTTTCGTACCCTGGTACTCGGGTGCAACATTCCAGACGCTTTACTAACACTCTCCCGACTTGGAGAGTCAGTCCCTTTAACCTCCTGTTTGGCCCAGTTTGCAATTTCTGCGGAAGATGAACAGGAATAGCGAGAACCAATGAGAGACTAGCTGGAGGTGTCTGGACGGGCAAATTTAACTCTCATTTCCCACCAGGAAGAGGAAATAACCAAAGGCTCAGCGTGCCGTGCCGGAACCAGATTAGGGCCTGAAGCCATCCTGCGGTGTTGCGGCCAGCTCACAAGAAAACGAGTTGAAGAAAGGAGCTCAGGGGCACTGTAATTCACAAACCTGCAGAGTTATAAATGACAACTATCGTCCAAAAATATACTGAAGTAAGGCTGCCAAGAGGACTTGAAAGCGGGGCAGAATTGCAGGAAACCGATTTCAGGAGGTAGACTGGAATTGCATTGAAAGCATAGGAAAAGAGGCAGAACGTCCACAATGATGCACTTGGCCAAAAAGGGCATATGCGTTTTTTCCTGAATATATTCAGGAGAAAACGCATACGCCCTTTTTGGCCAACCAAGCAAGCTTGCAAAGGAAATCTGCACTACAATGAAGTCTCACTTCCCCCCGGTCAAAAGGGCCATCTGAAAAAAGTGTAAAATCCAGAAAGGCAGGACAGGCCATGGAGAACTGGGAGCCTTGTTATGCTGATGGGCGGGATGTAAATTGCCAACAGACACTCGGGAGAAGTGTATGGTGTTTCCTGAAACATCTAAAAAACAAAGCAACAGAGCCTAGGGCACTTCCACTTATGGTCCTATAGCTTAGGGAAATTAAAATCAAAAAGATACAGCCACCCCAATGTTTGGGACGCCTCTGTTTACAAGAACCTCGTTTACCGTACAAGTTCAATATCACAGAAAGTGAAAAATGGATAAAGAACTTGTGGTACTTACGTACAATGCAGTATCACTCAGCAGTGAAATCTATGTCATCAGGCCCGTAGCAGCACAATGAGTGGATTCAGGTACGATGATTCTAACTGAACTAAGTCACACAGAAAAAGAAACATCATAAGATATCAGTAATACACGGAATGTAAACTTGGCTACACAGGAACTGAATTACAGAACAGAACAGGGTCTCAAATTTAGAAAACCAACTTATGCTTGTTTAAGGGTAAAGGTGAGTTGGGGTGCTGCATAAAACCAGAGATTGAAATGAGCACAGATAAAGTTCCTTAAGCCAAATATGGAATAGACAAGAGCTACTCCTTGCTCAACGAAATGGACTCAACACCGCATATTAAACGCCTAAGAATGTACCTGACTCTTAAGTATCTTAAAACCTATGGATTGCTATGTCTCCGAAAGAGAATCAAGCATGTGTACAGGAACATAAACGCAGCAGTGATAGGATTGGAGAAGTTCGGTGAGCAAATGAAGACCCTTTGAAGTCATATTGCATGGTACCCATTCCACGGGTTTCAACTACCCAGGTTTAAGGTATTCTTCCTTCAGCTAAAACATGCATGTGGAACCTAGAGTATGATCAACCATGTGATCGGGAGACGTGTTCAAATATGTCTCAGTTTTCGTACCCTGGTACTCGGGTGCAACATTCCAGACGCTTTACTAACACTCTCCCGACTTGGAGAGTCAGTCCCTTTAACCTCCTGTTTGGCCCAGTTTGCAATTTCTGCGGAAGATGAACAGGAATAGCGAGAACCAATGAGAGACTAGCTGGAGGTGTCTGGACGGGCAAATTTAACTCTCATTTCCCACCAGGAAGAGGAAATAACCAAAGGCTCAGCGTGCCGTGCCGGAACCAGATTAGGGCCTGAAGCCATCCTGCGGTGTTGCGGCCAGCTCACAAGAAAACGAGTTGAAGAAAGGAGCTCAGGGGCACTGTAATTCACAAACCTGCAGAGTTATAAATGACAACTATCGTCCAAAAATATACTGAAGTAAGGCTGCCAAGAGGACTTGAAAGCGGGGCAGAATTGCAGGAAACCGATTTCAGGAGGTAGACTGGAATTGCATTGAAAGCATAGGAAAAGAGGCAGAACGTCCACAATGATGCACTTGGCCAAAAAGGGCGTATGCGTTTTTTCCTGAATATATTCAGGAAAAACGCATACGCCCTTTTTGGCCAACCAAGCAAGCTTGCAAAGGAAATCTGCACTACAATGAAGTCTCACTCCCCCCCCCCCCCCCCGGTCAAAAGGGCCATCTGAAAAAAGTGTAAAATCCAGAAAGGCAGGACAGGCCATGGAGAACTGGGAGCCTTGTTATGCTGATGGGCGGGATGTAAATTGCCAACAGACACTCGGGAGAAGTGTATGGTGTTTCCTGAAACATCTAAAAAACAAAGCAACAGAGCCTAGGGCACTTCCACTTATGGTCCTATAGCTTAGGGAAATTAAAATCAAAAAGATACAGCCACCCCAATGTTTGGGACGCCTCTGTTTACAAGAACCTCGTTTACCGTACAAGTTCAATATCACAGAAAGTGAAAAATGGATAAAGAACTTGTGGTACTTACGTACAATGCAGTATCACTCAGCAGTGAAATCTATGTCATCAGGCCCGTAGCAGCACAATGAGTGGATTCAGGTACGATGATTCTAACTGAAATAAGTCACACAGAAAAAGAAACATCATAAGATATCAGTAATACACGGAATGTAAACTTGGCTACACAGGAACTGAATTACAGAACAGAACAGGGTCTCAAATTTAGAAAACCAACTTATGCTTGTTTAAGGGTAAAGGTGAGTTGGGGTGCTGCATAAAACCAGAGATTGAAATGAGCACAGATAAAGTTCCTTAAGCCAAATATGGAATAGACAAGAGCTACTCCTTGCTCAACGAAATGGACTCAACACCGCATATTAAACGCCTAAGAATGTACCTGACTCTTAAGTATCTTAAAACCTATGGATTGCTATGTCTCCGAAAGAGAATCAAGCATGTGTACAGGGACATAAACGCAGCAGTGATAGGATTGGAGAGGTTCGGTGAGCAAATGAAGACCCTTTGAAGTCATATTGCATGGTACCCATTCCACGGGTTTCAACTACCCAGGTTTAAGGTATTCTTCCTTCAGCTAAAACATGCATGTGGAACCTAGAGTATGATCAACCATGTGATCGGGAGACGTGTTCAAATATGTCTCAGTTTTCGTACCCTGGTACTCGGGTGCAACATTCCAGACGCTTTACTAACACTCTCCCGACTTGGAGAGTCAGTCCCTTTAACCTCCTGTTTGGCCCAGTTTGCAATTTCTGCGGAAGATGAACAGGAATAGCGAGAACCAATGAGAGACTAGCTGGAGGTGTCTGGACGGGCAAATTTAACTCTCATTTCCCACCAGGAAGAGGAAATAACCAAAGGCTCAGCGTGCCATGCCGGAACCAGATTAGGGCCTGAAGCCATCCTGCGGTGTTGCGGCCAGCTCACAAGAAAACGAGTTGAAGAAAGGAGCTCAGGGGCACTGTAATTCACAAACCTGCAGAGTTATAAATGACAACTATCGTCCAAAAATATACTGAAGTAAGGCTGCCAAGAGGACTTGAAAGCGGGGCAGAATTGCAGGAAACCGATTTCAGGAGGTAGACTGGAATTGCATTGAAAGCATAGGAAAAGAGGCAGAACGTCCACAATGATGCACTTGGCCAAAAAGGGCATATGCGTTTTTTCCTGAATATATTCAGGAGAAAACGCATACGCCCTTTTTGGCCAACCAAGCAAGCTTGCAAAGGAAATCTGCACTACAATGAAGTCTCACTTCCCCCCGGTCAAAAGGGCCATCTGAAAAAAGTGTAAAATCCAGAAAGGCAGGACAGGCCATGGAGAACTGGGAGCCTTGTTATGCTGATGGGCGGGATGTAAATTGCCAACAGACACTCGGGAGAAGTGTATGGTGTTTCCTGAAACATCTAAAAAACAAAGCAACAGAGCCTAGGGCACTTCCACTTATGGTCCTATAGCTTAGGGAAATTAAAATCAAAAAGATACAGCCACCCCAATGTTTGGGACGCCTCTGTTTACAAGAACCTCGTTTACCGTACAAGTTCAATATCACAGAAAGTGAAAAATGGATAAAGAACTTGTGGTACTTACGTACAATGCAGTATCACTCAGCAGTGAAATCTATGTCATCAGGCCCGTAGCAGCACAATGAGTGGATTCAGGTACGATGATTCTAACTGAACTAAGTCACACAGAAAAAGAAACATCATAAGATATCAGTAATACACGGAATGTAAACTTGGCTACACAGGAACTGAATTACAGAACAGAACAGGGTCTCAAATTTAGAAAACCAACTTATGCTTGTTTAAGGGTAAAGGTGAGTTGGGGTGCTGCATAAAACCAGAGATTGAAATGAGCACAGATAAAGTTCCTTAAGCCAAATATGGAATAGACAAGAGCTACTCCTTGCTCAACGAAATGGACTCAACACCGCATATTAAACGCCTAAGAATGTACCTGACTCTTAAGTATCTTAAAACCTATGGATTGCTATGTCTCCGAAAGAGAATCAAGCATGTGTACAGGAACATAAACGCAGCAGTGATAGGATTGGAGAAGTTCGGTGAGCAAATGAAGACCCTTTGAAGTCATATTGCATGGTACCCATTCCACGGGTTTCAACTACCCAGGTTTAAGGTATTCTTCCTTCAGCTAAAACATGCATGTGGAACCTAGAGTATGATCAACCATGTGATCGGGAGACGTGTTCAAATATGTCTCAGTTTTCGTACCCTGGTACTCGGGTGCAACATTCCAGACGCTTTACTAACACTCTCCCGACTTGGAGAGTCAGTCCCTTTAACCTCCTGTTTGGCCCAGTTTGCAATTTCTGCGGAAGATGAACAGGAATAGCGAGAACCAATGAGAGACTAGCTGGAGGTGTCTGGACGGGCAAATTTAACTCTCATTTCCCACCAGGAAGAGGAAATAACCAAAGGCTCAGCGTGCCGTGCCGGAACCAGATTAGGGCCTGAAGCCATCCTGCGGTGTTGCGGCCAGCTCACAAGAAAACGAGTTGAAGAAAGGAGCTCAGGGGCACTGTAATTCACAAACCTGCAGAGTTATAAATGACAACTATCGTCCAAAAATATACTGAAGTAAGGCTGGCAAGAGGACTTGAAAGCGGGGCAGAATTGCAGGAAACCGATTTCAGGAGGTAGACTGGAATTGCATTGAAAGCATAGGAAAAGAGGCAGAACGTCCACAATGATGCACTTGGCCAAAAAGGGCGTATGCGTTTTTTCCTGAATATATTCAGGAAAAACGCATACGCCCTTTTTGGCCAACCAAGCAAGCTTGCAAAGGAAATCTGCACTACAATGAAGTCTCACTCCCCCCCCCCCCCGGTCAAAAGGGCCATCTGAAAAAAGTGTAAAATCCAGAAAGGCAGGACAGGCCATGGAGAACTGGGAGCCTTGTTATGCTGATGGGCGGGATGTAAATTGCCAACAGACACTCGGGAGAAGTGTATGGTGTTTCCTGAAACATCTAAAAAACAAAGCAACAGAGCCTAGGGCACTTCCACTTATGGTCCTATAGCTTAGGGAAATTAAAATCAAAAAGATACAGCCACCCCAATGTTTGGGACGCCTCTGTTTACAAGAACCTCGTTTACCGTACAAGTTCAATATCACAGAAAGTGAAAAATGGATAAAGAACTTGTGGTACTTACGTACAATGCAGTATCACTCAGCAGTGAAATCTATGTCATCAGGCCCGTAGCAGCACAATGAGTGGATTCAGGTACGATGATTCTAACTGAAATAAGTCACACAGAAAAAGAAACATCATAAGATATCAGTAATACACGGAATGTAAACTTGGCTACACAGGAACTGAATTACAGAACAGAACAGGGTCTCAAATTTAGAAAACCAACTTATGCTTGTTTAAGGGTAAAGGTGAGTTGGGGTGCTGCATAAAACCAGAGATTGAAATGAGCACAGATAAAGTTCCTTAAGCCAAATATGGAATAGACAAGAGCTACTCCTTGCTCAACGAAATGGACTCAACACCGCATATTAAACGCCTAAGAATGTACCTGACTCTTAAGTATCTTAAAACCTATGGATTGCTATGTCTCCGAAAGAGAATCAAGCATGTGTACAGGGACATAAACGCAGCAGTGATAGGATTGGAGAGGTTCGGTGAGCAAATGAAGACCCTTTGAAGTCATATTGCATGGTACCCATTCCACGGGTTTCAACTACCCAGGTTTAAGGTATTCTTCCTTCAGCTAAAACATGCATGTGGAACCTAGAGTATGATCAACCATGTGATCGGGAGACGTGTTCAAATATGTCTCAGTTTTCGTACGCTGGTACTCGGGTGCAACATTCCAGACGCTTTACTAACACTCTCCCGACTTGGAGAGTCAGTCCCTTTAACCTCCTGTTTGGCCCAGTTTGCAATTTCTGCGGAAGATGAACAGGAATAGCGAGAACCAATGAGAGACTAGCTGGAGGTGTCTGGACGGGCAAATTTAACTCTCATTTCCCACCAGGAAGAGGAAATAACCAAAGGCTCAGCGTGCCATGCCGGAACCAGATTAGGGCCTGAAGCCATCCTGCGGTGTTGCGGCCAGCTCACAAGAAAACGAGTTGAAGAAAGGAGCTCAGGGGCACTGTAATTCACAAACCTGCAGAGTTATAAATGACAACTATCGTCCAAAAATATACTGAAGTAAGGCTGCCAAGAGGACTTGAAAGCGGGGCAGAATTGCAGGAAACCGATTTCAGGAGGTAGACTGGAATTGCATTGAAAGCATAGGAAAAGAGGCAGAACGTCCACAATGATGCACTTGGCCAAAAAGGGCGTATGCGTTTTTTCCTGAATATATTCAGGAAAAAACGCATACGCCCTTTTTGGCCAACCAAGCAAGCTTGCAAAGGAAATCTGCACTACAATGAAGTCTCACTTCCCCCCCCCCCCGGTCAAAAGGGCCATCTGAAAAAAGTGTAAAATCCAGAAAGGCAGGACAGGCCATGGAGAACTGGGAGCCTTGTTATGCTGATGGGCGGGATGTAAATTGCCAACAGACACTCGGGAGAAGTGTATGGTGTTTCCTGAAACATCTAAAAAACAAAGCAACAGAGCCTAGGGCACTTCCACTTATGGTCCTATAGCTTAGGGAAATTAAAATCAAAAAGATACAGCCACCCCAATGTTTGGGACGCCTCTGTTTACAAGAACCTCGTTTACCGTACAAGTTCAATATCACAGAAAGTGAAAAATGGATAAAGAACTTGTGGTACTTACGTACAATGCAGTATCACTCAGCAGTGAAATCTATGTCATCAGGCCCGTAGCAGCACAATGAGTGGATTCAGGTACGATGATTCTAACTGAAATAAGTCACACAGAAAAAGAAACATCATAAGATATCACTAATACACGGAATGTAAACTTGGCTACACAGGAACTGAATTACAGAACAGAACAGGGTCTCAAATTTAGAAAACCAACTTATGCTTGTTTAAGGGTAAAGGTGAGTTGGGGTGCTGCATAAAACCAGAGATTGAAATGAGCACAGATAAAGTTCCTTAAGCCAAATATGGAATAGACAAGAGCTACTCCTTGCTCAACGAAATGGACTCAACACCGCATATTAAACGCCTAAGAATGTACCTGACTCTTAAGTATCTTAAAACCTATGGATTGCTATGTCTCCGAAAGAGAATCAAGCATGTGTACAGGGACATAAACGCAGCAGTGATAGGATTGGAGAGGTTCGGTGAGCAAATGAAGACCCTTTGAAGTCATATTGCATGGTACCCATTCCACGGGTTTCAACTACCCAGGTTTAAGGTATTCTTCCTTCAGCTAAAACATGCATGTGGAACCTAGAGTATGATCAACCATGTGATCGGGAGACGTGTTCAAATATGTCTCAGTTTTCGTACCCTGGTACTCGGGTGCAACATTCCAGACGCTTTACTAACACTCTCCCGACTTGGAGAGTCAGTCCCTTTAACCTCCTGTTTGGCCCAGTTTGCAATTTCTGCGGAAGATGAACAGGAATAGCGAGAACCAATGAGAGACTAGCTGGAGGTGTCTGGACGGGCAAATTTAACTCTCATTTCCCACCAGGAAGAGGAAATAACCAAAGGCTCAGCGTGCCGTGCCGGAACCAGATTAGGGCCTGAAGCCATCCTGCGGTGTTGCGGCCAGCTCACAAGAAAACGAGTTGAAGAAAGGAGCTCAGGGGCACTGTAATTCACAAACCTGCAGAGTTATAAATGACAACTATCGTCCAAAAATATACTGAAGTAAGGCTGCCAAGAGGACTTGAAAGCGGGGCAGAATTGCAGGAAACCGATTTCAGGAGGTAGACTGGAATTGCATTGAAAGCATAGGAAAAGAGGCAGAACGTCCACAATGATGCACTTGGCCAAAAAGGGCGTATGCGTTTTTTCCTGAATATATTCAGGAAAAAACGCATACGCCCTTTTTGGCCAAACAAGCAAGCTTGCAAAGGAAATCTGCACTACAATGAAGTCTCACTTCCCCCCCGCCCCCGGTCAAAAGGGCCATCTGAAAAAAGTGTAAAATCCAGAAAGGCAGGACAGGCCATGGAGAACTGGGAGCCTTGTTATGCTGATGGGCGGGATGTAAATTGCCAACAGACACTCGGGAGAAGTGTATGGTGTTTCCTGAAACATCTAAAAAACAAAGCAACAGAGCCTAGGGCACTTCCACTTATGGTCCTATAGCTTAGGGAAATTAAAATCAAAAAGATACAGCCACCCCAATGTTTGGGACGCCTCTGTTTACAAGAACCTCGTTTACCGTACAAGTTCAATATCACAGAAAGTGAAAAATGGATAAAGAACTTGTGGTACTTACGTACAATGCAGTATCACTCAGCAGTGAAATCTATGTCATCAGGCCCGTAGCAGCACAATGAGTGGATTCAGGTACGATGATTCTAACTGAAATAAGTCACACAGAAAAAGAAACATCATAAGATATCAGTAATACACGGAATGTAAACTTGGCTACACAGGAACTGAATTACAGAACAGAACAGGGTCTCAAATTTAGAAAACCAACTTATGCTTGTTTAAGGGTAAAGGTGAGTTGGGGTGCTGCATAAAACCAGAGATTGAAATGAGCACAGATAAAGTTCCTTAAGCCAAATATGGAATAGACAAGAGCTACTCCTTGCTCAACGAAATGGACTCAACACCGCATATTAAACGCCTAAGAATGTACCTGACTCTTAAGTATCTTAAAACCTATGGATTGCTATGTCTCCGAAAGAGAATCAAGCATGTGTACAGGGACATAAACGCAGCAGTGATAGGATTGGAGAGGTTCGGTGAGCAAATGAAGACCCTTTGAAGTCATATTGCATGGTACCCATTCCACGGGTTTCAACTACCCAGGTTTAAGGTATTCTTCCTTCAGCTAAAACAGGCATGTGGAACCTAGAGTATGATCAACCATGGGATCGGGAGACGTGTTCAAATATGTCTCAGTTTTCGTACCCTGGTACTCGGGTGCAACATTCCAGACGCTTTACTAACACTCTCCCGACTTGGAGAGTCAGTCCCTTTAACCTCCTGTTTGGCCCAGTTTGCAATTTCTGCGGAAGATGAACAGGAATAGCGAGAACCAATGAGAGACTAGCTGGAGGTGTCTGGACGGGCAAATTTAACTCTCATTTCCCACCAGGAAGAGGAAATAACCAAAGGCTCAGCGTGCCGTGCCGGAACCAGATTAGGGCCTGAAGCCATCCTGCGGTGTTGCGGCCAGCTCACAAGAAAACGAGTTGAAGAAAGGAGCTCAGGAGCACTGTAATTCACAAACCTGCAGAGTTATAAATGACAACTATCGTCCAAAAATATACTGAAGTAAGGCTGCCAAGAGGACTTGAAAGCGGGGCAGAATTGCAGGAAACCGATTTCAGGAGGTAGACTGGAATTGCATTGAAAGCATAGGAAAAGAGGCAGAACGTCCACAATGATGCACTTGGCCAAAAAGGGCGTATGCGTTTTTTCCTGAATATATTCAGGAAAAAACGCATACGCCCTTTTTGGCCAACCAAGCAAGCTTGCAAAGGAAATCTGCACTACAATGAAGTCTCACTTCCCCCCCCCCCCCCCCCGGTCAAAAGGGCCATCTGAAAAAAGTGTAAAATCCAGAAAGGCAGGACAGGCCATGGAGAACTGGGAGCCTTGTTATGCTGATGGGCGGGATGTAAATTGCCAACAGACACTCGGGAGAAGTGTATGGTGTTTCCTGAAACATCTAAAAAACAAAGCAACAGAGCCTAGGGCACTTCCACTTATGGTCCTATAGCTTAGGGAAATTAAAATAAAAAAGATACAGCCACCCCAATGTTTGGGACGCCTCTGTTTACAAGAACCTCGTTTACCGTACAAGTTCAATATCACAGAAAGTGAAAAATGGATAAAGAACTTGTGGTACTTACGTACAATGCAGTATCACTCAGCAGTGAAATCTATGTCATCAGGCCCGTAGCAGCACAATGAGTGGATTCAGGTACGATGATTCTAACTGAAATAAGTCACACAGAAAAAGAAACATCATAAGATATCACTAATACACGGAATGTAAACTTGGCTACACAGGAACTGAATTACAGAACAGAACAGGGTCTCAAATTTAGAAAACCAACTTATGCTTGTTTAAGGGTAAAGGTGAGTTGGGGTGCTGCATAAAACCAGAGATTGAAATGAGCACAGATAAAGTTCCTTAAGCCAAATATGGAATAGACAAGAGCTACTCCTTGCTCAACGAAATGGACTCAACACCGCATATTAAACGCCTAAGAATGTACCTGACTCTTAAGTATCTTAAAACCTATGGATTGCTATGTCTCCGAAAGAGAATCAAGCATGTGTACAGGGACATAAACGCAGCAGTGATAGGATTGGAGAGGTTCGGTGAGCAAATGAAGACCCTTTGAAGTCATATTGCATGGTACCCATTCCACGGGTTTCAACTACCCAGGTTTAAGGTATTCTTCCTTCAGCTAAAACATGCATGTGGAACCTAGAGTATGATCAACCATGTGATCGGGAGACGTGTTCAAATATGTCTCAGTTTTCGTACCCTGGTACTCGGGTGCAACATTCCAGACGCTTTACTAACACTCTCCCGACTTGGAGAGTCAGTCCCTTTAACCTCCTGTTTGGCCCAGTTTGCAATTTCTGCGGAAGATGAACAGGAATAGCGAGAACCAATGAGAGACTAGCTGGAGGTGTCTGGACGGGCAAATTTAACTCTCATTTCCCACCAGGAAGAGGAAATAACCAAAGGCTCAGCGTGCCGTGCCGGAACCAGATTAGGGCCTGAAGCCATCCTGCGGTGTTGCGGCCAGCTCACAAGAAAACGAGTTGAAGAAAGGAGCTCAGGGGCACTGTAATTCACAAACCTGCAGAGTTATAAATGACAACTATCGTCCAAAAATATACTGAAGTAAGGCTGCCAAGAGGACTTGAAAGCGGGGCAGAATTGCAGGAAACCGATTTCAGGAGGTAGACTGGAATTGCATTGAAAGCATAGGAAAAGAGGCAGAACGTCCACAATGATGCACTTGGCCAAAAAGGGCATATGCATTTTTTCCTGAATATATTCAGGAGAAAACGCATACGCCCTTTTTGGCCAACCAAGCAAGCTTGCAAAGGAAATCTGCACTACAATGAAGTCTCACTTCCCCCCGGTCAAAAGGGCCATCTGAAAAAAGTGTAAAATCCAGAAAGGCAGGACAGGCCATGGAGAACTGGGAGCCTTGTTATGCTGATGGGCGGGATGTAAATTGCCAACAGACACTCGGGAGAAGTGTATGGTGTTTCCTGAAACATCTAAAAAACAAAGCAACACAGCCTAGGGCACTTCCACTTATGGTCCTATAGCTTAGGGAAATTAAAATCAAAAAGATACAGCCACCCCAATGTTTGGGACGCCTCTGTTTACAAGAACCTCGTTTACCGTACAAGTTCAATATCACAGAAAGTGAAAAATGGATAAAGAACTTGTGGTACTTACGTACAATGCAGTATCACTCAGCAGTGAAATCTATGTCATCAGGCCCGTAGCAGCACAATGAGTGGATTCAGGTACGATGATTCTAACTGAAATAAGTCACACAGAAAAAGAAACATCATAAGATATCAGTAATACACGGAATGTAAACTTGGCTACACAGGAACTGAATTACAGAACAGAACAGGGTCTCAAATTTAGAAAACCAACTTATGCTTGTTTAAGGGTAAAGGTGAGTTGGGGTGCTGCATAAAACCAGAGATTGAAATGAGCACAGATAAAGTTCCTTAAGCCAAATATGGAATAGACAAGAGCTACTCCTTGCTCAACGAAATGGACTCAACACCGCATATTAAACGCCTAAGAATGTACCTGACTCTTAAGTATCTTAAAACCTATGGATTGCTATGTCTCCGAAAGAGAATCAAGCATGTGTACAGGGACATAAACGCAGCAGTGATAGGATTGGAGAGGTTCGGTGAGCAAATGAAGACCCTTTGAAGTCATATTGCATGGTACCCATTCCACGGGTTTCAACTACCCAGGTTTAAGGTATTCTTCCTTCAGCTAAAACATGCATGTGGAACCTAGAGTATGATCAACCATGTGATCGGGAGACGTGTTCAAATATGTCTCAGTTTTCGTACCCTGGTACTCGGGTGCAACATTCCAGACGCTTTACTAACACTCTCCCGACTTGGAGAGTCAGTCCCTTTAACCTCCTGTTTGGCCCAGTTTGCAATTTCTGCGGAAGATGAACAGGAATAGCGAGAACCAATGAGAGACTAGCTGGAGGTGTCTGGACGGGCAAATTTAACTCTCATTTCCCACCAGGAAGAGGAAATAACCAAAGGCTCAGCGTGCCGTGCCGGAACCAGATTAGGGCCTGAAGCCATCCTGCGGTGTTGCGGCCAGCTCACAAGAAAACGAGTTGAAGAAAGGAGCTCAGGGGCACTGTAATTCACAAACCTGCAGAGTTATAAATGACAACTATCGTCCAAAAATATACTGAAGTAAGGCTGCCAAGAGGACTTGAAAGCGGGGCAGAATTGCAGGAAACCGATTTCAGGAGGTAGACTGGAATTGCATTGAAAGCATAGGAAAAGAGGCAGAACGTCCACAATGATGCACTTGGCCAAAAAGGGCGTATGCATTTTTTCCTGAATATATTCAGGAGAAAACGCATACGCCCTTTTTGGCCAACCAAGCAAGCTTGCAAAGGAAATCTGCACTACAATGAAGTCTCACTTCCCCCCGGTCAAAAGGGCCATCTGAAAAAAGTGTAAAATCCAGAAAGGCAGGACAGGCCATGGAGAACTGGGAGCCTTGTTATGCTGATGGGCGGGATGTAAATTGCCAACAGACACTCGGGAGAAGTGTATGGTGTTTCCTGAAACATCTAAAAAACAAAGCAACAGAGCCTAGGGCACTTCCACTTATGGTCCTATAGCTTAGGGAAATTAAAATCAAAAAGATACAGCCACCCCAATGTTTGGGACGCCTCTGTTTACAAGAACCTCGTTTACCGTACAAGTTCAATATCACAGAAAGTGAAAAATGGATAAAGAACTTGTGGTACTTACGTACAATGCAGTATCACTCAGCAGTGAAATCTATGTCATCAGGCCCGTAGCAGCACAATGAGTGGATTCAGGTACGATGATTCTAACTGAAATAAGTCACACAGAAAAAGAAACATCATAAGATATCACTAATACACGGAATGTAAACTTGGCTACACAGGAACTGAATTACAGAACAGAACAGGGTCTCAAATTTAGAAAACCAACTTATGCTTGTTTAAGGGTAAAGGTGAGTTGGGGTGCTGCATAAAACCAGAGATTGAAATGAGCACAGATAAAGTTCCTTAAGCCAAATATGGAATAGACAAGAGCTACTCCTTGCTCAACGAAATGGACTCAACACCGCATATTAAACGCCTAAGAATGTACCTGACTCTTAAGTATCTTAAAACCTATGGATTGCTATGTCTCCGAAAGAGAATCAAGCATGTGTACAGGGACATAAACGCAGCAGTGATAGGATTGGAGAGGTTCGGTGAGCAAATGAAGACCCTTTGAAGTCATATTGCATGGTACCCATTCCACGGGTTTCAACTACCCAGGTTTAAGGTATTCTTCCTTCAGCTAAAACATGCATGTGGAACCTAGAGTATGATCAACCATGTGATCGGGAGACGTGTTCAAATATGTCTCAGTTTTCGTACCCTGGTACTCGGGTGCAACATTCCAGACGCTTTACTAACACTCTCCCGACTTGGAGAGTCAGTCCCTTTAACCTCCTGTTTGGCCCAGTTTGCAATTTCTGCGGAAGATGAACAGGAATAGCGAGAACCAATGAGAGACTAGCTGGAGGTGTCTGGACGGGCAAATTTAACTCTCATTTCCCACCAGGAAGAGGAAATAACCAAAGGCTCAGCGTGCCGTGCCGGAACCAGATTAGGGCCTGAAGCCATCCTGCGGTGTTGCGGCCAGCTCACAAGAAAACGAGTTGAAGAAAGGAGCTCAGGGGCACTGTAATTCACAAACCTGCAGAGTTATAAATGACAACTATCGTCCAAAAATATACTGAAGTAAGGCTGCCAAGAGGACTTGAAAGCGGGGCAGAATTGCAGGAAACCGATTTCAGGAGGTAGACTGGAATTGCATTGAAAGCATAGGAAAAGAGGCAGAACGTCCACAATGATGCACTTGGCCAAAAAGGGCATATGCATTTTTTCCTGAATATATTCAGGAGAAAACGCATACGCCCTTTTTGGCCAACCAAGCAAGCTTGCAAAGGAAATCTGCACTACAATGAAGTCTCACTTCCCCCCGGTCAAAAGGGCCATCTGAAAAAAGTGTAAAATCCAGAAAGGCAGGACAGGCCATGGAGAACTGGGAGCCTTGTTATGCTGATGGGCGGGATGTAAATTGCCAACAGACACTCGGGAGAAGTGTATGGTGTTTCCTGAAACATCTAAAAAACAAAGCAACACAGCCTAGGGCACTTCCACTTATGGTCCTATAGCTTAGGGAAATTAAAATCAAAAAGATACAGCCACCCCAATGTTTGGGACGCCTCTGTTTACAAGAACCTCGTTTACCGTACAAGTTCAATATCACAGAAAGTGAAAAATGGATAAAGAACTTGTGGTACTTACGTACAATGCAGTATCACTCAGCAGTGAAATCTATGTCATCAGGCCCGTAGCAGCACAATGAGTGGATTCAGGTACGATGATTCTAACTGAAATAAGTCACACAGAAAAAGAAACATCATAAGATATCAGTAATACACGGAATGTAAACTTGGCTACACAGGAACTGAATTACAGAACAGAACAGGGTCTCAAATTTAGAAAACCAACTTATGCTTGTTTAAGGGTAAAGGTGAGTTGGGGTGCTGCATAAAACCAGAGATTGAAATGAGCACAGATAAAGTTCCTTAAGCCAAATATGGAATAGACAAGAGCTACTCCTTGCTCAACGAAATGGACTCAACACCGCATATTAAACGCCTAAGAATGTACCTGACTCTTAAGTATCTTAAAACCTATGGATTGCTATGTCTCCGAAAGAGAATCAAGCATGTGTACAGGGACATAAACGCAGCAGTGATAGGATTGGAGAGGTTCGGTGAGCAAATGAAGACCCTTTGAAGTCATATTGCATGGTACCCATTCCACGGGTTTCAACTACCCAGGTTTAAGGTATTCTTCCTTCAGCTAAAACATGCATGTGGAACCTAGAGTATGATCAACCATGTGATCGGGAGACGTGTTCAAATATGTCTCAGTTTTCGTACCCTGGTACTCGGGTGCAACATTCCAGACGCTTTACTAACACTCTCCCGACTTGGAGAGTCAGTCCCTTTAACCTCCTGTTTGGCCCAGTTTGCAATTTCTGCGGAAGATGAACAGGAATAGCGAGAACCAATGAGAGACTAGCTGGAGGTGTCTGGACGGGCAAATTTAACTCTCATTTCCCACCAGGAAGAGGAAATAACCAAAGGCTCAGCGTGCCGTGCCGGAACCAGATTAGGGCCTGAAGCCATCCTGCGGTGTTGCGGCCAGCTCACAAGAAAACGAGTTGAAGAAAGGAGCTCAGGGGCACTGTAATTCACAAACCTGCAGAGTTATAAATGACAACTATCGTCCAAAAATATACTGAAGTAAGGCTGCCAAGAGGACTTGAAAGCGGGGCAGAATTGCAGGAAACCGATTTCAGGAGGTAGACTGGAATTGCATTGAAAGCATAGGAAAAGAGGCAGAACGTCCACAATGATGCACTTGGCCAAAAAGGGCGTATGCATTTTTTCCTGAATATATTCAGGAGAAAACGCATACGCCCTTTTTGGCCAACCAAGCAAGCTTGCAAAGGAAATCTGCACTACAATGAAGTCTCACTTCCCCCCGGTCAAAAGGGCCATCTGAAAAAAGTGTAAAATCCAGAAAGGCAGGACAGGCCATGGAGAACTGGGAGCCTTGTTATGCTGATGGGCGGGATGTAAATTGCCAACAGACACTCGGGAGAAGTGTATGGTGTTTCCTGAAACATCTAAAAAACAAAGCAACAGAGCCTAGGGCACTTCCACTTATGGTCCTATAGCTTAGGGAAATTAAAATCAAAAAGATACAGCCACCCCAATGTTTGGGACGCCTCTGTTTACAAGAACCTCGTTTACCGTACAAGTTCAATATCACAGAAAGTGAAAAATGGATAAAGAACTTGTGGTACTTACGTACAATGCAGTATCACTCAGCAGTGAAATCTATGTCATCAGGCCCGTAGCAGCACAATGAGTGGATTCAGGTACGATGATTCTAACTGAAATAAGTCACACAGAAAAAGAAACATCATAAGATATCAGTAATACACGGAATGTAAACTTGGCTACACAGGAACTGAATTACAGAACAGAACAGGGTCTCAAATTTAGAAAACCAACTTATGCTTGTTTAAGGGTAAAGGTGAGTTGGGGTGCTGCATAAAACCAGAGATTGAAATGAGCACAGATAAAGTTCCTTAAGCCAAATATGGAATAGACAAGAGCTACTCCTTGCTCAACGAAATGGACTCAACACCGCATATTAAACGCCTAAGAATGTACCTGACTCTTAAGTATCTTAAAACCTATGGATTGCTATGTCTCCGAAAGAGAATCAAGCATGTGTACAGGGACATAAACGCAGCAGTGATAGGATTGGAGAGGTTCGGTGAGCAAATGAAGACCCTTTGAAGTCATATTGCATGGTACCCATTCCACGGGTTTCAACTACCCAGGTTTAAGGTATTCTTCCTTCAGCTAAAACATGCATGTGGAACCTAGAGTATGATCAACCATGTGATCGGGAGACGTGTTCAAATATGTCTCAGTTTTCGTACGCTGGTACTCGGGTGCAACATTCCAGACGCTTTACTAACACTCTCCCGACTTGGAGAGTCAGTCCCTTTAACCTCCTGTTTGGCCCAGTTTGCAATTTCTGCGGAAGATGAACAGGAATAGCGAGAACCAATGAGAGACTAGCTGGAGGTGTCTGGACGGGCAAATTTAACTCTCATTTCCCACCAGGAAGAGGAAATAACCAAAGGCTCAGCGTGCCGTGCCGGAACCAGATTAGGGCCTGAAGCCATCCTGCGGTGTTGCGGCCAGCTCACAAGAAAACGAGTTGAAGAAAGGAGCTCAGGGGCACTGTAATTCACAAACCTGCAGAGTTATAAATGACAACTATCGTCCAAAAATATACTGAAGTAAGGCTGCCAAGAGGACTTGAAAGCGGGGCAGAATTGCAGGAAACCGATTTCAGGAGGTAGACTGGAATTGCATTGAAAGCATAGGAAAAGAGGCAGAACGTCCACAATGATGCACTTGGCCAAAAAGGGCGTATGCGTTTTTTCCTGAATATATTCAGGAAAAAACGCATACGCCCTTTTTGGCCAACCAAGCAAGCTTGCAAAGGAAATCTGCACTACAATGAAGTCTCACTTCCCCCCCCCCCCGGTCAAAAGGGCCATCTGAAAAAAGTGTAAAATCCAGAATGGCAGGACAGGCCATGGAGAACTGGGAGCCTTGTTATGCTGATGGGCGGGATGTAAATTGCCAACAGACACTCGGGAGAAGTGTATGGTGTTTCCTGAAACATCTAAAAAACAAAGCAACAGAGCCTAGGGCACTTCCACTTATGGTCCTATAGCTTAGGGAAATTAAAATCAAAAAGATACAGCCACCCCAATGTTTGGGACGCCTCTGTTTACAAGAACCTCGTTTACCGTACAAGTTCAATATCACAGAAAGTGAAAAATGGATAAAGAACTTGTGGTACTTACGTACAATGCAGTATCACTCAGCAGTGAAATCTATGTCATCAGGCCCGTAGCAGCACAATGAGTGGATTCAGGTACGATGATTCTAACTGAAATAAGTCACACAGAAAAAGAAACATCATAAGATATCACTAATACACGGAATGTAAACTTGGCTACACAGGAACTGAATTACAGAACAGAACAGGGTCTCAAATTTAGAAAACCAACTTATGCTTGTTTAAGGGTAAAGGTGAGTTGGGGTGCTGCATAAAACCAGAGATTGAAATGAGCACAGATAAAGTTCCTTAAGCCAAATATGGAATAGACAAGAGCTACTCCTTGCTCAACGAAATGGACTCAACACCGCATATTAAACGCCTAAGAATGTACCTGACTCTTAAGTATCTTAAAACCTATGGATTGCTATGTCTCCGAAAGAGAATCAAGCATGTGTACAGGGACATAAACGCAGCAGTGATAGGATTGGAGAGGTTCGGTGAGCAAATGAAGACCCTTTGAAGTCATATTGCATGGTACCCATTCCACGGGTTTCAACTACCCAGGTTTAAGGTATTCTTCCTTCAGCTAAAACATGCATGTGGAACCTAGAGTATGATCAACCATGTGATCGGGAGACGTGTTCAAATATGTCTCAGTTTTCGTACCCTGGTACTCGGGTGCAACATTCCAGACGCTTTACTAACACTCTCCCGACTTGGAGAGTCAGTCCCTTTAACCTCCTGTTTGGCCCAGTTTGCAATTTCTGCGGAAGATGAACAGGAATAGCGAGAACCAATGAGAGACTAGCTGGAGGTGTCTGGACGGGCAAATTTAACTCTCATTTCCCACCAGGAAGAGGAAATAACCAAAGGCTCAGCGTGCCGTGCCGGAACCAGATTAGGGCCTGAAGCCATCCTGCGGTGTTGCGGCCAGCTCACAAGAAAACGAGTTGAAGAAAGGAGCTCAGGGGCACTGTAATTCACAAACCTGCAGAGTTATAAATGACAACTATCGTCCAAAAATATACTGAAGTAAGGCTGCCAAGAGGACTTGAAAGCGGGGCAGAATTGCAGGAAACCGATTTCAGGAGGTAGACTGGAATTGCATTGAAAGCATAGGAAAAGAGGCAGAACGTCCACAATGATGCACTTGGCCAAAAAGGGCATATGCATTTTTTCCTGAATATATTCAGGAGAAAACGCATACGCCCTTTTTGGCCAACCAAGCAAGCTTGCAAAGGAAATCTGCACTACAATGAAGTCTCACTTCCCCCCGGTCAAAAGGGCCATCTGAAAAAAGTGTAAAATCCAGAAAGGCAGGACAGGCCATGGAGAACTGGGAGCCTTGTTATGCTGATGGGCGGGATGTAAATTGCCAACAGACACTCGGGAGAAGTGTATGGTGTTTCCTGAAACATCTAAAAAACAAAGCAACAGAGCCTAGGGCACTTCCACTTATGGTCCTATAGCTTAGGGAAATTAAAATCAAAAAGATACAGCCACCCCAATGTTTGGGACGCCTCTGTTTACAAGAACCTCGTTTACCGTACAAGTTCAATATCACAGAAAGTGAAAAATGGATAAAGAACTTGTGGTACTTACGTACAATGCAGTATCACTCAGCAGTGAAATCTATGTCATCAGGCCCGTAGCAGCACAATGAGTGGATTCAGGTACGATGATTCTAACTGAAATAAGTCACACAGAAAAAGAAACATCATAAGATATCACTAATACACGGAATGTAAACTTGGCTACACAGGAACTGAATTACAGAACAGAACAGGGTCTCAAATTTAGAAAACCAACTTATGCTTGTTTAAGGGTAAAGGTGAGTTGGGGTGCTGCATAAAACCAGAGATTGAAATGAGCACAGATAAAGTTCCTTAAGCCAAATATGGAATAGACAAGAGCTACTCCTTGCTCAACGAAATGGACTCAACACCGCATATTAAACGCCTAAGAATGTACCTGACTCTTAAGTATCTTAAAACCTATGGATTGCTATGTCTCCGAAAGAGAATCAAGCATGTGTACAGGGACATAAACGCAGCAGTGATAGGATTGGAGAGGTTCGGTGAGCAAATGAAGACCCTTTGAAGTCATATTGCATGGTACCCATTCCACGGGTTTCAACTACCCAGGTTTAAGGTATTCTTCCTTCAGCTAAAACATGCATGTGGAACCTAGAGTATGATCAACCATGTGATCGGGAGACGTGTTCAAATATGTCTCAGTTTTCGTACCCTGGTACTCGGGTGCAACATTCCAGACGCTTTACTAACACTCTCCCGACTTGGAGAGTCAGTCCCTTTAACCTCCTGTTTGGCCCAGTTTGCAATTTCTGCGGAAGATGAACAGGAATAGCGAGAACCAATGAGAGACTAGCTGGAGGTGTCTGGACGGGCAAATTTAACTCTCATTTCCCACCAGGAAGAGGAAATAACCAAAGGCTCAGCGTGCCGTGCCGGAACCAGATTAGGGCCTGAAGCCATCCTGCGGTGTTGCGGCCAGCTCACAAGAAAACGAGTTGAAGAAAGGAGCTCAGGGGCACTGTAATTCACAAACCTGCAGAGTTATAAATGACAACTATCGTCCAAAAATATACTGAAGTAAGGCTGCCAAGAGGACTTGAAAGCGGGGCAGAATTGCAGGAAACCGATTTCAGGAGGTAGACTGGAATTGCATTGAAAGCATAGGAAAAGAGGCAGAACGTCCACAATGATGCACTTGGCCAAAAAGGGCATATGCATTTTTTCCTGAATATATTCAGGAGAAAACGCATACGCCCTTTTTGGCCAACCAAGCAAGCTTGCAAAGGAAATCTGCACTACAATGAAGTCTCACTTCCCCCCGGTCAAAAGGGCCATCTGAAAAAAGTGTAAAATCCAGAAAGGCAGGACAGGCCATGGAGAACTGGGAGCCTTGTTATGCTGATGGGCGGGATGTAAATTGCCAACAGACACTCGGGAGAAGTGTATGGTGTTTCCTGAAACATCTAAAAAACAAAGCAACAGAGCCTAGGGCACTTCCACTTATGGTCCTATAGCTTAGGGAAATTAAAATCAAAAAGATACAGCCACCCCAATGTTTGGGACGCCTCTGTTTACAAGAACCTCGTTTACCGTACAAGTTCAATATCACAGAAAGTGAAAAATGGATAAAGAACTTGTGGTACTTACGTACAATGCAGTATCACTCAGCAGTGAAATCTATGTCATCAGGCCCGTAGCAGCACAATGAGTGGATTCAGGTATGATGATTCTAACTGAACTAAGTCACACAGAAAAAGAAACATCATAAGATATCAGTAATACACGGAATGTAAACTTGGCTACACAGGAACTGAATTACAGAACAGAACAGGGTCTCAAATTTAGAAAACCAACTTATGCTTGTTTAAGGGTAAAGGTGAGTTGGGGTGCTGCATAAAACCAGAGATTGAAATGAGCACAGATAAAGTTCCTTAAGCCAAATATGGAATAGACAAGAGCTACTCCTTGCTCAACGAAATGGACTCAACACCGCATATTAAACGCCTAAGAATGTACCTGACTCTTAAGTATCTTAAAACCTATGGATTGCTATGTCTCCGAAAGAGAATCAAGCATGTGTACAGGAACATAAACGCAGCAGTGATAGGATTGGAGAGGTTCGGTGAGCAAATGAAGACCCTTTGAAGTCATATTGCATGGTACCCATTCCACGGGTTTCAACTACCCAGGTTTAAGGTATTCTTCCTTCAGCTAAAACATGCATGTGGAACCTAGAGTATGATCAACCATGTGATCGGGAGACGTGTTCAAATATGTCTCAGTTTTCGTACCCTGGTACTCGGGTGCAACATTCCAGACGCTTTACTAACACTCTCCCGACTTGGAGAGTCAGTCCCTTTAACCTCCTGTTTGGCCCAGTTTGCAATTTCTGCGGAAGATGAACAGGAATAGCGAGAACCAATGAGAGACTAGCTGGAGGTGTCTGGACGGGCAAATTTAACTCTCATTTCCCACCAGGAAGAGGAAATAACCAAAGGCTCAGCGTGCCGTGCCGGAACCAGATTAGGGCCTGAAGCCATCCTGCGGTGTTGCGGCCAGCTCACAAGAAAACGAGTTGAAGAAAGGAGCTCAGGGGCACTGTAATTCACAAACCTGCAGAGTTATAAATGACAACTATCGTCCAAAAATATACTGAAGTAAGGCTGCCAAGAGGACTTGAAAGCGGGGCAGAATTGCAGGAAACCGATTTCAGGAGGTAGACTGGAATTGCATTGAAAGCATAGGAAAAGAGGCAGAACGTCCACAATGATGCACTTGGCCAAAAAGGGCGTATGCGTTTTTTCCTGAATATATTCAGGTAAAAACGCATACGCCCTTTTTGGCCAACCAAGCAAGCTTGCAAAGGAAATCTGAACTACAATGAAGTCTCACTCCCCCCCCCCCCCGGTCAAAAGGGCCATCTGAAAAAAGTGTAAAATCCAGAAAGGCAGGACAGGCCATGGAGAACTGGGAGCCTTGTTATGCTGATGGGCGGGATGTAAATTGCCAACAGACACTCGGGAGAAGTGTATGGTGTTTCCTGAAACATCTAAAAAACAAAGCAACAGAGCCTAGGGCACTTCCACTTATGGTCCTATAGCTTAGGGAAATTAAAATCAAAAAGATACAGCCACCCCAATGTTTGGGACGCCTCTGTTTACAAGAACCTCGTTTACCGTACAAGTTCAATATCACAGAAAGTGAAAAATGGATAAAGAACTTGTGGTACTTACGTACAATGCAGTATCACTCAGCAGTGAAATCTATGTCATCAGGCCCGTAGCAGCACAATGAGTGGATTCAGGTACGATGATTCTAACTGAAATAAGTCACACAGAAAAAGAAACATCATAAGATATCAGTAATACACGGAATGTAAACTTGGCTACACAGGAACTGAATTACAGAACAGAACAGGGTCTCAAATTTAGAAAACCAACTTATGCTTGCTTAAGGGGAAAGGTGAGTTGGGGTGCTGCATAAAACCAGAGATTGAAATGAGCACAGATAAAGTTCCTTAAGCCAAATATGGAATAGACAAGAGCTACTCCTTGCTCAACGAAATGGACTCAACACCGCATATTAAACGCCTAAGAATGTACCTGACTCTTAAGTATCTTAAAACCTATGGATTGCTATGTCTCCGAAAGAGAATCAAGCATGTGTACAGGGACATAAACGCAGCAGTGATAGGATTGGAGAGGTTCGGTGAGCAAATGAAGACCCTTTGAAGTCATATTGCATGGTACCCATTCCACGGGTTTCAACTACCCAGGTTTAAGGTATTCTTCCTTCAGCTAAAACATGCATGTGGAACCTAGAGTATGATCAACCATGTGATCGGGAGACGTGTTCAAATATGTCTCAGTTTTCGTACCCTGGTACTCGGGTGCAACATTCCAGACGCTTTACTAACACTCTCCCGACTTGGAGAGTCAGTCCCTTTAACCTCCTGTTTGGCCCAGTTTGCAATTTCTGCGGAAGATGAACAGGAATAGCGAGAACCAATGAGAGACTAGCTGGAGGTGTCTGGACGGGCAAATTTAACTCTCATTTCCCACCAGGAAGAGGAAATAACCAAAGGCTCAGCGTGCCGTGCCGGAACCAGATTAGGGCCTGAAGCCATCCTGCGGTGTTGCGGCCAGCTCACAAGAAAACGAGTTGAAGAAAGGAGCTCAGGGGCACTGTAATTCACAAACCTGCAGAGTTATAAATGACAACTATCGTCCAAAAATATACTGAAGTAAGGCTGCCAAGAGGACTTGAAAGCGGGGCAGAATTGCAGGAAACCGATTTCAGGAGGTAGACTGGAATTGCATTGAAAGCATAGGAAAAGAGGCAGAACGTCCACAATGATGCACTTGGCCAAAAAGGGCGTATGCGTTTTTTCCTGAATATATTCAGGTAAAAACGCATACGCCCTTTTTGGCCAACCAAGCAAGCTTGCAAAGGAAATCTGCACTACAATGAAGTCTCACTTCCCCCCGGTCAAAAGGGCCATCTGAAAAAAGTGTAAAATCCAGAAAGGCAGGACAGGCCATGGAGAACTGGGAGCCTTGTTATGCTGATGGGCGGGATGTAAATTGCCAACAGACACTCGGGAGAAGTGTATGGTGTTTCCTGAAACATCTAAAAAACAAAGCAACAGAGCCTAGGGCACTTCCACTTATGGTCCTATAGCTTAGGGAAATTAAAATCAAAAAGATACAGCCACCCCAATGTTTGGGACGCCTCTGTTTACAAGAACCTCGTTTACCGTACAAGTTCAATATCACAGAAAGTGAAAAATGGATAAAGAACTTGTGGTACTTACGTACAATGCAGTATCACTCAGCAGTGAAATCTATGTCATCAGGCCCGTAGCAGCACAATGAGTGGATTCAGGTACGATGATTCTAACTGAAATAAGTCACACAGAAAAAGAAACATCATAAGATATCAGTAATACACGGAATGTAAACTTGGCTACACAGGAACTGAATTACAGAACAGAACAGGGTCTCAAATTTAGAAAACCAACTTATGCTTGTTTAAGGGTAAAGGTGAGTTGGGGTGCTGCATAAAACCAGAGATTGAAATGAGCACAG
Source organism: Globicephala melas (assembly GCF_963455315.2). NCBI lineage: Eukaryota > Metazoa > Chordata > Mammalia > Artiodactyla > Delphinidae > Globicephala > Globicephala melas. Next base: position 102,490 of record NW_027207459.1, on the reverse strand, counting down.
ATAAAGTTCCTTAAGCCAAATATGGAATAGACAAGAGCTACTCCTTGCTCAACGAAATGGACTCAACACCGCATATTAAACGCCTAAGAATGTACCTGACTCTTAAGTATCTTAAAACCTATGGATTGCTATGTCTCCGAAAGAGAATCAAGCATGTGTACAGGGACATAAACGCAGCAGTGATAGGATTGGAGAGGTTCGGTGAGCAAATGAAGACCCTTTGAAGTCATATTGCATGGTACCCATTCCACGGGTTTCAACTACCCAGGTTTAAGGTATTCTTCCTTCAGCTAAAACATGCATGTGGAACCTAGAGTATGATCAACCATGTGATCGGGAGACGTGTTCAAATATGTCTCAGTTTTCGTACCCTGGTACTCGGGTGCAACATTCCAGACGCTTTACTAACACTCTCCCGACTTGGAGAGTCAGTCCCTTTAACCTCCTGTTTGGCCCAGTTTGCAATTTCTGCGGAAGATGAACAGGAATAGCGAGAACCAATGAGAGACTAGCTGGAGGTGTCTGGACGGGCAAATTTAACTCTCATTTCCCACCAGGAAGAGGAAATAACCAAAGGCTCAGCGTGCCGTGCCAGAACCAGATTAGGGCCTGAAGCCATCCTGCGGTGTTGCGGCCAGCTCACAAGAAAACGAGTTGAAGAAAGGAGCTCAGGGGCACTGTAATTCACAAACCTGCAGAGTTATAAATGACAACTATCGTCCAAAAATATACTGAAGTAAGGCTGCCAAGAGGACTTGAAAGCGGGGCAGAATTGCAGGAAACCGATTTCAGGAGGTAGACTGGAATTGCATTGAAAGCATAGGAAAAGAGGCAGAACGTCCACAATGATGCACTTGGCCAAAAAGGGCATATGCATTTTTTCCTGAATATATTCAGGAGAAAACGCATACGCCCTTTTTGGCCAACCAAGCAAGCTTGCAAAGGAAATCTGCACTACAATGAAGTCTCACTTCCCCCCCACCGGTCAAAAGGGCCATCTGAAAATAGTGTAAAATCCAGAAAGGCAGGACAGGCCATGGAGAACTGGGAGCCTTGTTATGCTGATGGGCGGGATGTAAATTGCCAACAGACACTCGGGAGAAGTGTATGGTGTTTCCTGAAACATCTAAAAAACAAAGCAACAGAGCCTAGGGCACTTCCACTTATGGTCCTATAGCTTAGGGAAATTAAAATCAAAAAGATACAGCCACCCCAATGTTTGGGACGCCTCTGTTTACAAGAACCTCGTTTACCGTACAAGTTCAATATCACAGAAAGTGAAAAATGGATAAAGAACTTGTGGTACTTACGTACAATGCAGTATCACTCAGCAGTGAAATCTATGTCATCAGGCCCGTAGCAGCACAATGAGTGGATTCAGGTACGATGATTCTAACTGAAATAAGTCACACAAAAAAAGAAACATCATAAGATATCACTAATACACGGAATGTAAACTTGGCTACACAGGAACTGAATTACAGAACAGAACAGGGTCTCAAATTTAGAAAACCAACTTATGCTTGTTTAAGGGTAAAGGTGAGTTGGGGTGCTGCATAAAACCAGAGATTGAAATGAGCACAGATAAAGTTCCTTAAGCCAAATATGGAATAGACAAGAGCTACTCCTTGCTCAACGAAATGGACTCAACACCGCATATTAAACGCCTAAGAATGTACCTGACTCTTAAGTATCTTAAAACCTATGGATTGCTATGTCTCCGAAAGAGAATCAAGCATGTGTACAGGGACATAAACGCAGCAGTGATAGGATTGGAGAGGTTCGGTGAGCAAATGAAGACCCTTTGAAGTCATATTGCATGGTACCCATTCCACGGGTTTCAACTACCCAGGTTTAAGGTATTCTTCCTTCAGCTAAAACATGCATGTGGAACCTAGAGTATGATCAACCATGTGATCGGGAGACGTGTTCAAATATGTCTCAGTTTTCGTACCCTGGTACTCGGGTGCAACATTCCAGACGCTTTACTAACACTCTCCCGACTTGGAGAGTCAGTCCCTTTAACCTCCTGTTTGGCCCAGTTTGCAATTTCTGCGGAAGATGAACAGGAATAGCGAGAACCAATGAGAGACTAGCTGGAGGTGTCTGGACGGGCAAATTTAACTCTCATTTCCCACCAGGAAGAGGAAATAACCAAAGGCTCAGCGTGCCGTGCCGGAACCAGATTAGGGCCTGAAGCCATCCTGCGGTGTTGCGGCCAGCTCACAAGAAAACGAGTTGAAGAAAGGAGCTCAGGGGCACTGTAATTCACAAACCTGCAGAGTTATAAATGACAACTATCGTCCAAAAATATACTGAAGTAAGGCTGCCAAGAGGACTTGAAAGCGGGGCAGAATTGCAGGAAACCGATTTCAGGAGGTAGACTGGAATTGCATTGAAAGCATAGGAAAAGAGGCAGAACGTCCACAATGATGCACTTGGCCAAAAAGGGCATATGCGTTTTTTCCTGAATATATTCAGGAGAAAACGCATACGCCCTTTTTGGCCAACCAAGCAAGCTTGCAAAGGAAATCTGCACTACAATGAAGTCTCACTTCCCCCCGGTCAAAAGGGCCATCTGAAAAAAGTGTAAAATCCAGAAAGGCAGGACAGGCCATGGAGAACTGGGAGCCTTGTTATGCTGATGGGCGGGATGTAAATTGCCAACAGACACTCGGGAGAAGTGTATGGTGTTTCCTGAAACATCTAAAAAACAAAGCAACAGAGCCTAGGGCACTTCCACTTATGGTCCTATAGCTTAGGGAAATTAAAATCAAAAAGATACAGCCACCCCAATGTTTGGGACGCCTCTGTTTACAAGAACCTCGTTTACCGTACAAGTTCAATATCACAGAAAGTGAAAAATGGATAAAGAACTTGTGGTACTTACGTACAATGCAGTATCACTCAGCAGTGAAATCTATGTCATCAGGCCCGTAGCAGCACAATGAGTGGATTCAGGTACGATGATTCTAACTGAAATAAGTCACACAGAAAAAGAAACATCATAAGATATCACTAATACACGGAATGTAAACTTGGCTACACAGGAACTGAATTACAGAACAGAACAGGGTCTCAAATTTAGAAAACCAACTTATGCTTGTTTAAGGGTAAAGGTGAGTTGGGGTGCTGCATAAAACCAGAGATTGAAATGAGCACAGATAAAGTTCCTTAAGCCAAATATGGAATAGACAAGAGCTACTCCTTGCTCAACGAAATGGACTCAACACCGCATATTAAACGCCTAAGAATGTACCTGACTCTTAAGTATCTTAAAACCTATGGATTGCTATGTCTCCGAAAGAGAATCAAGCATGTGTACAGGGACATAAACGCAGCAGTGATAGGATTGGAGAGGTTCGGTGAGCAAATGAAGACCCTTTGAAGTCATATTGCATGGTACCCATTCCACGGGTTTCAACTACCCAGGTTTAAGGTATTCTTCCTTCAGCTAAAACATGCATGTGGAACCTAGAGTATGATCAACCATGTGATCGGGAGACGTGTTCAAATATGTCTCAGTTTTCGTACCCTGGTACTCGGGTGCAACATTCCAGACGCTTTACTAACACTCTCCCGACTTGGAGAGTCAGTCCCTTTAACCTCCTGTTTGGCCCAGTTTGCAATTTCTGCGGAAGATGAACAGGAATAGCGAGAACCAATGAGAGACTAGCTGGAGGTGTCTGGACGGGCAAATTTAACTCTCATTTCCCACCAGGAAGAGGAAATAACCAAAGGCTCAGCGTGCCGTGCCGGAACCAGATTAGGGCCTGAAGCCATCCTGCGGTGTTGCGGCCAGCTCACAAGAAAACGAGTTGAAGAAAGGAGCTCAGGGGCACTGTAATTCACAAACCTGCAGAGTTATAAATGACAACTATCGTCCAAAAATATACTGAAGTAAGGCTGCCAAGAGGACTTGAAAGCGGGGCAGAATTGCAGGAAACCGATTTCAGGAGGTAGACTGGAATTGCATTGAAAGCATAGGAAAAGAGGCAGAACGTCCACAATGATGCACTTGGCCAAAAAGGGCATATGCATTTTTTCCTGAATATATTCAGGAGAAAACGCATACGCCCTTTTTGGCCAACCAAGCAAGCTTGCAAAGGAAATCTGCACTACAATGAAGTCTCACTTCCCCCCCACCGGTCAAAAGGGCCATCTGAAAATAGTGTAAAATCCAGAAAGGCAGGACAGGCCATGGAGAACTGGGAGCCTTGTTATGCTGATGGGCGGGATGTAAATTGCCAACAGACACTCGGGAGAAGTGTATGGTGTTTCCTGAAACATCTAAAAAACAAAGCAACAGAGCCTAGGGCACTTCCACTTATGGTCCTATAGCTTAGGGAAATTAAAATCAAAAAGATACAGCCACCCCAATGTTTGGGACGCCTCTGTTTACAAGAACCTCGTTTACCGTACAAGTTCAATATCACAGAAAGTGAAAAATGGATAAAGAACTTGTGGTACTTACGTACAATGCAGTATCACTCAGCAGTGAAATCTATGTCATCAGGCCCGTAGCAGCACAATGAGTGGATTCAGGTACGATGATTCTAACTGAAATAAGTCACACAAAAAAAGAAACATCATAAGATATCACTAATACACGGAATGTAAACTTGGCTACACAGGAACTGAATTACAGAACAGAACAGGGTCTCAAATTTAGAAAACCAACTTATGCTTGTTTAAGGGTAAAGGTGAGTTGGGGTGCTGCATAAAACCAGAGATTGAAATGAGCACAGATAAAGTTCCTTAAGCCAAATATGGAATAGACAAGAGCTACTCCTTGCTCAACGAAATGGACTCAACACCGCATATTAAACGCCTAAGAATGTACCTGACTCTTAAGTATCTTAAAACCTATGGATTGCTATGTCTCCGAAAGAGAATCAAGCATGTGTACAGGGACATAAACGCAGCAGTGATAGGATTGGAGAGGTTCGGTGAGCAAATGAAGACCCTTTGAAGTCATATTGCATGGTACCCATTCCACGGGTTTCAACTACCCAGGTTTAAGGTATTCTTCCTTCAGCTAAAACATGCATGTGGAACCTAGAGTATGATCAACCATGTGATCGGGAGACGTGTTCAAATATGTCTCAGTTTTCGTACCCTGGTACTCGGGTGCAACATTCCAGACGCTTTACTAACACTCTCCCGACTTGGAGAGTCAGTCCCTTTAACCTCCTGTTTGGCCCAGTTTGCAATTTCTGCGGAAGATGAACAGGAATAGCGAGAACCAATGAGAGACTAGCTGGAGGTGTCTGGACGGGCAAATTTAACTCTCATTTCCCACCAGGAAGAGGAAATAACCAAAGGCTCAGCGTGCCGTGCCGGAACCAGATTAGGGCCTGAAGCCATCCTGTGGTGTTGCGGCCAGCTCACAAGAAAACGAGTTGAAGAAAGGAGCTCAGGGGCACTGTAATTCACAAACCTGCAGAGTTATAAATGACAACTATCGTCCAAAAATATACTGAAGTAAGGCTGCCAAGAGGACTTGAAAGCGGGGCAGAATTGCAGGAAACCGATTTCAGGAGGTAGACTGGAATTGCATTGAAAGCATAGGAAAAGAGGCAGAACGTCCACAATGATGCACTTGGCCAAAAAGGGCATATGCATTTTTTCCTGAATATATTCAGGAGAAAAGGCATACGCCCTTTTTGGCCAACCAAGCAAGCTTGCAAAGGAAATCTGCACTACAATGAAGTCTCACTTCCCCCCCACCGGTCAAAAGGGCCATCTGAAAATAGTGTAAAATCCAGAAAGGCAGGACAGGCCATGGAGAACTGGGAGCCTTGTTATGCTGATGGGCGGGATGTAAATTGCCAACAGACACTCCAGAGAAGTGTATGGTGTTTCCTGAAACATCTAAAAAACAAAGCAACAGAGCCTAGGGCACTTCCACTTATGGTCCTATAGCTTAGGGAAATTAAAATCAAAAAGATACAGCCACCCCAATGTTTGGGACGCCTCTGTTTACAAGAACCTCGTTTACCGTACAAGTTCAATATCACAGAAAGTGAAAAATGGATAAAGAACTTGTGGTACTTACGTACAATGCAGTATCACTCAGCAGTGAAATCTATGTCATCAGGCCCGTAGCAGCACAATGAGTGGATTCAGGTACGATGATTCTAACTGAAATAAGTCACACAAAAAAAGAAACATCATAAGATATCACTAATACACGGAATGTAAACTTGGCTACACAGGAACTGAATTACAGAACAGAACAGGGTCTCAAATTTAGAAAACCAACTTATGCTTGTTTAAGGGTAAAGGTGAGTTGGGGTGCTGCATAAAACCAGAGATTGAAATGAGCACAGATAAAGTTCCTTAAGCCAAATATGGAATAGACAAGAGCTACTCCTTGCTCAACGAAATGGACTCAACACCGCATATTAAACGCCTAAGAATGTACCTGACTCTTAAGTATCTTAAAACCTATGGATTGCTATGTCTCCGAAAGAGAATCAAGCATGTGTACAGGGACATAAACGCAGCAGTGATAGGATTGGAGAGGTTCGGTGAGCAAATGAAGACCCTTTGAAGTCATATTGCATGGTACCCATTCCACGGGTTTCAACTACCCAGGTTTAAGGTATTCTTCCTTCAGCTAAAACATGCATGTGGAACCTAGAGTATGATCAACCATGTGATCGGGAGACGTGTTCAAATATGTCTCAGTTTTCGTACCCTGGTACTCGGGTGCAACATTCCAGACGCTTTACTAACACTCTCCCGACTTGGAGAGTCAGTCCCTTTAACCTCCTGTTTGGCCCAGTTTGCAATTTCTGCGGAAGATGAACAGGAATAGCGAGAACCAATGAGAGACTAGCTGGAGGTGTCTGGACGGGCAAATTTAACTCTCATTTCCCACCAGGAAGAGGAAATAACCAAAGGCTCAGCGTGCCGTGCCGGAACCAGATTAGGGCCTGAAGCCATCCTGCGGTGTTGCGGCCAGCTCACAAGAAAACGAGTTGAAGAAAGGAGCTCAGGGGCACTGTAATTCACAAACCTGCAGAGTTATAAATGACAACTATCGTCCAAAAATATACTGAAGTAAGGCTGCCAAGAGGACTTGAAAGCGGGGCAGAATTGCAGGAAACCGATTTCAGGAGGTAGACTGGAATTGCATTGAAAGCATAGGAAAAGAGGCAGAACGTCCACAATGATGCACTTGGCCAAAAAGGGCATATGCATTTTTTCCTGAATATATTCAGGAGAAAACGCATACGCCCTTTTTGGCCAACCAAGCAAGCTTGCAAAGGAAATCTGCACTACAATGAAGTCTCACTTCCCCCCGGTCAAAAGGGCCATCTGAAAAAAGTGTAAAATCCAGAAAGGCAGGACAGGCCATGGAGAACTGGGAGCCTTGTTATGCTGATGGGCGGGATGTCAATTGCCAACAGACACTCGGGAGAAGTGTATGGTGTTTCCTGAAACATCTAAAAAACAAAGCAACAGAGCCTAGGGCACTTCCACTTATGGTCCTATAGCTTAGGGAAATTAAAATCAAAAAGATACAGCCACCCCAATGTTTGGGACGCCTCTGTTTACAAGAACCTCGTTTACCGTACAAGTTCAATATCACAGAAAGTGAAAAATGGATAAAGAACTTGTGGTACTTACGTACAATGCAGTATCACTCAGCAGTGAAATCTATGTCATCAGGCCCGTAGCAGCACAATGAGTGGATTCAGGTACGATGATTCTAACTGAAATAAGTCACACAGAAAAAGAAACATCATAAGATATCACTAATACACGGAATGTAAACTTGGCTACACAGGAACTGAATTACAGAACAGAACAGGGTCTCAAATTTAGAAAACCAACTTATGCTTGTTTAAGGGTAAAGGTGAGTTGGGGTGCTGCATAAAACCAGAGATTGAAATGAGCACAGATAAAGTTCCTTAAGCCAAATATGGAATAGACAAGAGCTACTCCTTGCTCAACGAAATGGACTCAACACCGCATATTAAACGCCTAAGAATGTACCTGACTCTTAAGTATCTTAAAACCTATGGATTGCTATGTCTCCGAAAGAGAATCAAGCATGTGTACAGGGACATAAACGCAGCAGTGATAGGATTGGAGAGGTTCGGTGAGCAAATGAAGACCCTTTGAAGTCATATTGCATGGTACCCATTCCACGGGTTTCAACTACCCAGGTTTAAGGTATTCTTCCTTCAGCTAAAACATGCATGTGGAACCTAGAGTATGATCAACCATGTGATCGGGAGACGTGTTCAAATATGTCTCAGTTTTCGTACCCTGGTACTCGGGTGCAACATTCCAGACGCTTTACTAACACTCTCCCGACTTGGAGAGTCAGTCCCTTTAACCTCCTGTTTGGCCCAGTTTGCAATTTCTGCGGAAGATGAACAGGAATAGCGAGAACCAATGAGAGACTAGCTGGAGGTGTCTGGACGGGCAAATTTAACTCTCATTTCCCACCAGGAAGAGGAAATAACCAAAGGCTCAGCGTGCCGTGCCGGAACCAGATTAGGGCCTGAAGCCATCCTGCGGTGTTGCGGCCAGCTCACAAGAAAACGAGTTGAAGAAAGGAGCTCAGGGGCACTGTAATTCACAAACCTGCAGAGTTATAAATGACAACTATCGTCCAAAAATATACTGAAGTAAGGCTGCCAAGAGGACTTGAAAGCGGGGCAGAATTGCAGGAAACCGATTTCAGGAGGTAGACTGGAATTGCATTGAAAGCATAGGAAAAGAGGCAGAACGTCCACAATGATGCACTTGGCCAAAAAGGGCGTATGCGTTTTTTCCTGAATATATTCAGGAAAAAACGCATACGCCCTTTTTGGCCAACCAAGCAAGCTTGCAAAGGAAATCTGCACTACAATGAAGTCTCACTTCCCCCCCGCCCCCGGTCAAAAGGGCCATCTGAAAAAAGTGTAAAATCCAGAAAGGCAGGACAGGCCATGGAGAACTGGGAGCCTTGTTATGCTGATGGGCGGGATGTAAATTGCCAACAGACACTCGGGAGAAGTGTATGGTGTTTCCTGAAACATCTAAAAAACAAAGCAACAGAGCCTAGGGCACTTCCACTTATGGTCCTATAGCTTAGGGAAATTAAAATCAAAAAGATACAGCCACCCCAATGTTTGGGACGCCTCTGTTTACAAGAACCTCGTTTACCGTACAAGTTCAATATCACAGAAAGTGAAAAATGGATAAAGAACTTGTGGTACTTACGTACAATGCAGTATCACTCAGCAGTGAAATCTATGTCATCAGGCCCGTAGCAGCACAATGAGTGGATTCAGGTACGATGATTCTAACTGAAATAAGTCACACAGAAAAAGAAACATCATAAGATATCAGTAATACACGGAATGTAAACTTGGCTACACAGGAACTGAATTACAGAACAGAACAGGGTCTCAAATTTAGAAAACCAACTTATGCTTGTTTAAGGGTAAAGGTGAGTTGGGGTGCTGCATAAAACCAGAGATTGAAATGAGCACAGATAAAGTTCCTTAAGCCAAATATGGAATAGACAAGAGCTACTCCTTGCTCAACGAAATGGACTCAACACCGCATATTAAACGCCTAAGAATGTACCTGACTCTTAAGTATCTTAAAACCTATGGATTGCTATGTCTCCGAAAGAGAATCAAGCATGTGTACAGGGACATAAACGCAGCAGTGATAGGATTGGAGAGGTTCGGTGAGCAAATGAAGACCCTTTGAAGTCATATTGCATGGTACCCATTCCACGGGTTTCAACTACCCAGTTTTAAGGTATTCTTCCTTCAGCTAAAACATGCATGTGGAACCTAGAGTATGATCAACCATGGGATCGGGAGACGTGTTCAAATATGTCTCAGTTTTCGTACCCTGGTACTCGGGTGCAACATTCCAGACGCTTTACTAACACTCTCCCGACTTGGAGAGTCAGTCCCTTTAACCTCCTGTTTGGCCCAGTTTGCAATTTCTGCGGAAGATGAACAGGAATAGCGAGAACCAATGAGAGACTAGCGGGAGGTGTCTGGACGGGCAAATTTAACTCTCATTTCCCACCAGGAAGAGGAAATAACCAAAGGCTCAGCGTGCCGTGCCGGAACCAGATTAGGGCCTGAAGCCATCCTGCGGTATTACGGCCAGCTCACAAGAAAACGAGTTGAAGAAAGGAGCTCAGGGGCACTGTAATTCACAAACCTGCAGAGTTATAAATGACAACTATCGTCCAAAAATATACTGAAGTAAGGCTGCCAAGAGGACTTGAAAGCGGGGCAGAATTGCAGGAAACCGATTTCAGGAGGTAGACTGGAATTGCATTGAAAGCATAGGAAAAGAGGCAGAACGTCCACAATGATGCACTTGGCCAAAAAGGGCGTATGCGTTTTTTCCTGAATATATTCAGGAAAAAACGCATACGCCCTTTTTGGCCAACCAAGCAAGCTTGCAAAGGAAATCTGCACTACAATGAAGTCTCACTTCCCCCCCGCCCCCGGTCAAAAGGGCCATCTGAAAAAAGTGTAAAATCCAGAAAGGCAGGACAGGCCATGGAGAACTGGGAGCCTTGTTATGCTGATGGGCGGGATGTAAATTGCCAACAGACACTCGGGAGAAGTGTATGGTGTTTCCTGAAACATCTAAAAAACAAAGCAACAGAGCCTAGGGCACTTCCACTTATGGTCCTATAGCTTAGGGAAATTAAAATCAAAAAGATACAGCCACCCCAATGTTTGGGACGCCTCTGTTTACAAGAACCTCGTTTACCGTACAAGTTCAATATCACAGAAAGTGAAAAATGGATAAAGAACTTGTGGTACTTACGTACAATGCAGTATCACTCAGCAGTGAAATCTATGTCATCAGGCCCGTAGCAGCACAATGAGTGGATTCAGGTACGATGATTCTAACTGAAATAAGTCACACAGAAAAAGAAACATCATAAGATATCAGTAATACACGGAATGTAAACTTGGCTACACAGGAACTGAATTACAGAACAGAACAGGGTCTCAAATTTAGAAAACCAACTTATGCTTGTTTAAGGGTAAAGGTGAGTTGGGGTGCTGCATAAAACCAGAGATTGAAATGAGCACAGATAAAGTTCCTTAAGCCAAATATGGAATAGACAAGAGCTACTCCTTGCTCAACGAAATGGACTCAACACCGCATATTAAACGCCTAAGAATGTACCTGACTCTTAAGTATCTTAAAACCTATGGATTGCTATGTCTCCGAAAGAGAATCAAGCATGTGTACAGGGACATAAACGCAGCAGTGATAGGATTGGAGAGGTTCGGTGAGCAAATGAAGACCCTTTGAAGTCATATTGCATGGTACCCATTCCACGGGTTTCAACTACCCAGGTTTAAGGTGTTCTTCCTTCAGCTAAAACATGCATGTGGAACCTAGAGTATGATCAACCATGGGATCGGGAGACGTGTTCAAATATGTCTCAGTTTTCGTACCCTGGTACTCGGGTGCAACATTCCAGACGCTTTACTAACACTCTCCCGACTTGGAGAGTCAGTCCCTTTAACCTCCTGTTTGGCCCAGTTTGCAATTTCTGCGGAAGATGAACAGGAATAGCGAGAACCAATGAGAGACTAGCTGGAGGTGTCTGGACGGGCAAATTTAACTCTCATTTCCCACCAGGAAGAGGAAATAACCAAAGGCTCAGCGTGCCGTGCCGGAACCAGATTAGGGCCTGAAGCCATCCTGCGGTGTTGCGGCCAGCTCACAAGAAAACGAGTTGAAGAAAGGAGCTCAGGGGCACTGTAATTCACAAACCTGCAGAGTTATAAATGACAACTATCGTCCAAAAATATACTGAAGTAAGGCTGCCAAGAGGACTTGAAAGCGGGGCAGAATTGCAGGAAACCGATTTCAGGAGGTAGACTGGAATTGCATTGAAAGCATAGGAAAAGAGGCAGAACGTCCACAATGATGCACTTGGCCAAAAAGGGCGTATGCGTTTTTTCCTGAATATATTCAGGAAAAAACGCATACGCCCTTTTTGGCCAACCAAGCAAGCTTGCAAAGGAAATCTGCACTACAATGAAGTCTCACTTCCCCCCGGTCAAAAAGGCCATTTGAAAAAAGTGTAAAATCCAGAAAGGCAGGACAGGCCATGGAGAACTGGGAGCCTTGTTATACTGATGGGCGGGATGTAAATTGCCAACAGACACTCGGGAGAAGTGTATGGTGTTTCCTGAAACATCTAAAAAACAAAGCAACAGAGCCTAGGGCACTTCCACTTATGGTCCTATAGCTTAGGGAAATTAAAATCAAAAAGATACAGCCACCCCAATGTTTGGGACGCCTCTGTTTACAAGAACCTCGTTTACCGTACAAGTTCAATATCACAGAAAGTGAAAAATGGATAAAGAACTTGTGGTACTTACGTACAATGCAGTATCACTCAGCAGTGAAATCTATGTCATCAGGCCCGTAGCAGCACAATGAGTGGATTCAGGTACGATGATTCTAACTGAAATAAGTCACACAGAAAAAGAAACATCATAAGATATCACTAATACACGGAATGTAAACTTGGCTACACAGGAACTGAATTACAGAACAGAACAGGGTCTCAAATTTAGAAAACCAACTTATGCTTGTTTAAGGGTAAAGGTGAGTTGGGGTGCTGCATAAAACCAGAGATTGAAATGAGCACAGATAAAGTTCCTTAAGCCAAATATGGAATAGACAAGAGCTACTCCTTGCTCAACGAAATGGACTCAACACCGCATATTAAACGCCTAAGAATGTACCTGACTCTTAAGTATCTTAAAACCTATGGATTGCTATGTCTCCGAAAGAGAATCAAGCATGTGTACAGGGACATAAATGCAGCAGTGATAGGATTGGAGAGGTTCGGTGAGCAAATGAAGACCCTTTGAAGTCATATTGCATGGTACCCATTCCACGGGTTTCAACTACCCAGGTTTAAGGTATTCTTCCTTCAGCTAAAACATGCATGTGGAACCTAGAGTATGATCAACCATGTGATCGGGAGATGTGTTTAAATATGTCTCAGTTTTCGTACCCTGGTACTCGGGTGCAACATTCCAGACGCTTTACTAACACTCTCCCGACTTGGAGAGTCAGTCCCTTTAACCTCCTGTTTGGCCCAGTTTGCAATTTCTGCGGAAGATGAACAGGAATAGCGAGAACCAATGAGAGACTAGCTGGAGGTGTCTGGACGGGCAAATTTAACTCTCATTTCCCACCAGGAAGAGGAAATAACCAAAGGCTCAGCGTGCCGTGCCGGAACCAGATTAGGGCCTAAAGCCATCCTGCGGGGTTGCGGCCAGCTCACAAGAAAACGAGTTGAAGAAAGGAGCTCAGGGGCACTGTAATTCACAAACCTGCAGAGTTATAAATGACAACTATCGTCCAAAAATATACTGAAGTAAGGCTGCCAAGAGGACTTGAAAGCGGGGCAGAATTGCAGGAAACCGATTTCAGGAGGTAGACTGGAATTGCATTGAAAGCATAGGAAAAGAGGCAGAACGTCCACAATGATGCACTTGGCCAAAAAGGGCGTATGCGTTTTTTCCTGAATATATTCAGGAAAAAACACATACGCCCTTTTTGGCCAACCAAGCAAGTTTGCAAAGGAAATCTGCACTACAATGAAGTCTCACTTCCCCCCGGTCAAAAGGGCCATCTGAAAAAAGTGTAAAATCCAGAAAGGCAGGACAGGCCATGGAGAACTGGGAGCCTTGTTATGCTGATGGGCGGGATGTAAATTGCCAACAGACACTCGGGAGAAGTGTATGGTGTTTCCTGAAACATCTAAAAAACAAAGCAACAGAGCCTAGGGCACTTCCACTTATGGTCTTATAGCTTAGGGAAATTAAAATCAAAAAGATACAGCCACCCCAATGTTTGGGACGCCTCTGTTTACAAGAACCTCGTTTACCGTACAAGTTCAATATCACAGAAAGTGAAAAATGGATAAAGAACTTGTGGTACTTACGTACAATGCAGTATCACTCAGCAGTGAAATCTATGTCATCAGGCCCGTAACAGCACAATGAGTGGATTCAGGTACGATGATTCTAACTGAAATAAGTCACACAGAAAAAGAAACATCATAAGATATCACTAATACACGGAATGTAAACTTGGCTACACAGGAACTGAATTACAGAACAGAACAGGGTCTCAAATTTAGAAAACCAACTTATGCTTGTTTAAGGGTAAAGGTGAGTTGGGGTGCTGCATAAAACCAGAGATTGAAATGAGCACAGATAAAGTTCCTTAAGCCAAATATGGAATAGACAAGAGCTACTCCTTGCTCAACGAAATGGACTCAACACCGCATATTAAACGCCTAAGAATGTACCTGACTCTTAAGTATCTTAAAACCTATGGATTGCTATGTCTCCGAAAGAGAATCAAGCATGTGTACAGGGACATAAACGCAGCAGTGATAGGATTGGAGAGGTTCGGTGAGCAAATGAAGACCCTTTGAAGTCATATTGCATGGTACCCATTCCACGGGTTTCAACTACCCAGGTTTAAGGTATTCTTCCTTCAGCTAAAACATGCATGTGGAACCTAGAGTATGATCAACCATGTGATCGGGAGACGTGTTCAAATATGTCTCAGTTTTCGTACCCTGGTACTCGGGTGCAACATTCCAGACGCTTTACTAACACTCTCCCGACTTGGAGAGTCAGTCCCTTTAACCTCCTGTTTGGCCCAGTTTGCAATTTCTGCGGAAGATGAACAGGAATAGCGAGAACCAATGAGAGACTAGCTGGAGGTGTCTGGACGGGCAAATTTAACTCTCATTTCCCACCAGGAAGAGGAAATAACCAAAGGCTCAGCGTGCCGTGCCGGAACCAGATTAGGGCCTGAAGCCATCCTGCGGTGTTGCGGCCAGCTCCCAAGAAAACGAGTTGAAGAAAGGAGCTCAGGGGCACTGTAATTCACAAACCTGCAGAGTTATAAATGACAACTATCGTCCAAAAATATACTGAAGTAAGGCTGCCAAGAGGACTTGAAAGCGGGGCAGAATTGCAGGAAACCGATTTCAGGCGGTAGACTGCAATTGCATTGAAAGCATAGGAAAAGAGGCAGAACGTCCACAATGATGCACTTGGCCAAAAAGGGCGTATGCGTTTTTTCCTGAATATATTCAGGAAAAAACGCATACGCCCTTTTTGGCCAACCAAGCAAGCTTGCAAAGGAAATCTGCACTACAATGAAGTCTCACTTCCCCCCGGTCAAAAAGGCCATCTGAAAAAAGTGTAAAATCCAGAAAGGCAGGACAGGCCATGGAGAACTGGGAGCCTTGTTATACTGATGGGCGGGATGTAAATTGCCAACAGACACTCGGGCGAAGTGTATGGTGTTTCCTGAAACGTCTAAAAAACAAAGCAACAGAGCCTAGGGCACTTCCACTTATGGTCCTATAGCTTAGGGAAATTAAAATAAAAAAGATACAGCCACCCCAATGTTTGGGACGCCTCTGTTTACAAGAACCTCGTTTACCGTACAAGTTCAATATCACAGAAAGTGAAAAATGGATAAAGAACTTGTGGTACTTACGTACAATGCAGTATCACTCAGCAGTGAAATCTATGTCATCAGGCCCGTAGCAGCACAATGAGTGGATTCAGGTACGATGATTCTAACTGAACTAAGTCACACAGAAAAAGAAACATCATAAGATATCACTAATACACGGAATGTAAACTTGGCTACACAGGAACTGAATTACAGAACAGAACAGGGTCTCAAATTTAGAAAACCAACTTATGCTTGTTTAAGGGTAAAGGTGAGTTGGGGTGCTGCATAAAACCAGAGATTGAAATGAGCACAGATAAAGTTCCTTAAGCCAAATATGGAATAGACAAGAGCTACTCCTTGCTCAACGAAATGGACTCAACACCGCATATTAAACGCCTAAGAATGTACCTGACTCTTAAGTATCTTAAAACCTATGGATTGCTATGTCTCCGAAAGAGAATCAAGCATGTGTACAGGGACATAAACGCAGCAGTGATAGGATTGGAGAGGTTCGGTGAGCAAATGAAGACCCTTTGAAGTCATATTGCATGGTACCCATTCCACGGGTTTCAACTACCCAGGTTTAAGGTATTCTTCCTTCAGCTAAAACATGCATGTGGAACCTAGAGTATGATTAACCATGTGATCGGGAGATGTGTTTAAATATGTCTCAGTTTTCGTACCCTGGTACTCGGGTGCAACATTCCAGACGCTTTACTAACACTCTCCCGACTTGGAGAGTCAGTCCCTTTAACCTCCTGTTTGGCCCAGTTTGCAATTTCTGCGGAAGATGAACAGGAATAGCGAGAACCAATGAGAGACTAGCTGGAGGTGTCTGGACGGGCAAATTTAACTCTCATTTCCCACCAGGAAGAGGAAATAACCAAAGGCTCAGCGTGCCGTGCCGGAACCAGATTAGGGCCTGAAGCCATCCTGCGGTGTTGCGGCCAGCTCACAAGAAAACGAGTTGAAGAAAGGAGCTCAGGGGCACTGTAATTCACAAACCTGCAGAGTTATAAATGACAACTATCGTCCAAAAATATACTGAAGTAAGGCTGCCAAGAGGACTTGAAAGCGGGGCAGAATTGCAGGAAACCGATTTCAGGAGGTAGACTGGAATTGCATTGAAAGCATAGGAAAAGAGGCAGAACGTCCACAATGATGCACTTGGCCAAAAAGGGCGTATGCGTTTTTTCCTGAATATATTCAGGAAAAAACACATACGCCCTTTTTGGCCAACCAAGCAAGTTTGCAAAGGAAATCTGCACTACAATGAAGTCTCACTTCCCCCAGGTCAAAAGGGCCATCTGAAAAAAGTGTAAAATCCAGAAAGGCAGGACAGGCCATGGAGAACTGGGAGCCTTGTTATGCTGATGGGCGGGATGTAAATTGCCAACAGACACTCGGGAGAAGTGTATGGTGTTTCCTGAAACATCTAAAAAACAAAGCAACAGAGCCTAGGGCACTTCCACTTATGGTCCTATAGCTTAGGGAAATTAAAATCAAAAAGATACAGCCACCCCAATGTTTGGGACGCCTCTGTTTACAAGAACCTCGTTTACCGTACAAGTTCAATATCACAGAAAGTGAAAAATGGATAAAGAACTTGTGGTACTTACGTACAATGCAGTATCACTCAGCAGTGAAATCTATGTCATCAGGCCCGTAGCAGCACAATGAGTGGATTCAGGTACGATGATTCTAACTGAACTAAGTCACACAGAAAAAGAAACATCATAAGATATCAGTAATACACGGAATGTAAACTTGGCTACACAGGAACTGAATTACAGAACAGAACAGGGTCTCAAATTTAGAAAACCAACTTATGCTTGTTTAAGGGTAAAGGTGAGTTGGGGTGCTGCATAAAACCAGAGATTGAAATGAGCACAGATAAAGTTCCTTAAGCCAAATATGGAATAGACAAGAGCTACTCCTTGCTCAACGAAATGGACTCAACACCGCATATTAAACGCCTAAGAATGTACCTGACTCTTAAGTATCTTAAAACCTATGGATTGCTATGTCTCCGAAAGAGAATCAAGCATGTGTACAGGGACATAAACGCAGCAGTGATAGGATTGGAGAGGTTCGGTGAGCAAATGAAGACCCTTTGAAGTCATATTGCATGGTACCCATTCCACGGGTTTCAACTACCCAGGTTTCAGGTATTCTTCCTTCAGCTAAAACATGCATGTGGAACCTAGAGTATGATCAACCATGTGATCGGGAGACGTGTTCAAATATGTCTCAGTTTTCGTACCCTGGTACTCGGGTGCAACATTCCAGACGCTTTACTAACACTCTCCCGACTTGGAGAGTCAGTCCCTTTAACCTCCTGTTTGGCCCAGTTTGCAATTTCTGCGGAAGATGAACAGGAATAGCGAGAACCAATGAGAGACTAGCTGGAGGTGTCTGGACGGGCAAATTTAACTCTCATTTCCCACCAGGAAGAGGAAATAACCAAAGGCTCAGCGTGCCGTGCCGGAACCAGATTAGGGCCTGAAGCCATCCTGCGGTGTTGCGGCCAGCTCACAAGAAAACGAGTTGAAGAAAGGAGCTCAGGGGCACTGTAATTCACAAACCTGCAGAGTTATAAATGACAACTATCGTCCAAAAATATACTGAAGTAAGGCTGCCAAGAGGACTTGAAAGCGGGGCAGAATTGCAGGAAACCGATTTCAGGAGGTAGACTGGAATTGCATTGAAAGCATAGGAAAAGAGGCAGAACGTCCACAATGATGCACTTGGCCAAAAAGGGCATATGCGTTTTTTCCTGAATATATTCAGGAAAAAACGCATACGCCCTTTTTGGCCAAACAAGCAAGCTTGCAAAGGAAATCTGCACTACAATGAAGTCTCACTTCCCCCCCCCCCCCGGTCAAAAGGGCCATCTGAAAAAAGTGTGAAATCCAGAAAGGCAGGACAGGCCATGGAGAACTGGGAGCCTTGTTATGCTGATGGGCGGGATGTAAATTGCCAACAGACACTCGGGAGAAGTGTATGGTGTTTCCTGAAACATCTAAAAAACAAAGCAACAGAGCCTAGGGCACTTCCACTTATGGTCCTATAGCTTAGGGAAATTAAAATCAAAAAGATACACCACCCCAAAGTTTGGGACGCCTCTGTTTACAAGAACCTCGTTTACCGTACAAGTTCAATATCACAGAAAGTGAAAAATGGATAAAGAACTTGTGGTACTTACGTACAATGCAGTATCACTCAGCAGTGAAATCTATGTCATCAGGCCCGTAGCAGCACAATGAGTGGATTCAGGTACGATGATTCTAACTGAAATAAGTCACACAGAAAAAGAAACATCATAAGATATCAGTAATACACGGAATGTAAACTTGGCTACACAGGAACTGAATTACAGAACAGAACAGGGTCTCAAATTTAGAAAACCAACTTATGCTTGTTTAAGGGTAAAGGTGAGTTGGGGTGCTGCATAAAACCAGAGATTGAAATGAGCACAGATAAAGTTCCTTCAGCCAAATATGGAATAGACAAGAGCTACTCCTTGCTCAACGAAATGGACTCAACACCGCATATTAAACGCCTAAGAATGTACCTGACTCTTAAGTATCTTAAAACCTATGGATTGCTATGTCTCCGAAAGAGAATCAAGCATGTGTACAGGGACATAAACGCAGCAGTGATAGGATTGGAGAGGTTCGGTGAGCAAATGAAGACCCTTTGAAGTCATATTGCATGGTACCCATTCCACGGGTTTCAACTACCCAGGTTTAAGGTATTCTTCCTTCAGCTAAAACATGCATGTGGAACCTAGAGTATGATCAACCATGTGATCGGGAGACGTGTTCAAATATGTCTCAGTTTTCGTACCCTGGTACTCGGGTGCAACATTCCAGACGCTTTACTAACACTCTCCCGACTTGGAGAGTCAGTCCCTTTAACCTCCTGTTTGGCCCAGTTTGCAATTTCTGCGGAAGATGAACAGGAATAGCGAGAACCAATGAGAGACTAGCTGGAGGTGTCTGGACGGGCAAATTTAACTCTCATTTCCCACCAGGAAGAGGAAATAACCAAAGGCTCAGCGTGCCGTGCCGGAACCAGATTAGGGCCTGAAGCCATCCTGCGGTGTTGCGGCCAGCTCACAAGAAAACGAGTTGAAGAAAGGAGCTCAGGGGCACTGTAATTCACAAACCTGCAGAGTTATAAATGACAACTATCGTCCAAAAATATACTGAAGTAAGGCTGCCAAGAGGACTTGAAAACGGGGCAGAATTGCAGGAAACCGATTTCAGGAGGTAGACTGGAATTGCATTGAAAGCATAGGAAAAGAGGCAGAACGTCCACAATGATGCACTTGGCCAAAAAGGGCGTATGCGTTTTTTCCTGAATATATTCAGGAAAAAACACATACGCCCTTTTTGGCCAACCAAGCAAGCTTGCAAAGGAAATCTGCACTACAATGGAGTCTCACTTCCCCCCCACCCCGGTCAAAATGGCCATCTGAAAAAAGTGTAAAATCCAGAAAGGCAGGACAGGCCATGGAGAACTGGGAGCCTTGTTATGCTGATGGGCGGGATGTAAATTGCCAACAGACACTTGGGAGAAGTGTATGGTGTTTCCTGAAACATCTAAAAAACAAAGCAACAGAGCCTAGGGCACTTCCACTTATGGTCCTATAGCTTAGGGAAATTAAAATCAAAAAGATACAGCCACCCCAATGTTTGGGACGCCTCTGTTTACAAGAACCTCGTTTACCGTACAAGTTCAATATCACAGAAAGTGAAAAATGGATAAAGAACTTGTGGTACTTACGTACAATGCAGTATCACTCAGCAGTGAAATCTATGTCATCAGGCCCGTAGCAGCACAATGAGTGGATTCAGGTACGATGATTCTAACTGAAATAAGTCACACAGAAAAAGAAACATCATAAGATATCAGTAATACACGGAATGTAAACTTGGCTACACAGGAACTGAATTACAGAACAGAACAGGGTCTCAAATTTAGAAAACCAACTTATGCTTGTTTAAGGGTAAAGGTGAGTTGGGGTGCTGCATAAAACCAGAGATTGAAATGAGCACAGATAAAGTTCCTTAAGCCAAATATGGAATAGACAAGAGCTACTCCTTGCTCAACGAAATGGACTCAACACCGCATATTAAACGCCTAAGAATGTACCTGACTCTTAAGTATCTTAAAACCTATGGATTGCTATGTCTCCGAAAGAGAATCAAGCATGTGTACAGGGACATAAACGCAGCAGTGATAGGATTGGAGAGGTTCGGTGAGCAAATGAAGACCCTTTGAAGTCATATTGCATGGTACCCATTCCACGGGTTTCAACTACCCAGGTTTAAGGTATTCTTCCTTCAGCTAAAACATGCATGTGGAACCTAGAGTATGATCAACCATGTGATCGGGAGACGTGTTCAAATATGTCTCAGTTTTCGTACCCTGGTACTCGGGTGCAACATTCCAGACGCTTTACTAACACTCTCCCGACTTGGAGAGTCAGTCCCTTTAACCTCCTGTTTGGCCCAGTTTGCAATTTCTGCGGAAGATGAACAGGAATAGCGAGAACCAATGAGAGACTAGCTGGAGGTGTCTGGACGGGCAAATTTAACTCTCATTTCCCACCAGGAAGAGGAAATAACCAAAGGCTCAGCGTGCCGTGCCGGAACCAGATTAGGGCCTGAAGCCATCCTGCGGTGTTGCGGCCAGCTCACAAGAAAACGAGTTGAAGAAAGGAGCTCAGGGGCACTGTAATTCACAAACCTGCAGAGTTATAAATGACAACTATCGTCCAAAAATATACTGAAGTAAGGCTGCCAAGAGGACTTGAAAGCGGGGCAGAATTGCAGGAAACCGATTTCAGGAGGTAGACTGGAATTGCATTGAAAGCATAGGAAAAGAGGCAGAACGTCCACAATGATGCACTTGGCCAAAAAGGGCGTATGCGTTTTTTCCTGAATATATTCAGGAAAAAACGCATACGCCCTTTTTGGCCAACCAAGCAAGCTTGCAAAGGAAATCTGCACTACAATGAAGTCTCACTTCCCCCCCGCCCCCGGTCAAAAGGGCCATCTGAAAAAAGTGTAAAATCCAGAAAGGCAGGACAGGCCATGGAGAACTGGGAGCCTTGTTATGCTGATGGGCGGGATGTAAATTGCCAACAGACACTCGGGAGAAGTGTATGGTGTTTCCTGAAACATCTAAAAAACAAAGCAACAGAGCCTAGGGCACTTCCACTTATGGTCCTATAGCTTAGGGAAATTAAAATCAAAAAGATACAGCCACCCCAATGTTTGGGACGCCTCTGTTTACAAGAACCTCGTTTACCGTACAAGTTCAATATCACAGAAAGTGAAAAATGGATAAAGAACTTGTGGTACTTACGTACAATGCAGTATCACTCAGCAGTGAAATCTATGTCATCAGGCCCGTAGCAGCACAATGAGTGGATTCAGGTACGATGATTCTAACTGAACTAAGTCACACAGAAAAAGAAACATCATAAGATATCAGTAATACACGGAATGTAAACTTGGCTACACAGGAACTGAATTACAGAACAGAACAGGGTCTCAAATTTAGAAAACCAACTTATGCTTGTTTAAGGGTAAAGGTGAGTTGGGGTGCTGCATAAAACCAGAGATTGAAATGAGCACAGATAAAGTTCCTTAAGCCAAATATGGAATAGACAAGAGCTACTCCTTGCTCAACGAAATGGACTCAACACCGCATATTAAACGCCTAAGAATGTACCTGACTCTTAAGTATCTTAAAACCTATGGATTGCTATGTCTCCGAAAGAGAATCAAGCATGTGTACAGGGACATAAACGCAGCAGTGATAGGATTGGAGAGGTTCGGTGAGCAAATGAAGACCCTTTGAAGTCATATTGCATGGTACCCATTCCACGGGTTTCAACTACCCAGGTTTAAGGTATTCTTCCTTCAGCTGAAACATGCATGTGGAACCTAGAGTATGATCAACCATGGGATCGGGAGACGTGTTCAAATATGTCTCAGTTTTCGTACCCTGGTACTCGGGTGCAACATTCCAGACGCTTTACTAACACTCTCCCGACTTGGAGAGTCAGTCCCTTTAACCTCCTGTTTGGCCCAGTTTGCAATTTCTGCGGAAGATGAACAGGAATAGCGAGAACCAATGAGAGACTAGCTGGAGGTGTCTGGACGGGCAAATTTAACTCTCATTTCCCACCAGGAAGAGGAAATAACCAAAGGCTCAGCGTGCCGTGCCGGAACCAGATTAGGGCCTGAAGCCATCCTGCGGTGTTGCGGCCAGCTCACAAGAAAACGAGTTGAAGAAAGGAGCTCAGGGGCACTGTAATTCACAAACCTGCAGAGTTATAAATGACAACTATCGTCCAAAAATATACTGAAGTAAGGCTGCCAAGAGGACTTGAAAGCGGGGCAGAATTGCAGGAAACCGATTTCAGGAGGTAGACTGGAATTGCATTGAAAGCATAGGAAAAGAGGCAGAACGTCCACAATGATGCACTTGGCCAAAAAGGGCATATGCGTTTTTTCCTGAATATATTCAGGAGAAAACGCATACGCCCTTTTTGGCCAACCAAGCAAGCTTGCAAAGGAAATCTGCACTACAATGAAGTCTCACTTCCCCCCGGTCAAAAGGGCCATCTGAAAAAAGTGTAAAATCCAGAAAGGCAGGACAGGCCATGGAGAACTGGGAGCCTTGTTATGCTGATGGGCGGGATGTAAATTGCCAACAGACACTCGGGAGAAGTGTATGGTGTTTCCTGAAACATCTAAAAAACAAAGCAACAGAGCCTAGGGCACTTCCACTTATGGTCCTATAGCTTAGGGAAATTAAAATCAAAAAGATACAGCCACCCCAATGTTTGGGACGCCTCTGTTTACAAGAACCTCGTTTACCGTACAAGTTCAATATCACAGAAAGTGAAAAATGGATAAAGAACTTGTGGTACTTACGTACAATGCAGTATCACTCAGCAGTGAAATCTATGTCATCAGGCCCGTAGCAGCACAATGAGTGGATTCAGGTACGATGATTCTAACTGAACTAAGTCACACAGAAAAAGAAACATCATAAGATATCAGTAATACACGGAATGTAAACTTGGCTACACAGGAACTGAATTACAGAACAGAACAGGGTCTCAAATTTAGAAAACCAACTTATGCTTGTTTAAGGGTAAAGGTGAGTTGGGGTGCTGCATAAAACCAGAGATTGAAATGAGCACAGATAAAGTTCCTTAAGCCAAATATGGAATAGACAAGAGCTACTCCTTGCTCAACGAAATGGACTCAACACCGCATATTAAACGCCTAAGAATGTACCTGACTCTTAAGTATCTTAAAACCTATGGATTGCTATGTCTCCGAAAGAGAATCAAGCATGTGTACAGGAACATAAACGCAGCAGTGATAGGATTGGAGAAGTTCGGTGAGCAAATGAAGACCCTTTGAAGTCATATTGCATGGTACCCATTCCACGGGTTTCAACTACCCAGGTTTAAGGTATTCTTCCTTCAGCTAAAACATGCATGTGGAACCTAGAGTATGATCAACCATGTGATCGGGAGACGTGTTCAAATATGTCTCAGTTTTCGTACCCTGGTACTCGGGTGCAACATTCCAGACGCTTTACTAACACTCTCCCGACTTGGAGAGTCAGTCCCTTTAACCTCCTGTTTGGCCCAGTTTGCAATTTCTGCGGAAGATGAACAGGAATAGCGAGAACCAATGAGAGACTAGCTGGAGGTGTCTGGACGGGCAAATTTAACTCTCATTTCCCACCAGGAAGAGGAAATAACCAAAGGCTCAGCGTGCCGTGCCGGAACCAGATTAGGGCCTGAAGCCATCCTGCGGTGTTGCGGCCAGCTCACAAGAAAACGAGTTGAAGAAAGGAGCTCAGGGGCACTGTAATTCACAAACCTGCAGAGTTATAAATGACAACTATCGTCCAAAAATATACTGAAGTAAGGCTGCCAAGAGGACTTGAAAGCGGGGCAGAATTGCAGGAAACCGATTTCAGGAGGTAGACTGGAATTGCATTGAAAGCATAGGAAAAGAGGCAGAACGTCCACAATGATGCACTTGGCCAAAAAGGGCGTATGCGTTTTTTCCTGAATATATTCAGGAAAAACGCATACGCCCTTTTTGGCCAACCAAGCAAGCTTGCAAAGGAAATCTGCACTACAATGAAGTCTCACTCCCCCCCCCCCCCCGGTCAAAAGGGCCATCTGAAAAAAGTGTAAAATCCAGAAAGGCAGGACAGGCCATGGAGAACTGGGAGCCTTGTTATGCTGATGGGCGGGATGTAAATTGCCAACAGACACTCGGGAGAAGTGTATGGTGTTTCCTGAAACATCTAAAAAACAAAGCAACAGAGCCTAGGGCACTTCCACTTATGGTCCTATAGCTTAGGGAAATTAAAATCAAAAAGATACAGCCACCCCAATGTTTGGGACGCCTCTGTTTACAAGAACCTCGTTTACCGTACAAGTTCAATATCACAGAAAGTGAAAAATGGATAAAGAACTTGTGGTACTTACGTACAATGCAGTATCACTCAGCAGTGAAATCTATGTCATCAGGCCCGTAGCAGCACAATGAGTGGATTCAGGTACGATGATTCTAACTGAAATAAGTCACACAGAAAAAGAAACATCATAAGATATCAGTAATACACGGAATGTAAACTTGGCTACACAGGAACTGAATTACAGAACAGAACAGGGTCTCAAATTTAGAAAACCAACTTATGCTTGTTTAAGGGTAAAGGTGAGTTGGGGTGCTGCATAAAACCAGAGATTGAAATGAGCACAGATAAAGTTCCTTAAGCCAAATATGGAATAGACAAGAGCTACTCCTTGCTCAACGAAATGGACTCAACACCGCATATTAAACGCCTAAGAATGTACCTGACTCTTAAGTATCTTAAAACCTATGGATTGCTATGTCTCCGAAAGAGAATCAAGCATGTGTACAGGGACATAAACGCAGCAGTGATAGGATTGGAGAGGTTCGGTGAGCAAATGAAGACCCTTTGAAGTCATATTGCATGGTACCCATTCCACGGGTTTCAACTACCCAGGTTTAAGGTATTCTTCCTTCAGCTAAAACATGCATGTGGAACCTAGAGTATGATCAACCATGTGATCGGGAGACGTGTTCAAATATGTCTCAGTTTTCGTACCCTGGTACTCGGGTGCAACATTCCAGACGCTTTACTAACACTCTCCTGACTTGGAGAGTCAGTCCCTTTAACCTCCTGTTTGGCCCAGTTTGCAATTTCTGCGGAAGATGAACAGGAATAGCGAGAACCAATGAGAGACTAGCTGGAGGTGTCTGGACGGGCAAATTTAACTCTCATTTCCCACCAGGAAGAGGAAATAACCAAAGGCTCAGCGTGCCGTGCCGGAACCAGATTAGGGCCTGAAGCCATCCTGCGGTGTTGCGGCCAGCTCACAAGAAAACGAGTTGAAGAAAGGAGCTCAGGGGCACTGTAATTCACAAACCTGCAGAGTTATAAATGACAACTATCGTCCAAAAATATACTGAAGTAAGGCTGCCAAGAGGACTTGAAAGCGGGGCAGAATTGCAGGAAACCGATTTCAGGAGGTAGACTGGAATTGCATTGAAAGCATAGGAAAAGAGGCAGAACGTCCACAATGATGCACTTGGCCAAAAAGGGCGTATGCGTTTTTTCCTGAATATATTCAGGAAAAACGCATACGCCCTTTTTGGCCAACCAAGCAAGCTTGCAAAGGAAATCTGCACTACAATGAAGTCTCACTCCCCCCCCCCCCGGTCAAAAGGGCCATCTGAAAAAAGTGTAAAATCCAGAAAGGCAGGACAGGCCATGGAGAACTGGGAGCCTTGTTATGCTGATGGGCGGGATGTAAATTGCCAACAGACACTCGGGAGAAGTGTATGGTGTTTCCTGAAACATCTAAAAAACAAAGCAACAGAGCCTAGGGCACTTCCACTTATGGTCCTATAGCTTAGGGAAATTAAAATCAAAAAGATACAGCCACCCCAATGTTTGGGACGCCTCTGTTTACAAGAACCTCGTTTACCGTACAAGTTCAATATCACAGAAAGTGAAAAATGGATAAAGAACTTGTGGTACTTACGTACAATGCAGTATCACTCAGCAGTGAAATCTATGTCATCAGGCCCGTAGCAGCACAATGAGTGGATTCAGGTACGATGATTCTAACTGAACTAAGTCACACAGAAAAAGAAACATCATAAGATATCAGTAATACACGGAATGTAAACTTGGCTACACAGGAACTGAATTACAGAACAGAACAGGGTCTCAAATTTAGAAAACCAACTTATGCTTGTTTAAGGGTAAAGGTGAGTTGGGGTGCTGCATAAAACCAGAGATTGAAATGAGCACAGATAAAGTTCCTTAAGCCAAATATGGAATAGACAAGAGCTACTCCTTGCTCAACGAAATGGACTCAACACCGCATATTAAACGCCTAAGAATGTACCTGACTCTTAAGTATCTTAAAACCTATGGATTGCTATGTCTCCGAAAGAGAATCAAGCATGTGTACAGGGACATAAACGCAGCAGTGATAGGATTGGAGAGGTTCGGTGAGCAAATGAAGACCCTTTGAAGTCATATTGCATGGTACCCATTCCACGGGTTTCAACTACCCAGGTTTAAGGTATTCTTCCTTCAGCTAAAACATGCATGTGGAACCTAGAGTATGATCAACCATGTGATCGGGAGACGTGTTCAAATATGTCTCAGTTTTCGTACGCTGGTACTCGGGTGCAACATTCCAGACGCTTTACTAACACTCTCCCGACTTGGAGAGTCAGTCCCTTTAACCTCCTGTTTGGCCCAGTTTGCAATTTCTGCGGAAGATGAACAGGAATAGCGAGAACCAATGAGAGACTAGCTGGAGGTGTCTGGACGGGCAAATTTAACTCTCATTTCCCACCAGGAAGAGGAAATAACCAAAGGCTCAGCGTGCCGTGCCGGAACCAGATTAGGGCCTGAAGCCATCCTGCGGTGTTGCGGCCAGCTCACAAGAAAACGAGTTGAAGAAAGGAGCTCAGGGGCACTGTAATTCACAAACCTGCAGAGTTATAAATGACAACTATCGTCCAAAAATATACTGAAGTAAGGCTGCCAAGAGGACTTGAAAGCGGGGCAGAATTGCAGGAAACCGATTTCAGGAGGTAGACTGGAATTGCATTGAAAGCATAGGAAAAGAGGCAGAACGTCCACAATGATGCACTTGGCCAAAAAGGGCGTATGCGTTTTTTCCTGAATATATTCAGGAAAAAACGCATACGCCCTTTTTGGCCAACCAAGCAAGCTTGCAAAGGAAATCTGCACTACAATGAAGTCTCACTTCCCCCCCCCCCCGGTCAAAAGGGCCATCTGAAAAAAGTGTAAAATCCAGAAAGGCAGGACAGGCCATGGAGAACTGGGAGCCTTGTTATGCTGATGGGCGGGATGTAAATTGCCAACAGACACTCGGGAGAAGTGTATGGTGTTTCCTGAAACATCTAAAAAACAAAGCAACAGAGCCTAGGGCACTTCCACTTATGGTCCTATAGCTTAGGGAAATTAAAATCAAAAAGATACAGCCACCCCAATGTTTGGGACGCCTCTGTTTACAAGAACCTCGTTTACCGTACAAGTTCAATATCACAGAAAGTGAAAAATGGATAAAGAACTTGTGGTACTTACGTACAATGCAGTATCACTCAGCAGTGAAATCTATGTCATCAGGCCCGTAGCAGCACAATGAGTGGATTCAGGTACGATGATTCTAACTGAAATAAGTCACACAGAAAAAGAAACATCATAAGATATCACTAATACACGGAATGTAAACTTGGCTACACAGGAACTGAATTACAGAACAGAACAGGGTCTCAAATTTAGAAAACCAACTTATGCTTGTTTAAGGGTAAAGGTGAGTTGGGGTGCTGCATAAAACCAGAGATTGAAATGAGCACAGATAAAGTTCCTTAAGCCAAATATGGAATAGACAAGAGCTACTCCTTGCTCAACGAAATGGACTCAACACCGCATATTAAACGCCTAAGAATGTACCTGACTCTTAAGTATCTTAAAACCTATGGATTGCTATGTCTCCGAAAGAGAATCAAGCATGTGTACAGGGACATAAACGCAGCAGTGATAGGATTGGAGAGGTTCGGTGAGCAAATGAAGACCCTTTGAAGTCATATTGCATGGTACCCATTCCACGGGTTTCAACTACCCAGGTTTAAGGTATTCTTCCTTCAGCTAAAACATGCATGTGGAACCTAGAGTATGATCAACCATGTGATCGGGAGACGTGTTCAAATATGTCTCAGTTTTCGTACCCTGGTACTCGGGTGCAACATTCCAGACGCTTTACTAACACTCTCCCGACTTGGAGAGTCAGTCCCTTTAACCTCCTGTTTGGCCCAGTTTGCAATTTCTGCGGAAGATGAACAGGAATAGCGAGAACCAATGAGAGACTAGCTGGAGGTGTCTGGACGGGCAAATTTAACTCTCATTTCCCACCAGGAAGAGGAAATAACCAAAGGCTCAGCGTGCCGTGCCGGAACCAGATTAGGGCCTGAAGCCATCCTGCGGTGTTGCGGCCAGCTCACAAGAAAACGAGTTGAAGAAAGGAGCTCAGGGGCACTGTAATTCACAAACCTGCAGAGTTATAAATGACAACTATCGTCCAAAAATATACTGAAGTAAGGCTGCCAAGAGGACTTGAAAGCGGGGCAGAATTGCAGGAAACCGATTTCAGGAGGTAGACTGGAATTGCATTGAAAGCATAGGAAAAGAGGCAGAACGTCCACAATGATGCACTTGGCCAAAAAGGGCGTATGCGTTTTTTCCTGAATATATTCAGGAAAAAACGCATACGCCCTTTTTGGCCAAACAAGCAAGCTTGCAAAGGAAATCTGCACTACAATGAAGTCTCACTTCCCCCCCGCCCCCGGTCAAAAGGGCCATCTGAAAAAAGTGTAAAATCCAGAAAGGCAGGACAGGCCATGGAGAACTGGGAGCCTTGTTATGCTGATGGGCGGGATGTAAATTGCCAACAGACACTCGGGAGAAGTGTATGGTGTTTCCTGAAACATCTAAAAAACAAAGCAACAGAGCCTAGGGCACTTCCACTTATGGTCCTATAGCTTAGGGAAATTAAAATCAAAAAGATACAGCCACCCCAATGTTTGGGACGCCTCTGTTTACAAGAACCTCGTTTACCGTACAAGTTCAATATCACAGAAAGTGAAAAATGGATAAAGAACTTGTGGTACTTACGTACAATGCAGTATCACTCAGCAGTGAAATCTATGTCATCAGGCCCGTAGCAGCACAATGAGTGGATTCAGGTACGATGATTCTAACTGAAATAAGTCACACAGAAAAAGAAACATCATAAGATATCAGTAATACACGGAATGTAAACTTGGCTACACAGGAACTGAATTACAGAACAGAACAGGGTCTCAAATTTAGAAAACCAACTTATGCTTGTTTAAGGGTAAAGGTGAGTTGGGGTGCTGCATAAAACCAGAGATTGAAATGAGCACAGATAAAGTTCCTTAAGCCAAATATGGAATAGACAAGAGCTACTCCTTGCTCAACGAAATGGACTCAACACCGCATATTAAACGCCTAAGAATGTACCTGACTCTTAAGTATCTTAAAACCTATGGATTGCTATGTCTCCGAAAGAGAATCAAGCATGTGTACAGGGACATAAACGCAGCAGTGATAGGATTGGAGAGGTTCGGTGAGCAAATGAAGACCCTTTGAAGTCATATTGCATGGTACCCATTCCACGGGTTTCAACTACCCAGGTTTAAGGTATTCTTCCTTCAGCTAAAACAGGCATGTGGAACCTAGAGTATGATCAACCATGGGATCGGGAGACGTGTTCAAATATGTCTCAGTTTTCGTACCCTGGTACTCGGGTGCAACATTCCAGACGCTTTACTAACACTCTCCCGACTTGGAGAGTCAGTCCCTTTAACCTCCTGTTTGGCCCAGTTTGCAATTTCTGCGGAAGATGAACAGGAATAGCGAGAACCAATGAGAGACTAGCTGGAGGTGTCTGGACGGGCAAATTTAACTCTCATTTCCCACCAGGAAGAGGAAATAACCAAAGGCTCAGCGTGCCGTGCCGGAACCAGATTAGGGCCTGAAGCCATCCTGCGGTGTTGCGGCCAGCTCACAAGAAAACGAGTTGAAGAAAGGAGCTCAGGAGCACTGTAATTCACAAACCTGCAGAGTTATAAATGACAACTATCGTCCAAAAATATACTGAAGTAAGGCTGCCAAGAGGACTTGAAAGCGGGGCAGAATTGCAGGAAACCGATTTCAGGAGGTAGACTGGAATTGCATTGAAAGCATAGGAAAAGAGGCAGAACGTCCACAATGATGCACTTGGCCAAAAAGGGCGTATGCGTTTTTTCCTGAATATATTCAGGAAAAAACGCATACGCCCTTTTTGGCCAACCAAGCAAGCTTGCAAAGGAAATCTGCACTACAATGAAGTCTCACTTCCCCCCCCCCCCCCCCCGGTCAAAAGGGCCATCTGAAAAAAGTGTAAAATCCAGAAAGGCAGGACAGGCCATGGAGAACTGGGAGCCTTGTTATGCTGATGGGCGGGATGTAAATTGCCAACAGACACTCGGGAGAAGTGTATGGTGTTTCCTGAAACATCTAAAAAACAAAGCAACAGAGCCTAGGGCACTTCCACTTATGGTCCTATAGCTTAGGGAAATTAAAATAAAAAAGATACAGCCACCCCAATGTTTGGGACGCCTCTGTTTACAAGAACCTCGTTTACCGTACAAGTTCAATATCACAGAAAGTGAAAAATGGATAAAGAACTTGTGGTACTTACGTACAATGCAGTATCACTCAGCAGTGAAATCTATGTCATCAGGCCCGTAGCAGCACAATGAGTGGATTCAGGTACGATGATTCTAACTGAAATAAGTCACACAGAAAAAGAAACATCATAAGATATCACTAATACACGGAATGTAAACTTGGCTACACAGGAACTGAATTACAGAACAGAACAGGGTCTCAAATTTAGAAAACCAACTTATGCTTGTTTAAGGGTAAAGGTGAGTTGGGGTGCTGCATAAAACCAGAGATTGAAATGAGCACAGATAAAGTTCCTTAAGCCAAATATGGAATAGACAAGAGCTACTCCTTGCTCAACGAAATGGACTCAACACCGCATATTAAACGCCTAAGAATGTACCTGACTCTTAAGTATCTTAAAACCTATGGATTGCTATGTCTCCGAAAGAGAATCAAGCATGTGTACAGGGACATAAACGCAGCAGTGATAGGATTGGAGAGGTTCGGTGAGCAAATGAAGACCCTTTGAAGTCATATTGCATGGTACCCATTCCACGGGTTTCAACTACCCAGGTTTAAGGTATTCTTCCTTCAGCTAAAACATGCATGTGGAACCTAGAGTATGATCAACCATGTGATCGGGAGACGTGTTCAAATATGTCTCAGTTTTCGTACCCTGGTACTCGGGTGCAACATTCCAGACGCTTTACTAACACTCTCCCGACTTGGAGAGTCAGTCCCTTTAACCTCCTGTTTGGCCCAGTTTGCAATTTCTGCGGAAGATGAACAGGAATAGCGAGAACCAATGAGAGACTAGCTGGAGGTGTCTGGACGGGCAAATTTAACTCTCATTTCCCACCAGGAAGAGGAAATAACCAAAGGCTCAGCGTGCCGTGCCGGAACCAGATTAGGGCCTGAAGCCATCCTGCGGTGTTGCGGCCAGCTCACAAGAAAACGAGTTGAAGAAAGGAGCTCAGGGGCACTGTAATTCACAAACCTGCAGAGTTATAAATGACAACTATCGTCCAAAAATATACTGAAGTAAGGCTGCCAAGAGGACTTGAAAGCGGGGCAGAATTGCAGGAAACCGATTTCAGGAGGTAGACTGGAATTGCATTGAAAGCATAGGAAAAGAGGCAGAACGTCCACAATGATGCACTTGGCCAAAAAGGGCATATGCATTTTTTCCTGAATATATTCAGGAGAAAACGCATACGCCCTTTTTGGCCAACCAAGCAAGCTTGCAAAGGAAATCTGCACTACAATGAAGTCTCACTTCCCCCCGGTCAAAAGGGCCATCTGAAAAAAGTGTAAAATCCAGAAAGGCAGGACAGGCCATGGAGAACTGGGAGCCTTGTTATGCTGATGGGCGGGATGTAAATTGCCAACAGACACTCGGGAGAAGTGTATGGTGTTTCCTGAAACATCTAAAAAACAAAGCAACACAGCCTAGGGCACTTCCACTTATGGTCCTATAGCTTAGGGAAATTAAAATCAAAAAGATACAGCCACCCCAATGTTTGGGACGCCTCTGTTTACAAGAACCTCGTTTACCGTACAAGTTCAATATCACAGAAAGTGAAAAATGGATAAAGAACTTGTGGTACTTACGTACAATGCAGTATCACTCAGCAGTGAAATCTATGTCATCAGGCCCGTAGCAGCACAATGAGTGGATTCAGGTACGATGATTCTAACTGAAATAAGTCACACAGAAAAAGAAACATCATAAGATATCAGTAATACACGGAATGTAAACTTGGCTACACAGGAACTGAATTACAGAACAGAACAGGGTCTCAAATTTAGAAAACCAACTTATGCTTGTTTAAGGGTAAAGGTGAGTTGGGGTGCTGCATAAAACCAGAGATTGAAATGAGCACAGATAAAGTTCCTTAAGCCAAATATGGAATAGACAAGAGCTACTCCTTGCTCAACGAAATGGACTCAACACCGCATATTAAACGCCTAAGAATGTACCTGACTCTTAAGTATCTTAAAACCTATGGATTGCTATGTCTCCGAAAGAGAATCAAGCATGTGTACAGGGACATAAACGCAGCAGTGATAGGATT
Source organism: Globicephala melas (assembly GCF_963455315.2). Lineage (NCBI taxonomy): Eukaryota > Metazoa > Chordata > Mammalia > Artiodactyla > Delphinidae > Globicephala > Globicephala melas. Next base: position 69,041 of record NW_027207459.1, on the reverse strand, counting down.
GGAGAGGTTCGGTGAGCAAATGAAGACCCTTTGAAGTCATATTGCATGGTACCCATTCCACGGGTTTCAACTACCCAGGTTTAAGGTATTCTTCCTTCAGCTAAAACATGCATGTGGAACCTAGAGTATGATCAACCATGTGATCGGGAGACGTGTTCAAATATGTCTCAGTTTTCGTACCCTGGTACTCGGGTGCAACATTCCAGACGCTTTACTAACACTCTCCCGACTTGGAGAGTCAGTCCCTTTAACCTCCTGTTTGGCCCAGTTTGCAATTTCTGCGGAAGATGAACAGGAATAGCGAGAACCAATGAGAGACTAGCTGGAGGTGTCTGGACGGGCAAATTTAACTCTCATTTCCCACCAGGAAGAGGAAATAACCAAAGGCTCAGCGTGCCGTGCCGGAACCAGATTAGGGCCTGAAGCCATCCTGCGGTGTTGCGGCCAGCTCACAAGAAAACGAGTTGAAGAAAGGAGCTCAGGGGCACTGTAATTCACAAACCTGCAGAGTTATAAATGACAACTATCGTCCAAAAATATACTGAAGTAAGGCTGCCAAGAGGACTTGAAAGCGGGGCAGAATTGCAGGAAACCGATTTCAGGAGGTAGACTGGAATTGCATTGAAAGCATAGGAAAAGAGGCAGAACGTCCACAATGATGCACTTGGCCAAAAAGGGCGTATGCATTTTTTCCTGAATATATTCAGGAGAAAACGCATACGCCCTTTTTGGCCAACCAAGCAAGCTTGCAAAGGAAATCTGCACTACAATGAAGTCTCACTTCCCCCCGGTCAAAGGGGCCATCTGAAAAAAGTGTAAAATCCAGAAAGGCAGGACAGGCCATGGAGAACTGGGAGCCTTGTTATGCTGATGGGCGGGATGTAAATTGCCAACAGACACTCGGGAGAAGTGTATGGTGTTTCCTGAAACATCTAAAAAACAAAGCAACAGAGCCTAGGGCACTTCCACTTATGGTCCTATAGCTTAGGGAAATTAAAATCAAAAAGATACAGCCACCCCAATGTTTGGGACGCCTCTGTTTACAAGAACCTCGTTTACCGTACAAGTTCAATATCACAGAAAGTGAAAAATGGATAAAGAACTTGTGGTACTTACGTACAATGCAGTATCACTCAGCAGTGAAATCTATGTCATCAGGCCCGTAGCAGCACAATGAGTGGATTCAGGTACGATGATTCTAACTGAAATAAGTCACACAGAAAAAGAAACATCATAAGATATCAGTAATACACGGAATGTAAACTTGGCTACACAGGAACTGAATTACAGAACAGAACAGGGTCTCAAATTTAGAAAACCAACTTATGCTTGTTTAAGGGGAAAGGTGAGTTGGGGTGCTGCATAAAACCAGAGATTGAAATGAGCACAGATAAAGTTCCTTAAGCCAAATATGGAATAGACAAGAGCTACTCCTTGCTCAACGAAATGGACTCAACACCGCATATTAAACGCCTAAGAATGTACCTGACTCTTAAGTATCTTAAAACCTATGGATTGCTATGTCTCCGAAAGAGAATCAAGCATGTGTACAGGGACATAAACGCAGCAGTGATAGGATTGGAGAGGTTCGGTGAGCAAATGAAGACCCTTTGAAGTCATATTGCATGGTACCCATTCCACGGGTTTCAACTACCCAGGTTTAAGGTATTCTTCCTTCAGCTAAAACATGCATGTGGAACCTAGAGTATGATCAACCATGTGATCGGGAGACGTGTTCAAATATGTCTCAGTTTTCGTACGCTGGTACTCGGGTGCAACATTCCAGACGCTTTACTAACACTCTCCCGACTTGGAGAGTCAGTCCCTTTAACCTCCTGTTTGGCCCAGTTTGCAATTTCTGCGGAAGATGAACAGGAATAGCGAGAACCAATGAGAGACTAGCTGGAGGTGTCTGGACGGGCAAATTTAACTCTCATTTCCCACCAGGAAGAGGAAATAACCAAAGGCTCAGCGTGCCGTGCCGGAACCAGATTAGGGCCTGAAGCCATCCTGCGGTGTTGCGGCCAGCTCACAAGAAAACGAGTTGAAGAAAGGAGCTCAGGGGCACTGTAATTCACAAACCTGCAGAGTTATAAATGACAACTATCGTCCAAAAATATACTGAAGTAAGGCTGCCAAGAGGACTTGAAAGCGGGGCAGAATTGCAGGAAACCGATTTCAGGAGGTAGACTGGAATTGCATTGAAAGCATAGGAAAAGAGGCAGAACGTCCACAATGATGCACTTGGCCAAAAAGGGCGTATGCGTTTTTTCCTGAATATATTCAGGAAAAAACGCATACGCCCTTTTTGGCCAACCAAGCAAGCTTGCAAAGGAAATCTGCACTACAATGAAGTCTCACTTCCCCCCCCCCCCGGTCAAAAGGGCCATCTGAAAAAAGTGTAAAATCCAGAAAGGCAGGACAGGCCATGGAGAACTGGGAGCCTTGTTATGCTGATGGGCGGGATGTAAATTGCCAACAGACACTCGGGAGAAGTGTATGGTGTTTCCTGAAACATCTAAAAAACAAAGCAACAGAGCCTAGGGCACTTCCACTTATGGTCCTATAGCTTAGGGAAATTAAAATCAAAAAGATACAGCCACCCCAATGTTTGGGACGCCTCTGTTTACAAGAACCTCGTTTACCGTACAAGTTCAATATCACAGAAAGTGAAAAATGGATAAAGAACTTGTGGTACTTACGTACAATGCAGTATCACTCAGCAGTGAAATCTATGTCATCAGGCCCGTAGCAGCACAATGAGTGGATTCAGGTACGATGATTCTAACTGAAATAAGTCACACAGAAAAAGAAACATCATAAGATATCACTAATACACGGAATGTAAACTTGGCTACACAGGAACTGAATTACAGAACAGAACAGGGTCTCAAATTTAGAAAACCAACTTATGCTTGTTTAAGGGTAAAGGTGAGTTGGGGTGCTGCATAAAACCAGAGATTGAAATGAGCACAGATAAAGTTCCTTAAGCCAAATATGGAATAGACAAGAGCTACTCCTTGCTCAACGAAATGGACTCAACACCGCATATTAAACGCCTAAGAATGTACCTGACTCTTAAGTATCTTAAAACCTATGGATTGCTATGTCTCCGAAAGAGAATCAAGCATGTGTACAGGGACATAAACGCAGCAGTGATAGGATTGGAGAGGTTCGGTGAGCAAATGAAGACCCTTTGAAGTCATATTGCATGGTACCCATTCCACGGGTTTCAACTACCCAGGTTTAAGGTATTCTTCCTTCAGCTAAAACATGCATGTGGAACCTAGAGTATGATCAACCATGTGATCGGGAGACGTGTTCAAATATGTCTCAGTTTTCGTACCCTGGTACTCGGGTGCAACATTCCAGACGCTTTACTAACACTCTCCCGACTTGGAGAGTCAGTCCCTTTAACCTCCTGTTTGGCCCAGTTTGCAATTTCTGCGGAAGATGAACAGGAATAGCGAGAACCAATGAGAGACTAGCTGGAGGTGTCTGGACGGGCAAATTTAACTCTCATTTCCCACCAGGAAGAGGAAATAACCAAAGGCTCAGCGTGCCGTGCCGGAACCAGATTAGGGCCTGAAGCCATCCTGCGGTGTTGCGGCCAGCTCACAAGAAAACGAGTTGAAGAAAGGAGCTCAGGGGCACTGTAATTCACAAACCTGCAGAGTTATAAATGACAACTATCGTCCAAAAATATACTGAAGTAAGGCTGCCAAGAGGACTTGAAAGCGGGGCAGAATTGCAGGAAACCGATTTCAGGAGGTAGACTGGAATTGCATTGAAAGCATAGGAAAAGAGGCAGAACGTCCACAATGATGCACTTGGCCAAAAAGGGCATATGCATTTTTTCCTGAATATATTCAGGAGAAAACGCATACGCCCTTTTTGGCCAACCAAGCAAGCTTGCAAAGGAAATCTGCACTACAATGAAGTCTCACTTCCCCCCGGTCAAAAGGGCCATCTGAAAAAAGTGTAAAATCCAGAAAGGCAGGACAGGCCATGGAGAACTGGGAGCCTTGTTATGCTGATGGGCGGGATGTAAATTGCCAACAGACACTCGGGAGAAGTGTATGGTGTTTCCTGAAACATCTAAAAAACAAAGCAACAGAGCCTAGGGCACTTCCACTTATGGTCCTATAGCTTAGGGAAATTAAAATCAAAAAGATACAGCCACCCCAATGTTTGGGACGCCTCTGTTTACAAGAACCTCGTTTACCGTACAAGTTCAATATCACAGAAAGTGAAAAATGGATAAAGAACTTGTGGTACTTACGTACAATGCAGTATCACTCAGCAGTGAAATCTATGTCATCAGGCCCGTAGCAGCACAATGAGTGGATTCAGGTACGATGATTCTAACTGAAATAAGTCACACAGAAAAAGAAACATCATAAGATATCACTAATACACGGAATGTAAACTTGGCTACACAGGAACTGAATTACAGAACAGAACAGGGTCTCAAATTTAGAAAACCAACTTATGCTTGTTTAAGGGTAAAGGTGAGTTGGGGTGCTGCATAAAACCAGAGATTGAAATGAGCACAGATAAAGTTCCTTAAGCCAAATATGGAATAGACAAGAGCTACTCCTTGCTCAACGAAATGGACTCAACACCGCATATTAAACGCCTAAGAATGTACCTGACTCTTAAGTATCTTAAAACCTATGGATTGCTATGTCTCCGAAAGAGAATCAAGCATGTGTACAGGGACATAAACGCAGCAGTGATAGGATTGGAGAGGTTCGGTGAGCAAATGAAGACCCTTTGAAGTCATATTGCATGGTACCCATTCCACGGGTTTCAACTACCCAGGTTTAAGGTATTCTTCCTTCAGCTAAAACATGCATGTGGAACCTAGAGTATGATCAACCATGTGATCGGGAGACGTGTTCAAATATGTCTCAGTTTTCGTACCCTGGTACTCGGGTGCAACATTCCAGACGCTTTACTAACACTCTCCCGACTTGGAGAGTCAGTCCCTTTAACCTCCTGTTTGGCCCAGTTTGCAATTTCTGCGGAAGATGAACAGGAATAGCGAGAACCAATGAGAGACTAGCTGGAGGTGTCTGGACGGGCAAATTTAACTCTCATTTCCCACCAGGAAGAGGAAATAACCAAAGGCTCAGCGTGCCGTGCCGGAACCAGATTAGGGCCTGAAGCCATCCTGCGGTGTTGCGGCCAGCTCACAAGAAAACGAGTTGAAGAAAGGAGCTCAGGGGCACTGTAATTCACAAACCTGCAGAGTTATAAATGACAACTATCGTCCAAAAATATACTGAAGTAAGGCTGCCAAGAGGACTTGAAAGCGGGGCAGAATTGCAGGAAACCGATTTCAGGAGGTAGACTGGAATTGCATTGAAAGCATAGGAAAAGAGGCAGAACGTCCACAATGATGCACTTGGCCAAAAAGGGCATATGCATTTTTTCCTGAATATATTCAGGAGAAAACGCATACGCCCTTTTTGGCCAACCAAGCAAGCTTGCAAAGGAAATCTGCACTACAATGAAGTCTCACTTCCCCCCGGTCAAAAGGGCCATCTGAAAAAAGTGTAAAATCCAGAAAGGCAGGACAGGCCATGGAGAACTGGGAGCCTTGTTATGCTGATGGGCGGGATGTAAATTGCCAACAGACACTCGGGAGAAGTGTATGGTGTTTCCTGAAACATCTAAAAAACAAAGCAACAGAGCCTAGGGCACTTCCACTTATGGTCCTATAGCTTAGGGAAATTAAAATCAAAAAGATACAGCCACCCCAATGTTTGGGACGCCTCTGTTTACAAGAACCTCGTTTACCGTACAAGTTCAATATCACAGAAAGTGAAAAATGGATAAAGAACTTGTGGTACTTACGTACAATGCAGTATCACTCAGCAGTGAAATCTATGTCATCAGGCCCGTAGCAGCACAATGAGTGGATTCAGGTATGATGATTCTAACTGAACTAAGTCACACAGAAAAAGAAACATCATAAGATATCAGTAATACACGGAATGTAAACTTGGCTACACAGGAACTGAATTACAGAACAGAACAGGGTCTCAAATTTAGAAAACCAACTTATGCTTGTTTAAGGGTAAAGGTGAGTTGGGGTGCTGCATAAAACCAGAGATTGAAATGAGCACAGATAAAGTTCCTTAAGCCAAATATGGAATAGACAAGAGCTACTCCTTGCTCAACGAAATGGACTCAACACCGCATATTAAACGCCTAAGAATGTACCTGACTCTTAAGTATCTTAAAACCTATGGATTGCTATGTCTCCGAAAGAGAATCAAGCATGTGTACAGGAACATAAACGCAGCAGTGATAGGATTGGAGAGGTTCGGTGAGCAAATGAAGACCCTTTGAAGTCATATTGCATGGTACCCATTCCACGGGTTTCAACTACCCAGGTTTAAGGTATTCTTCCTTCAGCTAAAGCATGCATGTGGAACCTAGAGTATGATCAACCATGTGATCGGGAGACGTGTTCAAATATGTCTCAGTTTTCGTACCCTGGTACTCGGGTGCAACATTCCAGACGCTTTACTAACACTCTCCCGACTTGGAGAGTCAGTCCCTTTAACCTCCTGTTTGGCCCAGTTTGCAATTTCTGCGGAAGATGAACAGGAATAGCGAGAACCAATGAGAGACTAGCTGGAGGTGTCTGGACGGGCAAATTTAACTCTCATTTCCCACCAGGAAGAGGAAATAACCAAAGGCTCAGCGTGCCGTGCCGGAACCAGATTAGGGCCTGAAGCCATCCTGCGGTGTTGCGGCCAGCTCACAAGAAAACGAGTTGAAGAAAGGAGCTCAGGGGCACTGTAATTCAAAAACCTGCAGAGTTATAAATGACAACTATCGTCCAAAAATATACTGAAGTAAGGCTGCCAAGAGGACTTGAAAGCGGGGCAGAATTGCAGGAAACCGATTTCAGGAGGTAGACTGGAATTGCATTGAAAGCATAGGAAAAGAGGCAGAACGTCCACAATGATGCACTTGGCCAAAAAGGGCGTATGCGTTTTTTCCTGAATATATTCAGGTAAAAACGCATACGCCCTTTTTGGCCAACCAAGCAAGCTTGCAAAGGAAATCTGAACTACAATGAAGTCTCACTCCCCCCCCCCCCCGGTCAAAAGGGCCATCTGAAAAAAGTGTAAAATCCAGAAAGGCAGGACAGGCCATGGAGAACTGGGAGCCTTGTTATGCTGATGGGCGGGATGTAAATTGCCAACAGACACTCGGGAGAAGTGTATGGTGTTTCCTGAAACATCTAAAAAACAAAGCAACAGAGCCTAGGGCACTTCCACTTATGGTCCTATAGCTTAGGGAAATTAAAATCAAAAAGATACAGCCACCCCAATGTTTGGGACGCCTCTGTTTACAAGAACCTCGTTTACCGTACAAGTTCAATATCACAGAAAGTGAAAAATGGATAAAGAACTTGTGGTACTTACGTACAATGCAGTATCACTCAGCAGTGAAATCTATGTCATCAGGCCCGTAGCAGCACAATGAGTGGATTCAGGTACGATGATTCTAACTGAAATAAGTCACACAGAAAAAGAAACATCATAAGATATCAGTAATACACGGAATGTAAACTTGGCTACACAGGAACTGAATTACAGAACAGAACAGGGTCTCAAATTTAGAAAACCAACTTATGCTTGCTTAAGGGGAAAGGTGAGTTGGGGTGCTGCATAAAACCAGAGATTGAAATGAGCACAGATAAAGTTCCTTAAGCCAAATATGGAATAGACAAGAGCTACTCCTTGCTCAACGAAATGGACTCAACACCGCATATTAAACGCCTAAGAATGTACCTGACTCTTAAGTATCTTAAAACCTATGGATTGCTATGTCTCCGAAAGAGAATCAAGCATGTGTACAGGGACATAAACGCAGCAGTGATAGGATTGGAGAGGTTCGGTGAGCAAATGAAGACCCTTTGAAGTCATATTGCATGGTACCCATTCCACGGGTTTCAACTACCCAGGTTTAAGGTATTCTTCCTTCAGCTAAAACATGCATGTGGAACCTAGAGTATGATCAACCATGTGATCGGGAGACGTGTTCAAATATGTCTCAGTTTTCATACCCTGGTACTCGGGTGCAACATTCCAGACGCTTTACTAACACTCTCCCGACTTGGAGAGTCAGTCCCTTTAACCTCCTGTTTGGCCCAGTTTGCAATTTCTGCGGAAGATGAACAGGAATAGCGAGAACCAATGAGAGACTAGCTGGAGGTGTCTGGACGGGCAAATTTAACTCTCATTTCCCACCAGGAAGAGGAAATAACCAAAGGCTCAGCGTGCCGTGCCGGAACCAGATTAGGGCCTGAAGCCATCCTGCGGTGTTGCGGCCAGCTCACAAGAAAACGAGTTGAAGAAAGGAGCTCAGGGGCACTGTAATTCACAAACCTGCAGAGTTATAAATGACAACTATTGTCCAAAAATATACTGAAGTAAGGCTGCCAAGAGGACTTGAAAGCGGGGCAGAATTGCAGGAAACCGATTTCAGGAGGTAGACTGGAATTGCATTGAAAGCATAGGAAAAGAGGCAGAACGTCCACAATGATGCACTTGGCCAAAAAGGGCGTATGCGTTTTTTCCTGAATATATTCAGGTAAAAACGCATACGCCCTTTTTGGCCAACCAAGCAAGCTTGCAAAGGAAATCTGCACTACAATGAAGTCTCACTTCCCCCCGGTCAAAAGGGCCATCTGAAAAAAGTGTAAAATCCAGAAAGGCAGGACAGGCCATGGAGAACTGGGAGCCTTGTTATGCTGATGGGCGGGATGTAAATTGCCAACAGACACTCGGGAGAAGTGTATGGTGTTTCCTGAAACATCTAAAAAACAAAGCAACAGAGCCTAGGGCACTTCCACTTATGGTCCTATAGCTTAGGGAAATTAAAATCAAAAAGATACAGCCACCCCAATGTTTGGGACGCCTCTGTTTACAAGAACCTCGTTTACCGTACAAGTTCAATATCACAGAAAGTGAAAAATGGATAAAGAACTTGTGGTACTTACGTACAATGCAGTATCACTCAGCAGTGAAATCTATGTCATCAGGCCCGTAGCAGCACAATGAGTGGATTCAGGTACGATGATTCTAACTGAAATAAGTCACACAGAAAAAGAAACATCATAAGATATCACTAATACACGGAATGTAAACTTGGCTACACAGGAACTGAATTACAGAACAGAACAGGGTCTCAAATTTAGAAAACCAACTTATGCTTGTTTAAGGGTAAAGGTGAGTTGGGGTGCTGCATAAAACCAGAGATTGAAATGAGCACAGATAAAGTTCCTTAAGCCAAATATGGAATAGACAAGAGCTACTCCTTGCTCAACGAAATGGACTCAACACCGCATATTAAACGCCTAAGAATGTACCTGACTCTTAAGTATCTTAAAACCTATGGATTGCTATGTCTCCGAAAGAGAATCAAGCATGTGTACAGGGACATAAACGCAGCAGTGATAGGATTGGAGAGGTTCGGTGAGCAAATGAAGACCCTTTGAAGTCATATTGCATGGTACCCATTCCACGGGTTTCAACTACCCAGGTTTAAGGTATTCTTCCTTCAGCTAAAACATGCATGTGGAACCTAGAGTATGATCAACCATGTGATCGGGAGACGTGTTCAAATATGTCTCAGTTTTCGTACCCTGGTACTCGGGTGCAACATTCCAGACGCTTTACTAACACTCTCCCGACTTGGAGAGTCAGTCCCTTTAACCTCCTGTTTGGCCCAGTTTGCAATTTCTGCGGAAGATGAACAGGAATAGCGAGAACCAATGAGAGACTAGCTGGAGGTGTCTGGACGGGCAAATTTAACTCTCATTTCCCACCAGGAAGAGGAAATAACCAAAGGCTCAGCGTGCCGTGCCGGAACCAGATTAGGGCCTGAAGCCATCCTGCGGTGTTGCGGCCAGCTCACAAGAAAACGAGTTGAAGAAAGGAGCTCAGGGGCACTGTAATTCACAAACCTGCAGAGTTATAAATGACAACTATCGTCCAAAAATATACTGAAGTAAGGCTGCCAAGAGGACTTGAAAGCGGGGCAGAATTGCAGGAAACCGATTTCAGGAGGTAGACTGGAATTGCATTGAAAGCATAGGAAAAGAGGCAGAACGTCCACAATGATGCACTTGGCCAAAAAGGGCATATGCATTTTTTCCTGAATATATTCAGGAGAAAACGCATACGCCCTTTTTGGCCAACCAAGCAAGCTTGCAAAGGAAATCTGCACTACAATGAAGTCTCACTTCCCCCCCACCGGTCAAAAGGGCCATCTGAAAATAGTGTAAAATCCAGAAAGGCAGGACAGGCCATGGAGAACTGGGAGCCTTGTTATGCTGATGGGCGGGATGTAAATTGCCAACAGACACTCGGGAGAAGTGTATGGTGTTTCCTGAAACATCTAAAAAACAAAGCAACAGAGCCTAGGGCACTTCCACTTATGGTCCTATAGCTTAGGGAAATTAAAATCAAAAAGATACAGCCACCCCAATGTTTGGGACGCCTCTGTTTACAAGAACCTCGTTTACCGTACAAGTTCAATATCACAGAAAGTGAAAAATGGATAAAGAACTTGTGGTACTTACGTACAATGCAGTATCACTCAGCAGTGAAATCTATGTCATCAGGCCCGTAGCAGCACAATGAGTGGATTCAGGTACGATGATTCTAACTGAAATAAGTCACACAAAAAAAGAAACATCATAAGATATCACTAATACACGGAATGTAAACTTGGCTACACAGGAACTGAATTACAGAACAGAACAGGGTCTCAAATTTAGAAAACCAACTTATGCTTGTTTAAGGGTAAAGGTGAGTTGGGGTGCTGCATAAAACCAGAGATTGAAATGAGCACAGATAAAGTTCCTTAAGCCAAATATGGAATAGACAAGAGCTACTCCTTGCTCAACGAAATGGACTCAACACCGCATATTAAACGCCTAAGAATGTACCTGACTCTTAAGTATCTTAAAACCTATGGATTGCTATGTCTCCGAAAGAGAATCAAGCATGTGTACAGGGACATAAACGCAGCAGTGATAGGATTGGAGAGGTTCGGTGAGCAAATGAAGACCCTTTGAAGTCATATTGCATGGTACCCATTCCACGGGTTTCAACTACCCAGGTTTAAGGTATTCTTCCTTCAGCTAAAACATGCATGTGGAACCTAGAGTATGATCAACCATGTGATCGGGAGACGTGTTCAAATATGTCTCAGTTTTCGTACCCTGGTACTCGGGTGCAACATTCCAGACGCTTTACTAACACTCTCCCGACTTGGAGAGTCAGTCCCTTTAACCTCCTGTTTGGCCCAGTTTGCAATTTCTGCGGAAGATGAACAGGAATAGCGAGAACCAATGAGAGACTAGCTGGAGGTGTCTGGACGGGCAAATTTAACTCTCATTTCCCACCAGGAAGAGGAAATAACCAAAGGCTCAGCGTGCCGTGCCGGAACCAGATTAGGGCCTGAAGCCATCCTGCGGTGTTGCGGCCAGCTCACAAGAAAACGAGTTGAAGAAAGGAGCTCAGGGGCACTGTAATTCACAAACCTGCAGAGTTATAAATGACAACTATCGTCCAAAAATATACTGAAGTAAGGCTGCCAAGAGGACTTGAAAGCGGGGCAGAATTGCAGGAAACCGATTTCAGGAGGTAGACTGGAATTGCATTGAAAGCATAGGAAAAGAGGCAGAACGTCCACAATGATGCACTTGGCCAAAAAGGGCATATGCGTTTTTTCCTGAATATATTCAGGAGAAAACGCATACGCCCTTTTTGGCCAACCAAGCAAGCTTGCAAAGGAAATCTGCACTACAATGAAGTCTCACTTCCCCCCGGTCAAAAGGGCCATCTGAAAAAAGTGTAAAATCCAGAAAGGCAGGACAGGCCATGGAGAACTGGGAGCCTTGTTATGCTGATGGGCGGGATGTAAATTGCCAACAGACACTCGGGAGAAGTGTATGGTGTTTCCTGAAACATCTAAAAAACAAAGCAACAGAGCCTAGGGCACTTCCACTTATGGTCCTATAGCTTAGGGAAATTAAAATCAAAAAGATACAGCCACCCCAATGTTTGGGACGCCTCTGTTTACAAGAACCTCGTTTACCGTACAAGTTCAATATCACAGAAAGTGAAAAATGGATAAAGAACTTGTGGTACTTACGTACAATGCAGTATCACTCAGCAGTGAAATCTATGTCATCAGGCCCGTAGCAGCACAATGAGTGGATTCAGGTACGATGATTCTAACTGAAATAAGTCACACAGAAAAAGAAACATCATAAGATATCACTAATACACGGAATGTAAACTTGGCTACACAGGAACTGAATTACAGAACAGAACAGGGTCTCAAATTTAGAAAACCAACTTATGCTTGTTTAAGGGTAAAGGTGAGTTGGGGTGCTGCATAAAACCAGAGATTGAAATGAGCACAGATAAAGTTCCTTAAGCCAAATATGGAATAGACAAGAGCTACTCCTTGCTCAACGAAATGGACTCAACACCGCATATTAAACGCCTAAGAATGTACCTGACTCTTAAGTATCTTAAAACCTATGGATTGCTATGTCTCCGAAAGAGAATCAAGCATGTGTACAGGGACATAAACGCAGCAGTGATAGGATTGGAGAGGTTCGGTGAGCAAATGAAGACCCTTTGAAGTCATATTGCATGGTACCCATTCCACGGGTTTCAACTACCCAGGTTTAAGGTATTCTTCCTTCAGCTAAAACATGCATGTGGAACCTAGAGTATGATCAACCATGTGATCGGGAGACGTGTTCAAATATGTCTCAGTTTTCGTACCCTGGTACTCGGGTGCAACATTCCAGACGCTTTACTAACACTCTCCCGACTTGGAGAGTCAGTCCCTTTAACCTCCTGTTTGGCCCAGTTTGCAATTTCTGCGGAAGATGAACAGGAATAGCGAGAACCAATGAGAGACTAGCTGGAGGTGTCTGGACGGGCAAATTTAACTCTCATTTCCCACCAGGAAGAGGAAATAACCAAAGGCTCAGCGTGCCGTGCCGGAACCAGATTAGGGCCTGAAGCCATCCTGCGGTGTTGCGGCCAGCTCACAAGAAAACGAGTTGAAGAAAGGAGCTCAGGGGCACTGTAATTCACAAACCTGCAGAGTTATAAATGACAACTATCGTCCAAAAATATACTGAAGTAAGGCTGCCAAGAGGACTTGAAAGCGGGGCAGAATTGCAGGAAACCGATTTCAGGAGGTAGACTGGAATTGCATTGAAAGCATAGGAAAAGAGGCAGAACGTCCACAATGATGCACTTGGCCAAAAAGGGCATATGCATTTTTTCCTGAATATATTCAGGAGAAAACGCATACGCCCTTTTTGGCCAACCAAGCAAGCTTGCAAAGGAAATCTGCACTACAATGAAGTCTCACTTCCCCCCCACCGGTCAAAAGGGCCATCTGAAAATAGTGTAAAATCCAGAAAGGCAGGACAGGCCATGGAGAACTGGGAGCCTTGTTATGCTGATGGGCGGGATGTAAATTGCCAACAGACACTCGGGAGAAGTGTATGGTGTTTCCTGAAACATCTAAAAAACAAAGCAACAGAGCCTAGGGCACTTCCACTTATGGTCCTATAGCTTAGGGAAATTAAAATCAAAAAGATACAGCCACCCCAATGTTTGGGACGCCTCTGTTTACAAGAACCTCGTTTACCGTACAAGTTCAATATCACAGAAAGTGAAAAATGGATAAAGAACTTGTGGTACTTACGTACAATGCAGTATCACTCAGCAGTGAAATCTATGTCATCAGGCCCGTAGCAGCACAATGAGTGGATTCAGGTACGATGATTCTAACTGAAATAAGTCACACAAAAAAAGAAACATCATAAGATATCACTAATACACGGAATGTAAACTTGGCTACACAGGAACTGAATTACAGAACAGAACAGGGTCTCAAATTTAGAAAACCAACTTATGCTTGTTTAAGGGTAAAGGTGAGTTGGGGTGCTGCATAAAACCAGAGATTGAAATGAGCACAGATAAAGTTCCTTAAGCCAAATATGGAATAGACAAGAGCTACTCCTTGCTCAACGAAATGGACTCAACACCGCATATTAAACGCCTAAGAATGTACCTGACTCTTAAGTATCTTAAAACCTATGGATTGCTATGTCTCCGAAAGAGAATCAAGCATGTGTACAGGGACATAAACGCAGCAGTGATAGGATTGGAGAGGTTCGGTGAGCAAATGAAGACCCTTTGAAGTCATATTGCATGGTACCCATTCCACGGGTTTCAACTACCCAGGTTTAAGGTATTCTTCCTTCAGCTAAAACATGCATGTGGAACCTAGAGTATGATCAACCATGTGATCGGGAGACGTGTTCAAATATGTCTCAGTTTTCGTACCCTGGTACTCGGGTGCAACATTCCAGACGCTTTACTAACACTCTCCCGACTTGGAGAGTCAGTCCCTTTAACCTCCTGTTTGGCCCAGTTTGCAATTTCTGCGGAAGATGAACAGGAATAGCGAGAACCAATGAGAGACTAGCTGGAGGTGTCTGGACGGGCAAATTTAACTCTCATTTCCCACCAGGAAGAGGAAATAACCAAAGGCTCAGCGTGCCGTGCCGGAACCAGATTAGGGCCTGAAGCCATCCTGTGGTGTTGCGGCCAGCTCACAAGAAAACGAGTTGAAGAAAGGAGCTCAGGGGCACTGTAATTCACAAACCTGCAGAGTTATAAATGACAACTATCGTCCAAAAATATACTGAAGTAAGGCTGCCAAGAGGACTTGAAAGCGGGGCAGAATTGCAGGAAACCGATTTCAGGAGGTAGACTGGAATTGCATTGAAAGCATAGGAAAAGAGGCAGAACGTCCACAATGATGCACTTGGCCAAAAAGGGCATATGCATTTTTTCCTGAATATATTCAGGAGAAAAGGCATACGCCCTTTTTGGCCAACCAAGCAAGCTTGCAAAGGAAATCTGCACTACAATGAAGTCTCACTTCCCCCCCACCGGTCAAAAGGGCCATCTGAAAATAGTGTAAAATCCAGAAAGGCAGGACAGGCCATGGAGAACTGGGAGCCTTGTTATGCTGATGGGCGGGATGTAAATTGCCAACAGACACTCCAGAGAAGTGTATGGTGTTTCCTGAAACATCTAAAAAACAAAGCAACAGAGCCTAGGGCACTTCCACTTATGGTCCTATAGCTTAGGGAAATTAAAATCAAAAAGATACAGCCACCCCAATGTTTGGGACGCCTCTGTTTACAAGAACCTCGTTTACCGTACAAGTTCAATATCACAGAAAGTGAAAAATGGATAAAGAACTTGTGGTACTTACGTACAATGCAGTATCACTCAGCAGTGAAATCTATGTCATCAGGCCCGTAGCAGCACAATGAGTGGATTCAGGTACGATGATTCTAACTGAAATAAGTCACACAAAAAAAGAAACATCATAAGATATCACTAATACACGGAATGTAAACTTGGCTACACAGGAACTGAATTACAGAACAGAACAGGGTCTCAAATTTAGAAAACCAACTTATGCTTGTTTAAGGGTAAAGGTGAGTTGGGGTGCTGCATAAAACCAGAGATTGAAATGAGCACAGATAAAGTTCCTTAAGCCAAATATGGAATAGACAAGAGCTACTCCTTGCTCAACGAAATGGACTCAACACCGCATATTAAACGCCTAAGAATGTACCTGACTCTTAAGTATCTTAAAACCTATGGATTGCTATGTCTCCGAAAGAGAATCAAGCATGTGTACAGGGACATAAACGCAGCAGTGATAGGATTGGAGAGGTTCGGTGAGCAAATGAAGACCCTTTGAAGTCATATTGCATGGTACCCATTCCACGGGTTTCAACTACCCAGGTTTAAGGTATTCTTCCTTCAGCTAAAACATGCATGTGGAACCTAGAGTATGATCAACCATGTGATCGGGAGACGTGTTCAAATATGTCTCAGTTTTCGTACCCTGGTACTCGGGTGCAACATTCCAGACGCTTTACTAACACTCTCCCGACTTGGAGAGTCAGTCCCTTTAACCTCCTGTTTGGCCCAGTTTGCAATTTCTGCGGAAGATGAACAGGAATAGCGAGAACCAATGAGAGACTAGCTGGAGGTGTCTGGACGGGCAAATTTAACTCTCATTTCCCACCAGGAAGAGGAAATAACCAAAGGCTCAGCGTGCCGTGCCGGAACCAGATTAGGGCCTGAAGCCATCCTGCGGTGTTGCGGCCAGCTCACAAGAAAACGAGTTGAAGAAAGGAGCTCAGGGGCACTGTAATTCACAAACCTGCAGAGTTATAAATGACAACTATCGTCCAAAAATATACTGAAGTAAGGCTGCCAAGAGGACTTGAAAGCGGGGCAGAATTGCAGGAAACCGATTTCAGGAGGTAGACTGGAATTGCATTGAAAGCATAGGAAAAGAGGCAGAACGTCCACAATGATGCACTTGGCCAAAAAGGGCATATGCATTTTTTCCTGAATATATTCAGGAGAAAACGCATACGCCCTTTTTGGCCAACCAAGCAAGCTTGCAAAGGAAATCTGCACTACAATGAAGTCTCACTTCCCCCCGGTCAAAAGGGCCATCTGAAAAAAGTGTAAAATCCAGAAAGGCAGGACAGGCCATGGAGAACTGGGAGCCTTGTTATGCTGATGGGCGGGATGTCAATTGCCAACAGACACTCGGGAGAAGTGTATGGTGTTTCCTGAAACATCTAAAAAACAAAGCAACAGAGCCTAGGGCACTTCCACTTATGGTCCTATAGCTTAGGGAAATTAAAATCAAAAAGATACAGCCACCCCAATGTTTGGGACGCCTCTGTTTACAAGAACCTCGTTTACCGTACAAGTTCAATATCACAGAAAGTGAAAAATGGATAAAGAACTTGTGGTACTTACGTACAATGCAGTATCACTCAGCAGTGAAATCTATGTCATCAGGCCCGTAGCAGCACAATGAGTGGATTCAGGTACGATGATTCTAACTGAAATAAGTCACACAGAAAAAGAAACATCATAAGATATCACTAATACACGGAATGTAAACTTGGCTACACAGGAACTGAATTACAGAACAGAACAGGGTCTCAAATTTAGAAAACCAACTTATGCTTGTTTAAGGGTAAAGGTGAGTTGGGGTGCTGCATAAAACCAGAGATTGAAATGAGCACAGATAAAGTTCCTTAAGCCAAATATGGAATAGACAAGAGCTACTCCTTGCTCAACGAAATGGACTCAACACCGCATATTAAACGCCTAAGAATGTACCTGACTCTTAAGTATCTTAAAACCTATGGATTGCTATGTCTCCGAAAGAGAATCAAGCATGTGTACAGGGACATAAACGCAGCAGTGATAGGATTGGAGAGGTTCGGTGAGCAAATGAAGACCCTTTGAAGTCATATTGCATGGTACCCATTCCACGGGTTTCAACTACCCAGGTTTAAGGTATTCTTCCTTCAGCTAAAACATGCATGTGGAACCTAGAGTATGATCAACCATGTGATCGGGAGACGTGTTCAAATATGTCTCAGTTTTCGTACCCTGGTACTCGGGTGCAACATTCCAGACGCTTTACTAACACTCTCCCGACTTGGAGAGTCAGTCCCTTTAACCTCCTGTTTGGCCCAGTTTGCAATTTCTGCGGAAGATGAACAGGAATAGCGAGAACCAATGAGAGACTAGCTGGAGGTGTCTGGACGGGCAAATTTAACTCTCATTTCCCACCAGGAAGAGGAAATAACCAAAGGCTCAGCGTGCCGTGCCGGAACCAGATTAGGGCCTGAAGCCATCCTGCGGTGTTGCGGCCAGCTCACAAGAAAACGAGTTGAAGAAAGGAGCTCAGGGGCACTGTAATTCACAAACCTGCAGAGTTATAAATGACAACTATCGTCCAAAAATATACTGAAGTAAGGCTGCCAAGAGGACTTGAAAGCGGGGCAGAATTGCAGGAAACCGATTTCAGGAGGTAGACTGGAATTGCATTGAAAGCATAGGAAAAGAGGCAGAACGTCCACAATGATGCACTTGGCCAAAAAGGGCGTATGCGTTTTTTCCTGAATATATTCAGGAAAAAACGCATACGCCCTTTTTGGCCAACCAAGCAAGCTTGCAAAGGAAATCTGCACTACAATGAAGTCTCACTTCCCCCCCGCCCCCGGTCAAAAGGGCCATCTGAAAAAAGTGTAAAATCCAGAAAGGCAGGACAGGCCATGGAGAACTGGGAGCCTTGTTATGCTGATGGGCGGGATGTAAATTGCCAACAGACACTCGGGAGAAGTGTATGGTGTTTCCTGAAACATCTAAAAAACAAAGCAACAGAGCCTAGGGCACTTCCACTTATGGTCCTATAGCTTAGGGAAATTAAAATCAAAAAGATACAGCCACCCCAATGTTTGGGACGCCTCTGTTTACAAGAACCTCGTTTACCGTACAAGTTCAATATCACAGAAAGTGAAAAATGGATAAAGAACTTGTGGTACTTACGTACAATGCAGTATCACTCAGCAGTGAAATCTATGTCATCAGGCCCGTAGCAGCACAATGAGTGGATTCAGGTACGATGATTCTAACTGAAATAAGTCACACAGAAAAAGAAACATCATAAGATATCAGTAATACATGGAATGTAAACTTGGCTACACAGGAACTGAATTACAGAACAGAACAGGGTCTCAAATTTAGAAAACCAACTTATGCTTGTTTAAGGGTAAAGGTGAGTTGGGGTGCTGCATAAAACCAGAGATTGAAATGAGCACAGATAAAGTTCCTTAAGCCAAATATGGAATAGACAAGAGCTACTCCTTGCTCAACGAAATGGACTCAACACCGCATATTAAACGCCTAAGAATGTACCTGACTCTTAAGTATCTTAAAACCTATGGATTGCTATGTCTCCGAAAGAGAATCAAGCATGTGTACAGGGACATAAACGCAGCAGTGATAGGATTGGAGAGGTTCGGTGAGCAAATGAAGACCCTTTGAAGTCATATTGCATGGTACCCATTCCACGGGTTTCAACTACCCAGGTTTAAGGTATTCTTCCTTCAGCTAAAACATGCATGTGGAACCTAGAGTATGATCAACCATGTGATCGGGAGACGTGTTCAAATATGTCTCAGTTTTCGTACCCTGGTACTCGGGTGCAACATTCCAGACGCTTTACTAACACTCTCCCGACTTGGAGAGTCAGTCCCTTTAACCTCCTGTTTGGCCCAGTTTGCAATTTCTGCGGAAGATGAACAGGAATAGCGAGAACCAATGAGAGACTAGCTGGAGGTGTCTGGACGGGCAAATTTAACTCTCATTTCCCACCAGGAAGAGGAAATAACCAAAGGCTCAGCGTGCCGTGCCGGAACCAGATTAGGGCCTGAAGCCATCCTGCGGTGTTGCGGCCAGCTCACAAGAAAACGAGTTGAAGAAAGGAGCTCAGGGGCACTGTAATTCACAAACCTGCAGAGTTATAAATGACAACTATCGTCCAAAAATATACTGAAGTAAGGCTGCCAAGAGGACTTGAAAGCGGGGCAGAATTGCAGGAAACCGATTTCAGGAGGTAGACTGGAATTGCATTGAAAGCATAGGAAAAGAGGCAGAACGTCCACAATGATGCACTTGGCCAAAAAGGGCGTATGCGTTTTTTCCTGAATATATTCAGGAAAAAACGCATACGCCCTTTTTGGCCAACCAAGCAAGCTTGCAAAGGAAATCTGCACTACAATGAAGTCTCACTTCCCCCCCGCCCCCGGTCAAAAGGGCCATCTGAAAAAAGTGTAAAATCCAGAAAGGCAGGACAGGCCATGGAGAACTGGGAGCCTTGTTATGCTGATGGGCGGGATGTAAATTGCCAACAGACACTCGGGAGAAGTGTATGGTGTTTCCTGAAACATCTAAAAAACAAAGCAACAGAGCCTAGGGCACTTCCACTTATGGTCCTATAGCTTAGGGAAATTAAAATCAAAAAGATACAGCCACCCCAATGTTTGGGACGCCTCTGTTTACAAGAACCTCGTTTACCGTACAAGTTCAATATCACAGAAAGTGAAAAATGGATAAAGAACTTGTGGTACTTACGTACAATGCAGTATCACTCAGCAGTGAAATCTATGGCATCAGGCCCGTAGCAGCACAATGAGTGGATTCAGGTACGATGATTCTAACTGAAATAAGTCACACAGAAAAAGAAACATCATAAGATATCAGTAATACACGGAATGTAAACTTGGCTACACAGGAACTGAATTACAGAACAGAACAGGGTCTCAAATTTAGAAAACCAACTTATGCTTGTTTAAGGGTAAAGGTGAGTTGGGGTGCTGCATAAAACCAGAGATTGAAATGAGCACAGATAAAGTTCCTTAAGCCAAATATGGAATAGACAAGAGCTACTCCTTGCTCAACGAAATGGACTCAACACCGCATATTAAACGCCTAAGAATGTACCTGACTCTTAAGTATCTTAAAACCTATGGATTGCTATGTCTCCGAAAGAGAATCAAGCATGTGTACAGGGACATAAACGCAGCAGTGATAGGATTGGAGAGGTTCGGTGAGCAAATGAAGACCCTTTGAAGTCATATTGCATGGTACCCATTCCACGGGTTTCAACTACCCAGTTTTAAGGTATTCTTCCTTCAGCTAAAACATGCATGTGGAACCTAGAGTATGATCAACCATGGGATCGGGAGACGTGTTCAAATATGTCTCAGTTTTCGTACCCTGGTACTCGGGTGCAACATTCCAGACGCTTTACTAACACTCTCCCGACTTGGAGAGTCAGTCCCTTTAACCTCCTGTTTGGCCCAGTTTGCAATTTCTGCGGAAGATGAACAGGAATAGCGAGAACCAATGAGAGACTAGCGGGAGGTGTCTGGACGGGCAAATTTAACTCTCATTTCCCACCAGGAAGAGGAAATAACCAAAGGCTCAGCGTGCCGTGCCGGAACCAGATTAGGGCCTGAAGCCATCCTGCGGTATTACGGCCAGCTCACAAGAAAACGAGTTGAAGAAAGGAGCTCAGGGGCACTGTAATTCACAAACCTGCAGAGTTATAAATGACAACTATCGTCCAAAAATATACTGAAGTAAGGCTGCCAAGAGGACTTGAAAGCGG
This sequence comes from Globicephala melas, assembly GCF_963455315.2. Lineage (NCBI taxonomy): Eukaryota > Metazoa > Chordata > Mammalia > Artiodactyla > Delphinidae > Globicephala > Globicephala melas. Next base: position 47,888 of record NW_027207459.1, on the reverse strand, counting down.
GGCAGAATTGCAGGAAACCGATTTCAGGAGGTAGACTGGAATTGCATTGAAAGCATAGGAAAAGAGGCAGAACGTCCACAATGATGCACTTGGCCAAAAAGTGCGTATGCGTTTTTTCCTGAATATATTCAGGAAAAAACGCATACGCCCTTTTTGGCCAACCAAGCAAGCTTGCAAAGGAAATCTGCACTACAATGAAGTCTCACTTCCCCCCGGTCAAAAGGGCCATCTGAAAAAAGTGTAAAATCCAGAAAGGCAGGACAGGCCATGGAGAACTGGGAGCCTTGTTATGCTGATGGGCGGGATGTAAATTGCCAACAGACACTCGGGAGAAGTGTATGGTGTTTCCTGAAACATCTAAAAAACAAAGCAACAGAGCCTAGGGCACTTCCACTTATGGTCCTATAGCTTAGGGAAATTAAAATCAAAAAGATACAGCCACCCCAATGTTTGGGACGCCTCTGTTTACAAGAACCTCGTTTACCGTACAAGTTCAATATCACAGAAAGTGAAAAATGGATAAAGAACTTGTGGTACTTACGTACAATGCAGTATCACTCAGCAGTGAAATCTATGTCATCAGGCCCGTAGCAGCACAATGAGTGGATTCAGGTACGATGATTCTAACTGAAATAAGTCACACAGAAAAAGAAACATCATAAGATATCACTAATACACGGAATGTAAACTTGGCTACACAGGAACTGAATTACAGAACAGAACAGGGTCTCAAATTTAGAAAACCAACTTATGCTTGTTTAAGGGTAAAGGTGAGTTGGGGTGCTGCATAAAACCAGAGATTGAAATGAGCACAGATAAAGTTCCTTAAGCCAAATATGGAATAGACAAGAGCTACTCCTTGCTCAACGAAATGGACTCAACACCGCATATTAAACGCCTAAGAATGTACCTGACTCTTAAGTATCTTAAAACCTATGGATTGCTATGTCTCCGAAAGAGAATCAAGCATGTGTACAGGGACATAAACGCAGCAGTGATAGGATTGGAGAGGTTCGGTGAGCAAATGAAGACCCTTTGAAGTCATATTGCATGGTACCCATTCCACGGGTTTCAACTACCCAGGTTTAAGGTATTCTTCCTTCAGCTAAAACATGCATGTGGAACCTAGAGTATGATCAACCATGGGATCGGGAGACGTGTTCAAATATGTCTCAGTTTTCGTACCCTGGTACTCGGGTGCAACATTCCAGACGCTTTACTAACACTCTCCCGACTTGGAGAGTCAGTCCCTTTAACCTCCTGTTTGGCCCAGTTTGCAATTTCTGCGGAAGATGAACAGGAATAGCGAGAACCAATGAGAGACTAGCTGGAGGTGTCTGGACGGGCAAATTTAACTCTCATTTCCCACCAGGAAGAGGAAATAACCAAAGGCTCAGCGTGCCGTGCCGGAACCAGATTAGGGCCTGAAGCCATCCTGCGGTGTTGCGGCCAGCTCACAAGAAAACGAGTTGAAGAAAGGAGCTCAGGGGCACTGTAATTCACAAACCTGCAGAGTTATAAATGACAACTATCGTCCAAAAATATACTGAAGTAAGGCTGCCAAGAGGACTTGAAAGCGGGGCAGAATTGCAGGAAACCGATTTCAGGAGGTAGACTGGAATTGCATTGAAAGCATAGGAAAAGAGGCAGAACGTCCACAATGATGCACTTGGCCAAAAAGGGCGTATGTGTTTTTTCCTGAATATATTCAGGAAAAAACGCATACGCCCTTTTTGGCCAACCAAGCAAGCTTGCAAAGGAAATTTGCACTACAATGAAGTCTCACTTCCTCCCCCCCCCCCCGGTCAAAAGGGCCATCTGGAAAAAGTGTAAAATCCAGAAAGGCAGGACAGGCCATGGAGAACTGGGAGCCTTGTTATGCTGATGGGCGGGATGTAAATTGCCAACAGACACTCGGGAGAAGTGTATGGTGTTTCCTGAAACATCTAAAAAACAAAGCAACAGAGCCTAGGGCACTTCCACTTATGGTCCTATAGCTTAGGGAAATTAAAATCAAAAAGATACAGCCACCCCAATGTTTGGGACGCCTCTGTTTACAAGAACCTCGTTTACCGTACAAGTTCAATATCACAGAAAGTGAAAAATGGATAAAGAACTTGTGGTACTTACGTACAATGCAGTATCACTCAGCAGTGAAATCTATGTCATCAGGCCCGTAGCAGCACAATGAGTGGATTCAGGTACGATGATTCTAACTGAAATAAGTCACACAGAAAAAGAAACATCATAAGATATCACTAATACACGGAATGTAAACTTGGCTACACAGGAACTGAATTACAGAACAGAACAGGGTCTCAAATTTAGAAAACCAACTTATGCTTGCTTAAGGGGAAAGGTGAGTTGGGGTGCTGCATAAAACCAGAGACTGAAATGAGCACAGATAAAGTTCCTTAAGCCAAATATGGAATAGACAAGAGCTACTCCTTGCTCAACGAAATGGACTCAACACCGCATATTAAACGCCTAAGAATGTACCTGACTCTTAAGTATCTTAAAACCTATGGATTGCTATGTCTCCGAAAGAGAATCAAGCATGTGTACAGGGACATAAACGCAGCAGTGATAGGATTGGAGAGGTTCGGTGAACAAATGAAGACCCTTTGAAGTCATATTGCATGGTACCCATTCCACGGGTTTCAACTACCCAGGTTTAAGGTATTCTTCCTTCAGCTAAAACATGCATGTGGAACCTAGAGTATGATCAACCATGTGATCGGGAGACGTGTTCAAATATGTCTCAGTTTTCGTACCCTGGTACTCGGGTGCAACATTCCAGACGCTTTACTAACACTCTCCCGACTTGGAGAGTCAGTCCCTTTAACCTCCTGTTTGGCCCAGTTTGCAATTTCTGCGGAAGATGAACAGGAATAGCGAGAACCAATGAGAGACTAGCGGGAGGTGTCTGGACGGGCAAATTTAACTCTCATTTCCCACCAGGAAGAGGAAATAACCAAAGGCTCAGCGTGCTGTGCCGGAACCAGATTAGGGCCTGAAGCCATCCTGCGGTGTTGCGGCCAGCTCACAAGAAAACGAGTTGAAGAAAGGAGCTCAGGGGCACTGTAATTCACAAACCTGCAGAGTTATAAATGACAACTATCGTCCAAAAATATACTGAAGTAAGGCTGCCAAGAGGACTTGAAAGCGGGGCAGAATTGCAGGAAACCGATTTCAGGAGGTAGACTGGAATTGCATTGAAAGCATAGGAAAAGAGGCAGAACGTCCACAATGATGCACTTGGCCAAAAAGGGCGTATGCGTTTTTTCCTGAATATATTCAGGAAATAACGCATACGCCCTTTTTGGCCAACCAAGCAAGCTTGCAAAGGAAATTTGCACTACAATGAAGTCTCACTTCCTCCCCCCCCCCCCCCCCCGGTCAAAAGAGCCATCTGAAAAAAGTGTAAAATCCAGAAAGGCAGGACAGGCCATGGAGAACTGGGAGCCTTGTTATGCTGATGGGCGGGATGTAAATTGCCAACAGACACTCGGGAGAAGTGTATGGTGTTTCCTGAAACATCTAAAAAACAAAGCAACAGAGCCTAGGGCACTTCCACTTATGGTCCTATAGCTTAGGGAAATTAAAATCAAAAAGATACAGCCACCCCAATGTTTGGGACGCCTCTGTTTACAAGAACCTCGTTTACCGTACAAGTTCAATATCACAGAAAGTGAAAAATGGATAAAGAACTTGTGGTACTTACGTACAATGCAGTATCACTCAGCAGTGAAATCTATGTCATCAGGCCCGTAGCAGCACAATGAGTGGATTCAGGTACGATGATTCTAACTGAAATAATTCACACAGAAAAAGAAACATCATAAGATATCAGTAATACACGGAATGTAAACTTGGCTACACAGGAACTGAATTACAGAACAGAACAGGGTCTCAAATTTAGAAAACCAACTTATGCTTGCTTAAGGGGAAAGGTGAGTTGGGGTGCTGCATAAAACCAGAGATTGAAATGAGCACAGATAAAGTTCCTTAAGCCAAATATGGAATAGACAAGAGCTACTCCTTGCTCAACGAAATGGACTCAACACCGCATATTAAACGCCTAAGAATGTACCTGACTCTTAAGTATCTTAAAACCTATGGATTGCTATGTCTCCGAAAGAGAATCAAGCATGTGTACAGGGACATAAACGCAGCAGTGATAGGATTGGAGAGGTTCGGTGAGCAAATGAAGACCCTTTGAAGTCATATTGCATGGTACCCATTCCACGGGTTTCAACTACCCAGGTTTAAGGTATTCTTCCTTCAGCTAAAACATGCATGTGGAACCTAGAGTATGATCAACCATGTGATCGGGAGACGTGTTCAAATATGTCTCAGTTTTCGTACCCTGGTACTCGGGTGCAACATTCCAGACGCTTTACTAACACTCTCCCGACTTGGAGAGTCAGTCCCTTTAACCTCCTGTTTGGCCCAGTTTGCAATTTCTGCGGAAGATGAACAGGAATAGCGAGAACCAATGAGAGACTAGCTGGAGGTGTCTGGACGGGCAAATTTAACTCTCATTTCCCACCAGGAAGAGGAAATAACCAAAGGCTCAGCGTGCCGTGCCGGAACCAGATTAGGGCCTGAAGCCATCCTGCGGTGTTGCGGCCAGCTCACAAGAAAACGAGTTGAAGAAAGGAGCTCAGGGGCACTGTAATTCACAAACCTGCAGAGTTATAAATGACAACTATCGTCCAAAAATATACTGAAGTAAGGCTGCCAAGAGGACTTGAAAGCGGGGCAGAATTGCAGGAAACCGATTTCAGGAGGTAGACTGGAATTGCATTGAAAGCATAGGAAAAGAGGCAGAACGTCCACAATGATGCACTTGGCCAAAAAGGGCATATGCGTTTTTTGCTGAATATATTCAGGAAAAAACGCATACGCCCTTTTTGGCCAACCAAGCAAGCTTGCAAAGGAAATCTGCACTACAATGAAGTCTCACTTCCCCCCGGTCAAAAGGGCCATCTGAAAAAAGTGTAAAATCCAGAAAGGCAGGACAGGCCATGGAGAACTGGGAGCCTTGTTATGCTGATGGGCGAGATGTCAATTGCCAACAGACACTCTGGAGAAGTGTATGGTGTTTCCTGAAACATCTAAAAAACAAAGCAACAGAGCCTAGGGCACTTCCACTTATGGTCCTATAGCTTAGGGAAATTAAAATCAAAAAGATACAGCCACCCCAATGTTTGGGACGCCTCTGTTTACAAGAACCTCGTTTACCGTACAAGTTCAATATCACAGAAAGTGAAAAATGGATAAAGAACTTGTGGTACTTACGTACAATGCAGTATCACTCAGCAGTGAAATCTATGTCATCAGGCCCGTAGCAGCACAATGAGTGGATTCAGGTACGATGATTCTAACTGAAATAATTCACACAGAAAAAGAAACATCATAAGATATCAGTAATACACGGAATGTAAACTTGGCTACACAGGAACTGAATTACAGAACAGAACAGGGTCTCAAATTTAGAAAACCAACTTATGCTTGCTTAAGGGTAAAGGTGAGTTGGGGTGCTGCATAAAACCAGAGATTGAAATGAGCACAGATAAAGTTCCTTAAGCCAAATATGGAATAGACAAGAGCTACTCCTTGCTCAACGAAATGGACTCAACACCGCATATTAAACGCCTAAGAATGTACCTGACTCTTAAGTATCTTAAAACCTATGGATTGCTATGTCTCCGAAAGAGAATCAAGCATGTGTACAGGGACATAAACGCAGCAGTGATAGGATTGGAGAGGTTCGGTGAGCAAATGAAGACCCTTTGAAGTCATATTGCATGGTACCCATTCCACGGGTTTCAACTACCCAGGTTTAAGGTATTCTTCCTTCAGCTAAAACATGCATGTGGAACCTAGAGTATGATCAACCATGTGATCGGGAGACGTGTTCAAATATGTCTCAGTTTTCGTACCCTGGTACTCGGGTGCAACATTCCAGACGCTTTACTAACACTCTCCCGACTTGGAGAGTCAGTCCCTTTAACCTCCTGTTTGGCCCAGTTTGCAATTTCTGCGGAAGATGAACAGGAATAGCGAGAACCAATGAGAGACTAGCTGGAGGTGTCTGGACGGGCAAATTTAACTCTCATTTCCCACCAGGAAGAGGAAATAACCAAAGGCTCAGCGTGCCGTGCCGGAACCAGATTAGGGCCTGAAGCCATCCTGCGGTGTTGCGGCCAGCTCACAAGAAAACGAGTTGAAGAAAGGAGCTCAGGGGCACTGTAATTCACAAACCTGCAGAGTTATAAATGACAACTATCGTCCAAAAATATACTGAAGTAAGGCTGCCAAGAGGACTTGAAAGCGGGGCAGAATTGCAGGAAACCGATTTCAGGAGGTAGACTGGAATTGCATTGAAAGCATAGGAAAAGAGGCAGAACGTCCACAATGATGCACTTGGCCAAAAAGGGCGTATGCGTTTTTTCCTGAATATATTCAGGAAAAAACGCATACGCCCTTTTTGGCCAACCAAGCAAGCTTGCAAAGGAAATCTGCACTACAATGAAGTCTCACTTCCTCCCCCCACCCCCGGTCAAAAGGGCCATCTGAAAAAAGTGTAAAATCCAGAAAGGCAGGACAGGCCATGGAGAACTGGGAGCCTTGTTATGCTGATGGGCGGGATGTAAATTGCCAACAGACACTCTGGAGAAGTGTATGGTGTTTCCTGAAACATCTAAAAAACAAAGCAACAGAGCCTAGGGCACTTCCACTTATGGTCCTATAGCTTAGGGAAATTAAAATCAAAAAGATACAGCCACCCCAATGTTTGGGACGCCTCTGTTTACAAGAACCTCGTTTACCGTACAAGTTCAATATCACAGAAAGTGAAAAATGGATAAAGAACTTGTGGTACTTACGTACAATGCAGTATCACTCAGCAGTGAAATCTATGTCATCAGGCCCGTAGCAGCACAATGAGTGGATTCAGGTACGATGATTCTAACTGAAATAAGTCACACAGAAAAAGAAACATCATAAGATATCAGTAATACACGGAATGTAAACTTGGCTACACAGGAACTGAATTACAGAACAGAACAGGGTCTCAAATTTAGAAAACCAACTTATGCTTGTTTAAGGGGAAAGGTGAGTTGGGGTGCTGCATAAAACCAGAGATTGAAATGAGCACAGATAAAGTTCCTTAAGCCAAATATGGAATAGACAAGAGCTACTCCTTGCTCAACGAAATGGACTCAACACCGCATATTAAACACCTAAGAATGTACCTGACTCTTAAGTATCTTAAAACCTATGGATTGCTATGTCTCCGAAAGAGAATCAAGCATGTGTACAGGGACATAAACGCAGCAGTGATAGGATTGGAGAGGTTCGGTGAGCAAATGAAGACCCTTTGAAGTCATATTGCATGGTACCCATTCCACGGGTTTCAACTACCCAGGTTTAAGGTATTCTTCCTTCAGCTAAAACATGCATGTGGAACCTAGAGTATGATCAACCATGTGATCGGGAGACGTGTTCAAATATGTCTCAGTTTTCGTACCCTGGTACTCGGGTGCAACATTCCAGACGCTTTACTAACACTCTCCCGACTTGGAGAGTCAGTCCCTTTAACCTCCTGTTTGGCCCAGTTTGCAATTTCTGTGGAAGATGAACAGGAATAGCGAGAACCAATGAGAGACTAGCTGGAGGTGTCTGGACGGGCAAATTTAACTCTCATTTCCCACCAGGAAGAGGAAATAACCAAAGGCTCAGCGTGCCGTGCCGGAACCAGATTAGGGCCTGAAGCCATCCTGCGGTGTTGCGGCCAGCTCACAAGAAAACGAGTTGAAGAAAGGAGCTCAGGGGCACTGTAATTCACAAACCTGCAGAGTTATAAATGACAACTATCGTCCAAAAATATACTGAAGTAAGGCTGCCAAGAGGAGTTGAAAGCGGGGCAGAATTGCAGGAAACCGATTTCAGGAGGTAGACTGGAATTGCATTGAAAGCATAGGAAAAGAGGCAGAACGTCCACAATGATGCACTTGGCCAAAAAGGGCATATGCGTTTTTTGCTGAATATATTCAGGAAAAAACGCATACGCCCTTTTTGGCCAACCAAGCAAGCTTGCAAAGGAAATCTGCACTACAATGAAGTCTCACTTCCCCCCGGTCAAAAGGGCCATCTGAAAAAAGTGTAAAATCCAGAAAGGCAGGACAGGCCATGGAGAACTGGGAGCCTTGTTATGCTGATGGGCGGGATGTCAATTGCCAACAGACACTCGGGAGAAGTGTATGGTGTTTCCTGAAACATCTAAAAAACAAAGCAACAGAGCCTAGGGCACTTCCACTTATGGTCCTATAGCTTAGGGAAATTAAAATCAAAAAGATACAGCCACCCCAATGTTTGGGACGCCTCTGTTTACAAGAACCTCGTTTACCGTACAAGTTCAATATCACAGAAAGTGAAAAATGGATAAAGAACTTGTGGTACTTACGTACAATGCAGTATCACTCAGCAGTGAAATCTATGTCATCAGGCCCGTAGCAGCACAATGAGTGGATTCAGGTACGATGATTCTAACTGAAATAAGTCACACAGAAAAAGAAACATCATAAGATATCAGTAATACACGGAATGTAAACTTGGCTACACAGGAACTGAATTACAGAACATAACAGGGTCTCAAATTTAGAAAACCAACTTATGCTTGCTTAAGGGGAAAGGTGAGTTGGGGTGCTGCATAAAACCAGAGATTGAAATGAGCACAGATAAAGTTCCTTAAGCCAAATATGGAATAGACAAGAGCTACTCCTTGCTCAACGAAATGGACTCAACACCGCATATTAAACGCCTAAGAATGTACCTGACTCTTAAGTATCTTAAAACCTATGGATTGCTATGTCTCCGAAAGAGAATCAAGCATGTGTACAGGGACATAAACGCAGCAGTGATAGGATTGGAGAGGTTCGGTGAGCAAATGAAGACCCTTTGAAGTCATATTGCATGGTACCCATTCCACGGGTTTCAACTACCCAGGTTTAAGGTATTCTTCCTTCAGCTAAAACATGCATGTGGAACCTAGAGTATGATCAACCATGTGATCGGGAGACGTGTTCAAATATGTCTCAGTTTTCGTACCCTGGTACTCGGGTGCAACATTCCAGACGCTTTACTAACACTCTCCCGACTTGGAGAGTCAGTCCCTTTAACCTCCTGTTTGGCCCAGTTTGCAATTTCTGCGGAAGATGAACAGGAATAGCGAGAACCAATGAGAGACTAGCTGGAGGTGTCTGGACGGGCAAATTTAACTCTCATTTCCCACCAGGAAGAGGAAATAACCAAAGGCTCAGCGTGCCGTGCCGGAACCAGATTAGGGCCTGAAGCCATCCTGCGGTGTTGCGGCCAGCTCACAAGAAAACGAGTTGAAGAAAGGAGCTCAGGGGCACTGTAATTCACAAACCTGCAGAGTTATAAATGACAACTATCGTCCAAAAATATACTGAAGTAAGGCTGCCAAGAGGACTTGAAAGCGGGGCAGAATTGCAGGAAACCGATTTCAGGAGGTAGACTGGAATTGCATTGAAAGCATAGGAAAAGAGGCAGAACGTCCACAATGATGCACTTGGCCAAAAAGGGCGTATGCGTTTTTTCCTGAATATATTCAGGAAAAAACGCATACGCCCTTTTTGGCCAACCAAGCAAGCTTGCAAAGGAAATCTGCACTACAATGAAGTCTCACTTCCCCCCCCCCCGGTCAAAAGGGGCATCTGAAAAAAGTGTAAAATCCAGAAAGGCAGGACAGGCCATGGAGAACTGGGAGCCTTGTTATGCTGATGGGCGGGATGTCAATTGCCAACAGACACTCGGGAGAAGTGTATGGTGTTTCCTGAAACATCTAAAAAACAAAGCAACAGAGCCTAGGGCACTTCCACTTATGGTCCTATAGCTTAGGGAAATTAAAATCAAAAAGATACAGCCACCCCAATGTTTGGGACGCCTCTGTTTACAAGAACCTCGTTTACCGTACAAGTTCAATATCACAGAAAGTGAAAAATGGATAAAGAACTTGTGGTACTTACGTACAATGCAGTATCACTCAGCAGTGAAATCTATGTCATCAGGCCCGTAGCAGCACAATGAGTGGATTCAGGTACGATGATTCTAACTGAAATAAGTCACACAGAAAAAGAAACATCATAAGATATCAGTAATACACGGAATGTAAACTTGGCTACACAGGAACTGAATTACAGAACAGAACAGGGTCTCAAATTTAGAAAACCAACTTATGCTTGTTTAAGGGGAAAGGTGAGTTGGGGTGCTGCATAAAACCAGAGATTGAAATGAGCACAGATAAAGTTCCTTAAGCCAAATATGGAATAGACAAGAGCTACTCCTTGCTCAACGAAATGGACTCAACACCGCATATTAAACGCCTAAGAATGTACCTGACTCTTAAGTATCTTAAAACCTATGGATTGCTATGTCTCCGAAAGAGAATCAAGCATGTGTACAGGGACATAAACGCAGCAGTGATAGGATTGGAGAGGTTCGGTGAGCAAATGAAGACCCTTTGAAGTCATATTGCATGGTACCCATTCCACGGGTTTCAACTACCCAGGTTTAAGGTATTCTTCCTTCAGCTAAAACATGCATGTGGAACCTAGAGTATGATCAACCATGTGATCGGGAGACGTGTTCAAATATGTCTCAGTTTTCGTACCCTGGTACTCGGGTGCAACATTCCAGACGCTTTACTAACACTCTCCCGACTTGGAGAGTCAGTCCCTTTAACCTCCTGTTTGGCCCAGTTTGCAATTTCTGCGGAAGATGAACAGGAATAGCGAGAACCAATGAGAGACTAGCTGGAGGTGTCTGGACGGGCAAATTTAACTCTCATTTCCCACCAGGAAGAGGAAATAACCAAAGGCTCAGCGTGCCGTGCCGGAACCAGATTAGGGCCTGAAGCCATCCTGCGGTGTTGCGGCCAGCTCACAAGAAAACGAGTTGAAGAAAGGAGCTCAGGGGCACTGTAATTCACAAACCTGCAGAGTTATAAATGACAACTATCGTCCAAAAATATACTGAAGTAAGGCTGCCAAGAGGACTTGAAAGCGGGGCAGAATTGCAGGAAACCGATTTCAGGAGGTAGACTGGAATTGCATTGAAAGCATAGGAAAAGAGGCAGAACGTCCACAATGATGCACTTGGCCAAAAAGGGCGTATGCGTTTTTTCCTGAATATATTCAGGAAAAAACGCATACGCCCTTTTTGGCCAACCAAGCAAGCTTGCAAAGGAAATCTGCACTACAATGAAGTCTCACTTCCCCCCGGTCAAAAGGGCCATCTGAAAAAAGTGTAAAATCCAGAAAGGCAGGACAGGCCATGGAGAACTGGGAGCCTTGTTATGCTGATGGGCGGGATGTAAATTGCCAACAGACACTCGGGAGAAGTGTATGGTGTTTCCTGAAACATCTAAAAAACAAAGCAACAGAGCCTAGGGCACTTCCACTTATGGTCCTATAGCTTAGGGAAATTAAAATCAAAAAGATACAGCCACCCCAATGTTTGGGACGCCTCTGTTTACAAGAACCTCGTTTACCGTACAAGTTCAATATCACAGAAAGTGAAAAATGGATAAAGAACTTGTGGTACTTACGTACAATGCAGTATCACTCAGCAGTGAAATCTATGTCATCAGGCCCGTAGCAGCACAATGAGTGGATTCAGGTACGATGATTCTAACTGAACTAAGTCACACAGAAAAAGAAACATCATAAGATATCAGTAATACACGGAATGTAAACTTGGCTACACAGGAACTGAATTACAGAACAGAACAGGGTCTCAAATTTAGAAAACCAACTTATGCTTGCTTAAGGGGAAAGGTGAGTTGGGGTGCTGCATAAAACCAGAGATTGAAATGAGCACAGATAAAGTTCCTTAAGCCAAATATGGAATAGACAAGAGCTACTCCTTGCTCAACGAAATGGACTCAACACCGCATATTAAACGCCTAAGAATGTACCTGACTCTTAAGTATCTTAAAACCTATGGATTGCTATGTCTCCGAAAGAGAATCAAGCATGTGTACAGGGACATAAACGCAGCAGTGATAGGATTGGAGAGGTTCGGTGAGCAAATGAAGACCCTTTGAAGTCATATTGCATGGTACCCATTCCACGGGTTTCAACTACCCAGGTTTAAGGTATTCTTCCTTCAGCTAAAACATGCATGTGGAACCTAGAGTATGATCAACCATGTGATCGGGAGACGTGTTCAAATATGTCTCAGTTTTCGTACCCTGGTACTCGGGTGCAACATTCCAGACGCTTTACTAACACTCTCCCGACTTGGAGAGTCAGTCCCTTTAACCTCCTGTTTGGCCCAGTTTGCAATTTCTGCGGAAGATGAACAGGAATAGCGAGAACCAATGAGAGACTAGCTGGAGGTGTCTGGACGGGCAAATTTAACTCTCATTTCCCACCAGGAAGAGGAAATAACCAAAGGCTCAGCGTGCCGTGCCGGAACCAGATTAGGGCCTGAAGCCATCCTGCGGTGTTGCGGCCAGCTCACAAGAAAACGAGTTGAAGAAAGGAGCTCAGGGGCACTGTAATTCACAAACCTGCAGAGTTATAAATGACAACTATCGTCCAAAAATATACTGAAGTAAGGCTGCCAAGAGGACTTGAAAGCGGGGCAGAATTGCAGGAAACCGATTTCAGGAGGTAGACTGGAATTGCATTGAAAGCATAGGAAAAGAGGCAGAACGTCCACAATGATGCACTTGGCCAAAAAGGGCGTATGCGTTTTTTCCTGAATATATTCAGGAAAAAACGCATACGCCCTTTTTGGCCAACCAAGCAAGCTTGCAAAGGAAATCTGCACTACAATGAAGTCTCACTTCCTCCCCCCACCCCCGGTCAAAAGGGCCATCTGAAAAAAGTGTAAAATCCAGAAAGGCAGGACAGGCCATGGAGAACTGGGAGCCTTGTTATGCTGATGGGCGGGATGTAAATTGCCAACAGACACTCTGGAGAAGTGTATGGTGTTTCCTGAAACATCTAAAAAACAAAGCAACAGAGCCTAGGGCACTTCCACTTATGGTCCTATAGCTTAGGGAAATTAAAATCAAAAAGATACAGCCACCCCAATGTTTGGGACGCCTCTGTTTACAAGAACCTCGTTTACCGTACAAGTTCAATATCACAGAAAGTGAAAAATGGATAAAGAACTTGTGGTACTTACGTACAATGCAGTATCACTCAGCAGTGAAATCTATGTCATCAGGCCCGTAGCAGCACAATGAGTGGATTCAGGTACGATGATTCTAACTGAAATAAGTCACACAGAAAAAGAAACATCATAAGATATCAGTAATACACGGAATGTAAACTTGGCTACACAGGAACTGAATTACAGAACAGAACAGGGTCTCAAATTTAGAAAACCAACTTATGCTTGTTTAAGGGGAAAGGTGAGTTGGGGTGCTGCATAAAACCAGAGATTGAAATGAGCACAGATAAAGTTCCTTAAGCCAAATATGGAATAGACAAGAGCTACTCCTTGCTCAACGAAATGGACTCAACACCGCATATTAAACACCTAAGAATGTACCTGACTCTTAAGTATCTTAAAACCTATGGATTGCTATGTCTCCGAAAGAGAATCAAGCATGTGTACAGGGACATAAACGCAGCAGTGATAGGATTGGAGAGGTTCGGTGAGCAAATGAAGACCCTTTGAAGTCATATTGCATGGTACCCATTCCACGGGTTTCAACTACCCAGGTTTAAGGTATTCTTCCTTCAGCTAAAACATGCATGTGGAACCTAGAGTATGATCAACCATGTGATCGGGAGACGTGTTCAAATATGTCTCAGTTTTCGTACCCTGGTACTCGGGTGCAACATTCCAGACGCTTTACTAACACTCTCCCGACTTGGAGAGTCAGTCCCTTTAACCTCCTGTTTGGCCCAGTTTGCAATTTCTGCGGAAGATGAACAGGAATAGCGAGAACCAATGAGAGACTAGCTGGAGGTGTCTGGACGGGCAAATTTAACTCTCATTTCCCACCAGGAAGAGGAAATAACCAAAGGCTCAGCGTGCCGTGCCGGAACCAGATTAGGGCCTGAAGCCATCCTGCGGTGTTGCGGCCAGCTCACAAGAAAACGAGTTGAAGAAAGGAGCTCAGGGGCACTGTAATTCACAAACCTGCAGAGTTATAAATGACAACTATCGTCCAAAAATATACTGAAGTAAGGCTGCCAAGAGGAGTTGAAAGCGGGGCAGAATTGCAGGAAACCGATTTCAGGAGGTAGACTGGAATTGCATTGAAAGCATAGGAAAAGAGGCAGAACGTCCACAATGATGCACTTGGCCAAAAAGGGCATATGCGTTTTTTGCTGAATATATTCAGGAAAAAACGCATACGCCCTTTTTGGCCAACCAAGCAAGCTTGCAAAGGAAATCTGCACTACAATGAAGTCTCACTTCCCCCCGGTCAAAAGGGCCATCTGAAAAAAGTGTAAAATCCAGAAAGGCAGGACAGGCCATGGAGAACTGGGAGCCTTGTTATGCTGATGGGCGGGATGTCAATTGCCAACAGACACTCGGGAGAAGTGTATGGTGTTTCCTGAAACATCTAAAAAACAAAGCAACAGAGCCTAGGGCACTTCCACTTATGGTCCTATAGCTTAGGGAAATTAAAATCAAAAAGATACAGCCACCCCAATGTTTGGGACGCCTCTGTTTACAAGAACCTCGTTTACCGTACAAGTTCAATATCACAGAAAGTGAAAAATGGATAAAGAACTTGTGGTACTTACGTACAATGCAGTATCACTCAGCAGTGAAATCTATGTCATCAGGCCCGTAGCAGCACAATGAGTGGATTCAGGTACGATGATTCTAACTGAAATAAGTCACACAGAAAAAGAAACATCATAAGATATCAGTAATACACGGAATGTAAACTTGGCTACACAGGAACTGAATTACAGAACATAACAGGGTCTCAAATTTAGAAAACCAACTTATGCTTGCTTAAGGGGAAAGGTGAGTTGGGGTGCTGCATAAAACCAGAGATTGAAATGAGCACAGATAAAGTTCCTTAAGCCAAATATGGAATAGACAAGAGCTACTCCTTGCTCAACGAAATGGACTCAACACCGCATATTAAACGCCTAAGAATGTACCTGACTCTTAAGTATCTTAAAACCTATGGATTGCTATGTCTCCGAAAGAGAATCAAGCATGTGTACAGGGACATAAACGCAGCAGTGATAGGATTGGAGAGGTTCGGTGAGCAAATGAAGACCCTTTGAAGTCATATTGCATGGTACCCATTCCACGGGTTTCAACTACCCAGGTTTAAGGTATTCTTCCTTCAGCTAAAACATGCATGTGGAACCTAGAGTATGATCAACCATGTGATCGGGAGACGTGTTCAAATATGTCTCAGTTTTCGTACCCTGGTACTCGGGTGCAACATTCCAGACGCTTTACTAACACTCTCCCGACTTGGAGAGTCAGTCCCTTTAACCTCCTGTTTGGCCCAGTTTGCAATTTCTGCGGAAGATGAACAGGAATAGCGAGAACCAATGAGAGACTAGCTGGAGGTGTCTGGACGGGCAAATTTAACTCTCATTTCCCACCAGGAAGAGGAAATAACCAAAGGCTCAGCGTGCCGTGCCGGAACCAGATTAGGGCCTGAAGCCATCCTGCGGTGTTGCGGCCAGCTCACAAGAAAACGAGTTGAAGAAAGGAGCTCAGGGGCACTGTAATTCACAAACCTGCAGAGTTATAAATGACAACTATCGTCCAAAAATATACTGAAGTAAGGCTGCCAAGAGGACTTGAAAGCGGGGCAGAATTGCAGGAAACCGATTTCAGGAGGTAGACTGGAATTGCATTGAAAGCATAGGAAAAGAGGCAGAACGTCCACAATGATGCACTTGGCCAAAAAGGGCGTATGCGTTTTTTCCTGAATATATTCAGGAAAAAACGCATACGCCCTTTTTGGCCAACCAAGCAAGCTTGCAAAGGAAATCTGCACTACAATGAAGTCTCACTTCCCCCCCCCCCGGTCAAAAGGGGCATCTGAAAAAAGTGTAAAATCCAGAAAGGCAGGACAGGCCATGGAGAACTGGGAGCCTTGTTATGCTGATGGGCGGGATGTAAATTGCCAACAGACACTCGGGAGAAGTGTATGGTGTTTCCTGAAACATCTAAAAAACAAAGCAACAGAGCCTAGGGCACTTCCACTTATGGTCCTATAGCTTAGGGAAATTAAAATCAAAAAGATACAGCCACCCCAATGTTTGGGACGCCTCTGTTTACAAGAACCTCGTTTACCGTACAAGTTCAATATCACAGAAAGTGAAAAATGGATAAAGAACTTGTGGTACTTACGTACAATGCAGTATCACTCAGCAGTGAAATCTATGTCATCAGGCCCGTAGCAGCACAATGAGTGGATTCAGGTACGATGATTCTAACTGAAATAAGTCACACAGAAAAAGAAACATCATAAGATATCAGTAATACACGGAATGTAAACTTGGCTACACAGGAACTGAATTACAGAACAGAACAGGGTCTCAAATTTAGAAAACCAACTTATGCTTGTTTAAGGGGAAAGGTGAGTTGGGGTGCTGCATAAAACCAGAGATTGAAATGAGCACAGATAAAGTTCCTTAAGCCAAATATGGAATAGACAAGAGCTACTCCTTGCTCAACGAAATGGACTCAACACCGCATATTAAACGCCTAAGAATGTACCTGACTCTTAAGTATCTTAAAACCTATGGATTGCTATGTCTCCGAAAGAGAATCAAGCATGTGTACAGGGACATAAACGCAGCAGTGATAGGATTGGAGAGGTTCGGTGAGCAAATGAAGACCCTTTGAAGTCATATTGCATGGTACCCATTCCACGGGTTTCAACTACCCAGGTTTAAGGTATTCTTCCTTCAGCTAAAACATGCATGTGGAACCTAGAGTATGATCAACCATGTGATCGGGAGACGTGTTCAAATATGTCTCAGTTTTCGTACCCTGGTACTCGGGTGCAACATTCCAGACGCTTTACTAACACTCTCCCGACTTGGAGAGTCAGTCCCTTTAACCTCCTGTTTGGCCCAGTTTGCAATTTCTGCGGAAGATGAACAGGAATAGCGAGAACCAATGAGAGACTAGCTGGAGGTGTCTGGACGGGCAAATTTAACTCTCATTTCCCACCAGGAAGAGGAAATAACCAAAGGCTCAGCGTGCCGTGCCGGAACCAGATTAGGGCCTGAAGCCATCCTGCGGTGTTGCGGCCAGCTCACAAGAAAACGAGTTGAAGAAAGGAGCTCAGGGGCACTGTAATTCACAAACCTGCAGAGTTATAAATGACAACTATCGTCCAAAAATATACTGAAGTAAGGCTGCCAAGAGGACTTGAAAGCGGGGCAGAATTGCAGGAAACCGATTTCAGGAGGTAGACTGGAATTGCATTGAAAGCATAGGAAAAGAGGCAGAACGTCCACAATGATGCACTTGGCCAAAAAGGGCGTATGCGTTTTTTCCTGAATATATTCAGGAAAAAACGCATACGCCCTTTTTGGCCAACCAAGCAAGCTTGCAAAGGAAATCTGCACTACAATGAAGTCTCACTTCCCCCCCCCCCGGTCAAAAGGGGCATCTGAAAAAAGTGTAAAATCCAGAAAGGCAGGACAGGCCATGGAGAACTGGGAGCCTTGTTATGCTGATGGGCGGGATGTAAATTGCCAACAGACACTCGGGAGAAGTGTATGGTGTTTCCTGAAACATCTAAAAAACAAAGCAACAGAGCCTAGGGCACTTCCACTTATGGTCCTATAGCTTAGGGAAATTAAAATCAAAAAGATACAGCCACCCCAATGTTTGGGACGCCTCTGTTTACAAGAACCTCGTTTACCGTACAAGTTCAATATCACAGAAAGTGAAAAATGGATAAAGAACTTGTGGTACTTACGTACAATGCAGTATCACTCAGCAGTGAAATCTATGTCATCAGGCCCGTAGCAGCACAATGAGTGGATTCAGGTACGATGATTCTAACTGAAATAAGTCACACAGAAAAAGAAACATCATAAGATATCAGTAATACACGGAATGTAAACTTGGCTACACAGGAACTGAATTACAGAACAGAACAGGGTCTCAAATTTAGAAAACCAACTTATGCTTGTTTAAGGGGAAAGGTGAGTTGGGGTGCTGCATAAAACCAGAGATTGAAATGAGCACAGATAAAGTTCCTTAAGCCAAATATGGAATAGACAAGAGCTACTCCTTGCTCAACGAAATGGACTCAACACCGCATATTAAACGCCTAAGAATGTACCTGACTCTTAAGTATCTTAAAACCTATGGATTGCTATGTCTCCGAAAGAGAATCAAGCATGTGTACAGGGACATAAACGCAGCAGTGATAGGATTGGAGAGGTTCGGTGAGCAAATGAAGACCCTTTGAAGTCATATTGCATGGTACCCATTCCACGGGTTTCAACTACCCAGGTTTAAGGTATTCTTCCTTCAGCTAAAACATGCATGTGGAACCTAGAGTATGATCAACCATGTGATCGGGAGACGTGTTCAAATATGTCTCAGTTTTCGTACCCTGGTACTCGGGTGCAACATTCCAGACGCTTTACTAACACTCTCCCGACTTGGAGAGTCAGTCCCTTTAACCTCCTGTTTGGCCCAGTTTGCAATTTCTGCGGAAGATGAACAGGAATAGCGAGAACCAATGAGAGACTAGCTGGAGGTGTCTGGACGGGCAAATTTAACTCTCATTTCCCACCAGGAAGAGGAAATAACCAAAGGCTCAGCGTGCCGTGCCGGAACCAGATTAGGGCCTGAAGCCATCCTGCGGTGTTGCGGCCAGCTCACAAGAAAACGAGTTGAAGAAAGGAGCTCAGGGGCACTGTAATTCACAAACCTGCAGAGTTATAAATGACAACTATCGTCCAAAAATATACTGAAGTAAGGCTGCCAAGAGGACTTGAAAGCGGGGCAGAATTGCAGGAAACCGATTTCAGGAGGTAGACTGGAATTGCATTGAAAGCATAGGAAAAGAGGCAGAACGTCCACAATGATGCACTTGGCCAAAAAGGGCGTATGCGTTTTTTCCTGAATATATTCAGGAAAAAACGCATACGCCCTTTTTGGCCAACCAAGCAAGCTTGCAAAGGAAATCTGCACTACAATGAAGTCTCACTTCCCCCCGGTCAAAAGGGCCATCTGAAAAAAGTGTAAAATCCAGAAAGGCAGGACAGGCCATGGAGAACTGGGAGCCTTGTTATGCTGATGGGCGGGATGTCAATTGCCAACAGACACTCGGGAGAAGTGTATGGTGTTTCCTGAAACATCTAAAAAACAAAGCAACAGAGCCTAGGGCACTTCCACTTATGGTCCTATAGCTTAGGGAAATTAAAATCAAAAAGATACAGCCACCCCAATGTTTGGGACGCCTCTGTTTACAAGAACCTCGTTTACCGTACAAGTTCAATATCACAGAAAGTGAAAAATGGATAAAGAACTTGTGGTACTTACGTACAATGCAGTATCACTCAGCAGTGAAATCTATGTCATCAGGCCCATAGCAGCACAATGAGTGGATTCAGGTACGATGATTCTAACTGAACTAAGTCACACAGAAAAAGAAACATCATAAGATATCAGTAATACACGGAATGTAAACTTGGCTACACAGGAACTGAATTACAGAACAGAACAGGGTCTCAAATTTAGAAAACCAACTTATGCTTGCTTAAGGGGAAAGGTGAGTTGGGGTGCTGCATAAAACCAGAGATTGAAATGAGCACAGATAAAGTTCCTTAAGCCAAATATGGAATAGACAAGAGCTACTCCTTGCTCAACGAAATGGACTCAACACCGCATATTAAACGCCTAAGAATGTACCTGACTCTTAAGTATCTTAAAACCTATGGATTGCTATGTCTCCGAAAGAGAATCAAGCATGTGTACAGGGACATAAACGCAGCAGTGATAGGATTGGAGAGGTTCGGTGAGCAAATGAAGACCCTTTGAAGTCATATTGCATGGTACCCATTCCACGGGTTTCAACTACCCAGGTTTAAGGTATTCTTCCTTCAGCTAAAACATGCATGTGGAACCTAGAGTATGATCAACCATGTGATCGGGAGACGTGTTCAAATATGTCTCAGTTTTCGTACCCTGGTACTCGGGTGCAACATTCCAGACGCTTTACTAACACTCTCCCGACTTGGAGAGTCAGTCCCTTTAACCTCCTGTTTGGCCCAGTTTGCAATTTCTGCGGAAGATGAACAGGAATAGCGAGAACCAATGAGAGACTAGCTGGAGGTGTCTGGACGGGCAAATTTAACTCTCATTTCCCACCAGGAAGAGGAAATAACCAAAGGCTCAGCGTGCCGTGCCGGAACCAGATTAGGGCCTGAAGCCATCCTGCGGTGTTGCGGCCAGCTCACAAGAAAACGAGTTGAAGAAAGGAGCTCAGGGGCACTGTAATTCACAAACCTGCAGAGTTATAAATGACAACTATCGTCCAAAAATATACTGAAGTAAGGCTGCCAAGAGGACTTGAAAGCGGGGCAGAATTGCAGGAAACCGATTTCAGGAGGTAGACTGGAATTGCATTGAAAGCATAGGAAAAGAGGCAGAACGTCCACAATGATGCACTTGGCCAAAAAGGGCGTATGCGTTTTTTCCTGAATATATTCAGGAAAAAACGCATACGCCCTTTTTGGCCAACCAAGCAAGCTTGCAAAGGAAATCTGCACTACAATGAAGTCTCACTTCCTCCCCCCACCCCCGGTCAAAAGGGCCATCTGAAAAAAGTGTAAAATCCAGAAAGGCAGGACAGGCCATGGAGAACTGGGAGCCTTGTTATGCTGATGGGCGAGATGTAAATTGCCAACAGACACTCTGGAGAAGTGTATGGTGTTTCCTGAAACATCTAAAAAACAAAGCAACAGAGCCTAGGGCACTTCCACTTATGGTCCTATAGCTTAGGGAAATTAAAATCAAAAAGATACAGCCACCCCAATGTTTGGGACGCCTCTGTTTACAAGAACCTCGTTTACCGTACAAGTTCAATATCACAGAAAGTGAAAAATGGATAAAGAACTTGTGGTACTTACGTACAATGCAGTATCACTCAGCAGTGAAATCTATGTCATCAGGCCCGTAGCAGCACAATGAGTGGATTCAGGTACGATGATTCTAACTGAAATAAGTCACACAGAAAAAGAAACATCATAAGATATCAGTAATACACGGAATGTAAACTTGGCTACACAGGAACTGAATTACAGAACAGAACAGGGTCTCAAATTTAGAAAACCAACTTATGCTTGTTTAAGGGGAAAGGTGAGTTGGGGTGCTGCATAAAACCAGAGATTGAAATGAGCACAGATAAAGTTCCTTAAGCCAAATATGGAATAGACAAGAGCTACTCCTTGCTCAACGAAATGGACTCAACACCGCATATTAAACACCTAAGAATGTACCTGACTCTTAAGTATCTTAAAACCTATGGATTGCTATGTCTCCGAAAGAGAATCAAGCATGTGTACAGGGACATAAACGCAGCAGTGATAGGATTGGAGAGGTTCGGTGAGCAAATGAAGACCCTTTGAAGTCATATTGCATGGTACCCATTCCACGGGTTTCAACTACCCAGGTTTAAGGTATTCTTCCTTCAGCTAAAACATGCATGTGGAACCTAGAGTATGATCAACCATGTGATCGGGAGACGTGTTCAAATATGTCTCAGTTTTCGTACCCTGGTACTCGGGTGCAACATTCCAGACGCTTTACTAACACTCTCCCGACTTGGAGAGTCAGTCCCTTTAACCTCCTGTTTGGCCCAGTTTGCAATTTCTGCGGAAGATGAACAGGAATAGCGAGAACCAATGAGAGACTAGCTGGAGGTGTCTGGACGGGCAAATTTAACTCTCATTTCCCACCAGGAAGAGGAAATAACCAAAGGCTCAGCGTGCCGTGCCGGAACCAGATTAGGGCCTGAAGCCATCCTGCGGTGTTGCGGCCAGCTCACAAGAAAACGAGTTGAAGAAAGGAGCTCAGGGGCACTGTAATTCACAAACCTGCAGAGTTATAAATGACAACTATCGTCCAAAAATATACTGAAGTAAGGCTGCCAAGAGGAGTTGAAAGCGGGGCAGAATTGCAGGAAACCGATTTCAGGAGGTAGACTGGAATTGCATTGAAAGCATAGGAAAAGAGGCAGAACGTCCACAATGATGCACTTGGCCAAAAAGGGCATATGCGTTTTTTGCTGAATATATTCAGGAAAAAACGCATACGCACTTTTTGGCCAACCAAGCAAGCTTGCAAAGGAAATCTGCACTACAATGAAGTCTCACTTCCCCCCGGTCAAAAGGGCCATCTGAAAAAAGTGTAAAATCCAGAAAGGCAGGACAGGCCATGGAGAACTGGGAGCCTTGTTATGCTGATGGGCGGGATGTAAATTGCCAACAGACACTCGGGAGAAGTGTATGGTGTTTCCTGAAACATCTAAAAAACAAAGCAACAGAGCCTAGGGCACTTCCACTTATGGTCCTATAGCTTAGGGAAATTAAAATCAAAAAGATACAGCCACCCCAATGTTTGGGACGCCTCTGTTTACAAGAACCTCGTTTACCGTACAAGTTCAATATCACAGAAAGTGAAAAATGGATAAAGAACTTGTGGTACTTACGTACAATGCAGTATCACTCAGCAGTGAAATCTATGTCATCAGGCCCGTAGCAGCACAATGAGTGGATTCAGGTACGATGATTCTAACTGAAATAAGTCACACAGAAAAAGAAACATCATAAGATATCAGTAATACACGGAATGTAAACTTGGCTACACAGGAACTGAATTACAGAACAGAACAGGGTCTCAAATTTAGAAAACCAACCTATGCTTGTTTAAGGGGAAAGGTGAGTTGGGGTGCTGCATAAAACCAGAGATTGAAATGAGCACAGATAAAGTTCCTTAAGCCAAATATGGAATAGACAAGAGCTACTCCTTGCTCAACGAAATGGACTCAACACCGCATATTAAACGCCTAAGAATGTACCTGACTCTTAAGTATCTTAAAACCTATGGATTGCTATGTCTCCGAAAGAGAATCAAGCATGTGTACAGGGACATAAACGCAGCAGTGATAGGATTGGAGAGGTTCGGTGAGCAAATGAAGACCCTTTGAAGTCATATTGCATGGTACCCATTCCACGGGTTTCAACTACCCAGGTTTAAGGTATTCTTCCTTCAGCTAAAACATGCATGTGGAACCTAGAGTATGATCAACCATGTGATCGGGAGACGTGTTCAAATATGTCTCAGTTTTCGTACCCTGGTACTCGGGTGCAACATTCCAGACGCTTTACTAACACTCTCCCGACTTGGAGAGTCAGTCCCTTTAACCTCCTGTTTGGCCCAGTTTGCAATTTCTGCGGAAGATGAACAGGAATAGCGAGAACCAATGAGAGACTAGCTGGAGGTGTCTGGACGGGCAAATTTAACTCTCATTTCCCACCAGGAAGAGGAAATAACCAAAGGCTCAGCGTGCCGTGCCGGAACCAGATTAGGGCCTGAAGCCATCCTGCGGTGTTGCGGCCAGCTCCCAAGAAAACGAGTTGAAGAAAGGAGCTCAGGGGCACTGTAATTCACAAACCTGCAGAGTTATAAATGACAACTATCGTCCAAAAATATACTGAAGTAAGGCTGCCAAGAGGACTTGAAAGCGGGGCAGAATTGCAGGAAACCGATTTCAGGAGGTAGACTGGAATTGCATTGAAAGCATAGGAAAAGAGGCAGAACGTCCACAATGATGCACTTGGCCAAAAAGGGCGTATGCGTTTTTTCCTGAATATATTCAGGAAAAAACGCATACGCCCTTTTTGGCCAACCAAGCAAGCTTGCAAAGGAAATCTGCACTACAATGAAGTCTCACTTCCCCCCCCCCCCGGTCAAAAGGGGCATCTGAAAAAAGTGTAAAATCCAGAAAGGCAGGACAGGCCATGGAGAACTGGGAGCCTTGTTATGCTGATGGGCGGGATGTAAATTGCCAACAGACACTCGGGAGAAGTGTATGGTGTTTCCTGAAACATCTAAAAAACAAAGCAACAGAGCCTAGGGCACTTCCACTTATGGTCCTATAGCTTAGGGAAATTAAAATCAAAAAGATACAGCCACCCCAATGTTTGGGACGCCTCTGTTTACAAGAACCTCGTTTACCGTACAAGTTCAATATCACAGAAAGTGAAAAATGGATAAAGAACTTGTGGTACTTACGTACAATGCAGTATCACTCAGCAGTGAAATCTATGTCATCAGGCCCGTAGCAGCACAATGAGTGGATTCAGGTACGATGATTCTAACTGAAATAAGTCACACAGAAAAAGAAACATCATAAGATATCAGTAATACACGGAATGTAAACTTGGCTACACAGGAACTGAATTACAGAACAGAACAGGGTCTCAAATTTAGAAAACCAACTTATGCTTGTTTAAGGGTAAAGGTGAGTTGGGGTGCTGCATAAAACCAGAGATTGAAATGAGCACAGATAAAGTTCCTTAAGCCAAATATGGAATAGACAAGAGCTACTCCTTGCTCAACGAAATGGACTCAACACCGCATATTAAACGCCTAAGAATGTACCTGACTCTTAAGTATCTTAAAACCTATGGATTGCTATGTCTCCGAAAGAGAATCAAGCATGTGTACAGGGACATAAACGCAGCAGTGATAGGATTGGAGAGGTTCGGTGAGCAAATGAAGACCCTTTGAAGTCATATTGCATGGTACCCATTCCACGGGTTTCAACTACCCAGGTTTAAGGTATTCTTCCTTCAGCTAAAACATGCATGTGGAACCTAGAGTATGATCAACCATGTGATCGGGAGACGTGTTCAAATATGTCTCAGTTTTCGTACCCTGGTACTCGGGTGCAACATTCCAGACGCTTTACTAACACTCTCCCGACTTGGAGAGTCAGTCCCTTTAACCTCCTGTTTGGCCCAGTTTGCAATTTCTGCGGAAGATGAACAGGAATAGCGAGAACCAATGAGAGACTAGCTGGAGGTGTCTGGACGGGCAAATTTAACTCTCATTTCCCACCAGGAAGAGGAAATAACCAAAGGCTCAGCGTGCCGTGCCGGAACCAGATTAGGGCCTGAAGCCATCCTGCGGTGTTGCGGCCAGCTCACAAGAAAACGAGTTGAAGAAAGGAGCTCAGGGGCACTGTAATTCACAAACCTGCAGAGTTATAAATGACAACTATCGTCCAAAAATATACTGAAGTAAGGCTGCCAAGAGGACTTGAAAGCGGGGCAGAATTGCAGGAAACCGATTTCAGGAGGTAGACTGGAATTGCATTGAAAGCATAGGAAAAGAGGCAGAACGTCCACAATGATGCACTTGGCCAAAAAGGGCGTATGCGTTTTTTCCTGAATATATTCAGGAAAAAACGCATACGCCCTTTTTGGCCAACCAAGCAAGCTTGCAAAGGAAATCTGCACTACAATGAAGTCTCACTTCCCCCCCCCCCCGGTCAAAAGGGCCATCTGAAAAAAGTGTAAAATCCAGAAAGGCAGGACAGGCCATGGAGAACTGGGAGCCTTGTTATGCTGATGGGCGGGATGTAAATTGCCAACAGACACTCGGGAGAAGTGTATGGTGTTTCCTGAAACATCTAAAAAACAAAGCAACAGAGCCTAGGGCACTTCCACTTATGGTCCTATAGCTTAGGGAAATTAAAATCAAAAAGATACAGCCACCCCAATGTTTGGGACGCCTCTGTTTACAAGAACCTCGTTTACCGTACAAGTTCAATATCACAGAAAGTGAAAAATGGATAAAGAACTTGTGGTACTTACGTACAATGCAGTATCACTCAGCAGTGAAATCTATGTCATCAGGCCCGTAGCAGCACAATGAGTGGATTCAGGTACGATGATTCTAACTGAAATAAGTCACACAGAAAAAGAAACATCATAAGATATCAGTAATACACGGAATGTAAACTTGGCTACACAGGAACTGAATTACAGAACAGAACAGGGTCTCAAATTTAGAAAACCAACTTATGCTTGTTTAAGCGGAAAGGTGAGTTGGGGTGCTGCATAAAACCAGAGATTGAAATGAGCACAGATAAAGTTCCTTAAGCCAAATATGGAATAGACAAGAGCTACTCCTTGCTCAACGAAATGGACTCAACACCGCATATTAAACACCTAAGAATGTACCTGACTCTTAAGTATCTTAAAACCTATGGATTGCTATGTCTCCGAAAGAGAATCAAGCATGTGTACAGGGACATAAACGCAGCAGTGATAGGATTGGAGAGGTTCGGTGAGCAAATGAAGACCCTTTGAAGTCATATTGCATGGTACCCATTCCACGGGTTTCAACTACCCAGGTTTAAGGTATTCTTCCTTCAGCTAAAACATGCATGTGGAACCTAGAGTATGATCAACCATGTGATCGGGAGACGTGTTCAAATATGTCTCAGTTTTCGTACCCTGGTACTCGGGTGCAACATTCCAGACGCTTTACTAACACTCTCCCGACTTGGAGAGTCAGTCCCTTTAACCTCCTGTTTGGCCCAGTTTGCAATTTCTGCGGAAGATGAACAGGAATAGCGAGAACCAATGAGAGACTAGCTGGAGGTGTCTGGACGGGCAAATTTAACTCTCATTTCCCACCAGGAAGAGGAAATAACCAAAGGCTCAGCGTGCCGTGCCGGAACCAGATTAGGGCCTGAAGCCATCCTGCGGTATTGCGGTCAGCTCACAAGAAAACGAGTTGAAGAAAGGAGCTCAGGGGCACTGTAATTCACAAACCTGCAGAGTTATAAATGACAGCTATCGTCCAAAAATATACTGAAGTAAGGCTGCCAAGAGGACTTGAAAGCGGGGCAGAATTGCAGGAAACCGATTTCAGGAGGTAGACTGGAATTGCATTGAAAGCATAGGAAAAGAGGCAGAACGTCCACAATGATGCACTTGGCCAAAAAGGGCGTATGCGTTTTTTCCTGAATATATTCAGGAAAAAACGCATACGCCCTTTTTGGCCAACCAAGCAAGCTTGCAAAGGAAATCTGCACTACAATGAAGTCTCACTTCCCCCCCCCTCCCCGGTCAAAAGGGCCATCTGAAAAAAGTGTAAAATCCAGAAAGGCAGGACAGGCCATGGAGAACTGGGAGCCTTGTTATGCTGATGGGCGGGATGTAAATTGCCAACAGACACTCGGGAGAAGTGTATGGTGTTTCCTGAAACATCTAAAAAACAAAGCAACAGAGCCTAGGGCACTTCCACTTATGGTCCTATAGCTTAGGGAAATTAAAATCAAAAAGATACAGCCACCCCAATGTTTGGGACGCCTCTGTTTACAAGAACCTCGTTTACCGTACAAGTTCAATATCACAGAAAGTGAAAAATGGATAAAGAACTTGTGGTACTTACGTACAATGCAGTATCACTCAGCAGTGAAATCTATGTCATCAGGCCCGTAGCAGCACAATGAGTGGATTCAGGTACGATGATTCTAACTGAAATAAGTCACACAGAAAAAGAAACATCATAAGATATCAGTAATACACGGAATGTAAACTTGGCTACACAGGAACTGAATTACAGAACAGAACAGGGTCTCAAATTTAGAAAACCAACCTATGCTTGTTTAAGGGGAAAGGTGAGTTGGGGTGCTGCATAAAACCAGAGATTGAAATGAGCACAGATAAAGTTCCTTAAGCCAAATATGGAATAGACAAGAGCTACTCCTTGCTCAACGAAATGGACTCAACACCGCATATTAAACGCCTAAGAATGTACCTGACTCTTAAGTATCTTAAAACCTATGGATTGCTATGTCTCCGAAAGAGAATCAAGCATGTGTACAGGGACATAAACGCAGCAGTGATAGGATTGGAGAGGTTCGGTGAGCAAATGAAGACCCTTTGAAGTCATATTGCATGGTACCCATTCCACGGGTTTCAACTACCCAGGTTTAAGGTATTCTTCCTTCAGCTAAAACATGCATGTGGAACCTAGAGTATGATCAACCATGTGATCGGGAGACGTGTTCAAATATGTCTCAGTTTTCGTACCCTGGTACTCGGGTGCAACATTCCAGACGCTTTACTAACACTCTCCCGACTTGGAGAGTCAGTCCCTTTAACCTCCTGTTTGGCCCAGTTTGCAATTTCTGCGGAAGATGAACAGGAATAGCGAGAACCAATGAGAGACTAGCTGGAGGTGTCTGGACGGGCAAATTTAACTCTCATTTCCCACCAGGAAGAGGAAATAACCAAAGGCTCAGCGTGCCGTGCCGGAACCAGATTAGGGCCTGAAGCCATCCTGCGGTGTTGCGGCCAGCTCACAAGAAAACGAGTTGAAGAAAGGAGCTCAGGGGCACTGTAATTCACAAACCTGCAGAGTTATAAATGACAACTATCGTCCAAAAATATACTGAAGTAAGGCTGCCAAGAGGACTTGAAAGCGGGGCAGAATTGCAGGAAACCGATTTCAGGAGGTAGACTGGAATTGCATTGAAAGCATAGGAAAAGAGGCAGAACGTCCACAATGATGCACTTGGCCAAAAAGGGCGTATGCGTTTTTTCCTGAATATATTCAGGAAAAAACGCATACGCCCTTTTTGGCCAACCAAGCAAGCTTGCAAAGGAAATCTGCACTACAATGAAGTCTCACTTCCTCCCCCCACCCCCGGTCAAAAGGGCCATCTGAAAAAAGTGTAAAATCCAGAAAGGCAGGACAGGCCATGGAGAACTGGGAGCCTTGTTATGCTGATGGGCGAGATGTAAATTGCCAACAGACACTCTGGAGAAGTGTATGGTGTTTCCTGAAACATCTAAAAAACAAAGCAACAGAGCCTAGGGCACTTCCACTTATGGTCCTATAGCTTAGGGAAATTAAAATCAAAAAGATACAGCCACCCCAATGTTTGGGACGCCTCTGTTTACAAGAACCTCGTTTACCGTACAAGTTCAATATCACAGAAAGTGAAAAATGGATAAAGAACTTGTGGTACTTACGTACAATGCAGTATCACTCAGCAGTGAAATCTATGTCATCAGGCCCGTAGCAGCACAATGAGTGGATTCAGGTACGATGATTCTAACTGAAATAAGTCACACAGAAAAAGAAACATCATAAGATATCAGTAATACACGGAATGTAAACTTGGCTACACAGGAACTGAATTACAGAACAGAACAGGGTCTCAAATTTAGAAAACCAACTTATGCTTGTTTAAGGGGAAAGGTGAGTTGGGGTGCTGCATAAAACCAGAGATTGAAATGAGCACAGATAAAGTTCCTTAAGCCAAATATGGAATAGACAAGAGCTACTCCTTGCTCAACGAAATGGACTCAACACCGCATATTAAACACCTAAGAATGTACCTGACTCTTAAGTATCTTAAAACCTATGGATTGCTATGTCTCCGAAAGAGAATCAAGCATGTGTACAGGGACATAAACGCAGCAGTGATAGGATTGGAGAGGTTCGGTGAGCAAATGAAGACCCTTTGAAGTCATATTGCATGGTACCCATTCCACGGGTTTCAACTACCCAGGTTTAAGGTATTCTTCCTTCAGCTAAAACATGCATGTGGAACCTAGAGTATGATCAACCATGTGATCGGGAGACGTGTTCAAATATGTCTCAGTTTTCGTACCCTGGTACTCGGGTGCAACATTCCAGACGCTTTACTAACACTCTCCCGACTTGGAGAGTCAGTCCCTTTAACCTCCTGTTTGGCCCAGTTTGCAATTTCTGCGGAAGATGAACAGGAATAGCGAGAACCAATGAGAGACTAGCTGGAGGTGTCTGGACGGGCAAATTTAACTCTCATTTCCCACCAGGAAGAGGAAATAACCAAAGGCTCAGCGTGCCGTGCCGGAACCAGATTAGGGCCTGAAGCCATCCTGCGGTGTTGCGGCCAGCTCACAAGAAAACGAGTTGAAGAAAGGAGCTCAGGGGCACTGTAATTCACAAACCTGCAGAGTTATAAATGACAACTATCGTCCAAAAATATACTGAAGTAAGGCTGCCAAGAGGAGTTGAAAGCGGGGCAGAATTGCAGGAAACCGATTTCAGGAGGTAGACTGGAATTGCATTGAAAGCATAGGAAAAGAGGCAGAACGTCCACAATGATGCACTTGGCCAAAAAGGGCATATGCGTTTTTTGCTGAATATATTCAGGAAAAAACGCATACGCCCTTTTTGGCCAACCAAGCAAGCTTGCAAAGGAAATCTGCACTACAATGAAGTCTCACTTCCCCCCGGTCAAAAGGGCCATCTGAAAAAAGTGTAAAATCCAGAAAGGCAGGACAGGCCATGGAGAACTGGGAGCCTTGTTATGCTGATGGGCGGGATGTAAATTGCCAACAGACACTCGGGAGAAGTGTATGGTGTTTCCTGAAACATCTAAAAAACAAAGCAACAGAGCCTAGGGCACTTCCACTTATGGTCCTATAGCTTAGGGAAATTAAAATCAAAAAGATACAGCCACCCCAATGTTTGGGACGCCTCTGTTTACAAGAACCTCGTTTACCGTACAAGTTCAATATCACAGAAAGTGAAAAATGGA
Source organism: Globicephala melas (assembly GCF_963455315.2). Taxonomy (NCBI): domain Eukaryota; kingdom Metazoa; phylum Chordata; class Mammalia; order Artiodactyla; family Delphinidae; genus Globicephala; species Globicephala melas. The sequence continues at coordinate 17,254 of NW_027207459.1, read as the reverse complement.
TAAAGAACTTGTGGTACTTACGTACAATGCAGTATCACTCAGCAGTGAAATCTATGTCATCAGGCCCGTAGCAGCACAATGAGTGGATTCAGGTACGATGATTCTAACTGAAATAAGTCACACAGAAAAAGAAACATCATAAGATATCAGTAATACACGGAATGTAAACTTGGCTACACAGGAACTGAATTACAGAACAGAACAGGGTCTCAAATTTAGAAAACCAACCTATGCTTGTTTAAGGGGAAAGGTGAGTTGGGGTGCTGCATAAAACCAGAGATTGAAATGAGCACAGATAAAGTTCCTTAAGCCAAATATGGAATAGACAAGAGCTACTCCTTGCTCAACGAAATGGACTCAACACCGCATATTAAACGCCTAAGAATGTACCTGACTCTTAAGTATCTTAAAACCTATGGATTGCTATGTCTCCGAAAGAGAATCAAGCATGTGTACAGGGACATAAACGCAGCAGTGATAGGATTGGAGAGGTTCGGTGAGCAAATGAAGACCCTTTGAAGTCATATTGCATGGTACCCATTCCACGGGTTTCAACTACCCAGGTTTAAGGTATTCTTCCTTCAGCTAAAACATGCATGTGGAACCTAGAGTATGATCAACCATGTGATCGGGAGACGTGTTCAAATATGTCTCAGTTTTCGTACCCTGGTACTCGGGTGCAACATTCCAGACGCTTTACTAACACTCTCCCGACTTGGAGAGTCAGTCCCTTTAACCTCCTGTTTGGCCCAGTTTGCAATTTCTGCGGAAGATGAACAGGAATAGCGAGAACCAATGAGAGACTAGCTGGAGGTGTCTGGACGGGCAAATTTAACTCTCATTTCCCACCAGGAAGAGGAAATAACCAAAGGCTCAGCGTGCCGTGCCGGAACCAGATTAGGGCCTGAAGCCATCCTGCGGTGTTGCGGCCAGCTCCCAAGAAAACGAGTTGAAGAAAGGAGCTCAGGGGCACTGTAATTCACAAACCTGCAGAGTTATAAATGACAACTATCGTCCAAAAATATACTGAAGTAAGGCTGCCAAGAGGACTTGAAAGCGGGGCAGAATTGCAGGAAACCGATTTCAGGAGGTAGACTGGAATTGCATTGAAAGCATAGGAAAAGAGGCAGAACGTCCACAATGATGCACTTGGCCAAAAAGGGCGTATGCGTTTTTTCCTGAATATATTCAGGAAAAAACGCATACGCCCTTTTTGGCCAACCAAGCAAGCTTGCAAAGGAAATCTGCACTACAATGAAGTCTCACTTCCCCCCCCCCCGGTCAAAAGGGGCATCTGAAAAAAGTGTAAAATCCAGAAAGGCAGGACAGGCCATGGAGAACTGGGAGCCTTGTTATGCTGATGGGCGGGATGTAAATTGCCAACAGACACTCGGGAGAAGTGTATGGTGTTTCCTGAAACATCTAAAAAACAAAGCAACAGAGCCTAGGGCACTTCCACTTATGGTCCTATAGCTTAGGGAAATTAAAATCAAAAAGATACAGCCACCCCAATGTTTGGGACGCCTCTGTTTACAAGAACCTCGTTTACCGTACAAGTTCAATATCACAGAAAGTGAAAAATGGATAAAGAACTTGTGGTACTTACGTACAATGCAGTATCACTCAGCAGTGAAATCTATGTCATCAGGCCCGTAGCAGCACAATGAGTGGATTCAGGTACGATGATTCTAACTGAAATAAGTCACACAGAAAAAGAAACATCATAAGATATCAGTAATACACGGAATGTAAACTTGGCTACACAGGAACTGAATTACAGAACAGAACAGGGTCTCAAATTTAGAAAACCAACTTATGCTTGTTTAAGGGTAAAGGTGAGTTGGGGTGCTGCATAAAACCAGAGATTGAAATGAGCACAGATAAAGTTCCTTAAGCCAAATATGGAATAGACAAGAGCTACTCCTTGCTCAACGAAATGGACTCAACACCGCATATTAAACGCCTAAGAATGTACCTGACTCTTAAGTATCTTAAAACCTATGGATTGCTATGTCTCCGAAAGAGAATCAAGCATGTGTACAGGGACATAAACGCAGCAGTGATAGGATTGGAGAGGTTCGGTGAGCAAATGAAGACCCTTTGAAGTCATATTGCATGGTACCCATTCCACGGGTTTCAACTACCCAGGTTTAAGGTATTCTTCCTTCAGCTAAAACATGCATGTGGAACCTAGAGTATGATCAACCATGTGATCGGGAGACGTGTTCAAATATGTCTCAGTTTTCGTACCCTGGTACTCGGGTGCAACATTCCAGACGCTTTACTAACACTCTCCCGACTTGGAGAGTCAGTCCCTTTAACCTCCTGTTTGGCCCAGTTTGCAATTTCTGCGGAAGATGAACAGGAATAGCGAGAACCAATGAGAGACTAGCTGGAGGTGTCTGGACGGGCAAATTTAACTCTCATTTCCCACCAGGAAGAGGAAATAACCAAAGGCTCAGCGTGCCGTGCCGGAACCAGATTAGGGCCTGAAGCCATCCTGCGGTGTTGCGGCCAGCTCACAAGAAAACGAGTTGAAGAAAGGAGCTCAGGGGCACTGTAATTCACAAACCTGCAGAGTTATAAATGACAACTATCGTCCAAAAATATACTGAAGTAAGGCTGCCAAGAGGACTTGAAAGCGGGGCAGAATTGCAGGAAACCGATTTCAGGAGGTAGACTGGAATTGCATTGAAAGCATAGGAAAAGAGGCAGAACGTCCACAATGATGCACTTGGCCAAAAAGGGCGTATGCGTTTTTTCCTGAATATATTCAGGAAAAAACGCATACGCCCTTTTTGGCCAACCAAGCAAGCTTGCAAAGGAAATCTGCACTACAATGAAGTCTCACTTCCCCCCCCCCCCCGGTCAAAAGGGCCATCTGAAAAAAGTGTAAAATCCAGAAAGGCAGGACAGGCCATGGAGAACTGGGAGCCTTGTTATGCTGATGGGCGGGATGTAAATTGCCAACAGACACTCGGGAGAAGTGTATGGTGTTTCCTGAAACATCTAAAAAACAAAGCAACAGAGCCTAGGGCACTTCCACTTATGGTCCTATAGCTTAGGGAAATTAAAATCAAAAAGATACAGCCACCCCAATGTTTGGGACGCCTCTGTTTACAAGAACCTCGTTTACCGTACAAGTTCAATATCACAGAAAGTGAAAAATGGATAAAGAACTTGTGGTACTTACGTACAATGCAGTATCACTCAGCAGTGAAATCTATGTCATCAGGCCCGTAGCAGCACAATGAGTGGATTCAGGTACGATGATTCTAACTGAAATAAGTCACACAGAAAAAGAAACATCATAAGATATCAGTAATACACGGAATGTAAACTTGGCTACACAGGAACTGAATTACAGAACAGAACAGGGTCTCAAATTTAGAAAACCAACTTATGCTTGTTTAAGCGGAAAGGTGAGTTGGGGTGCTGCATAAAACCAGAGATTGAAATGAGCACAGATAAAGTTCCTTAAGCCAAATATGGAATAGACAAGAGCTACTCCTTGCTCAACGAAATGGACTCAACACCGCATATTAAACGCCTAAGAATGTACCTGACTCTTAAGTATCTTAAAACCTATGGATTGCTATGTCTCCGAAAGAGAATCAAGCATGTGTACAGGGACATAAACGCAGCAGTGATAGGATTGGAGAGGTTCGGTGAGCAAATGAAGACCCTTTGAAGTCATATTGCATGGTACCCATTCCACGGGTTTCAACTACCCAGGTTTAAGGTATTCTTCCTTCAGCTAAAACATGCATGTGGAACCTAGAGTATGATCAACCATGTGATCGGGAGACGTGTTCAAATATGTCTCAGTTTTCGTACCCTGGTACTCGGGTGCAACATTCCAGACGCTTTACTAACACTCTCCCGACTTGGAGAGTCAGTCCCTTTAACCTCCTGTTTGGCCCAGTTTGCAATTTCTGCGGAAGATGAACAGGAATAGCGAGAACCAATGAGAGACTAGCTGGAGGTGTCTGGACGGGCAAATTTAACTCTCATTTCCCACCAGGAAGAGGAAATAACCAAAGGCTCAGCGTGCCGTGCCGGAACCAGATTAGGGCCTGAAGCCATCCTGCGGTATTGCGGTCAGCTCACAAGAAAACGAGTTGAAGAAAGGAGCTCAGGGGCACTGTAATTCACAAACCTGCAGAGTTATAAATGACAGCTATCGTCCAAAAATATACTGAAGTAAGGCTGCCAAGAGGACTTGAAAGCGGGGCAGAATTGCAGGAAACCGATTTCAGGAGGTAGACTGGAATTGCATTGAAAGCATAGGAAAAGAGGCAGAACGTCCACAATGATGCACTTGGCCAAAAAGGGCGTATGCGTTTTTTCCTGAATATATTCAGGAAAAAACGCATACGCCCTTTTTGGCCAACCAAGCAAGCTTGCAAAGGAAATCTGCACTACAATGAAGTCTCACTTCCCCCCCCCTCCCCGGTCAAAAGGGCCATCTGAAAAAAGTGTAAAATCCAGAAAGGCAGGACAGGCCATGGAGAACTGGGAGCCTTGTTATGCTGATGGGCGGGATGTAAATTGCCAACAGACACTCGGGAGAAGTGTATGGTGTTTCCTGAAACATCTAAAAAACAAAGCAACAGAGCCTAGGGCACTTCCACTTATGGTCCTATAGCTTAGGGAAATTAAAATCAAAAAGATACAGCCACCCCAATGTTTGGGACGCCTCTGTTTACAAGAACCTCGTTTACCGTACAAGTTCAATATCACAGAAAGTGAAAAATGGATAAAGAACTTGTGGTACTTACGTACAATGCAGTATCACTCAGCAGTGAAATCTATGTCATCAGGCCCGTAGCAGCACAATGAGTGGATTCAGGTACGATGATTCTAACTGAAATAAGTCACACAGAAAAAGAAACATCATAAGATATCAGTAATACACGGAATGTAAACTTGGCTACACAGGAACTGAATTACAGAACAGAACAGGGTCTCAAATTTAGAAAACCAACCTATGCTTGTTTAAGGGGAAAGGTGAGTTGGGGTGCTGCATAAAACCAGAGATTGAAATGAGCACAGATAAAGTTCCTTAAGCCAAATATGGAATAGACAAGAGCTACTCCTTGCTCAACGAAATGGACTCAACACCGCATATTAAACGCCTAAGAATGTACCTGACTCTTAAGTATCTTAAAACCTATGGATTGCTATGTCTCCGAAAGAGAATCAAGCATGTGTACAGGGACATAAACGCAGCAGTGATAGGATTGGAGAGGTTCGGTGAGCAAATGAAGACCCTTTGAAGTCATATTGCATGGTACCCATTCCACGGGTTTCAACTACCCAGGTTTAAGGTATTCTTCCTTCAGCTAAAACATGCATGTGGAACCTAGAGTATGATCAACCATGTGATCGGGAGACGTGTTCAAATATGTCTCAGTTTTCGTACCCTGGTACTCGGGTGCAACATTCCAGACGCTTTACTAACACTCTCCCGACTTGGAGAGTCAGTCCCTTTAACCTCCTGTTTGGCCCAGTTTGCAATTTCTGCGGAAGATGAACAGGAATAGCGAGAACCAATGAGAGACTAGCTGGAGGTGTCTGGACGGGCAAATTTAACTCTCATTTCCCACCAGGAAGAGGAAATAACCAAAGGCTCAGCGTGCCGTGCCGGAACCAGATTAGGGCCTGAAGCCATCCTGCGGTGTTGCGGCCAGCTCCCAAGAAAACGAGTTGAAGAAAGGAGCTCAGGGGCACTGTAATTCACAAACCTGCAGAGTTATAAATGACAACTATCGTCCAAAAATATACTGAAGTAAGGCTGCCAAGAGGACTTGAAAGCGGGGCAGAATTGCAGGAAACCGATTTCAGGAGGTAGACTGGAATTGCATTGAAAGCATAGGAAAAGAGGCAGAACGTCCACAATGATGCACTTGGCCAAAAAGGGCGTATGCGTTTTTTCCTGAATATATTCAGGAAAAAACGCATACGCCCTTTTTGGCCAACCAAGCAAGCTTGCAAAGGAAATCTGCACTACAATGAAGTCTCACTTCCCCCCGGTCAAAAGGGCCATCTGAAAAAAGTGTAAAATCCAGAAAGGCAGGACAGGCCATGGAGAACTGGGAGCCTTGTTATGCTGATGGGCGGGATGTAAATTGCCAACAGACACTCGGGAGAAGTGTATGGTGTTTCCTGAAACATCTAAAAAACAAAGCAACAGAGCCTAGGGCACTTCCACTTATGGTCCTATAGCTTAGGGAAATTAAAATCAAAAAGATACAGCCACCCCAATGTTTGGGACGCCTCTGTTTACAAGAACCTCGTTTACCGTACAAGTTCAATATCACAGAAAGTGAAAAATGGATAAAGAACTTGTGGTACTTACGTACAATGCAGTATCACTCAGCAGTGAAATCTATGTCATCAGGCCCGTAGCAGCACAATGAGTGGATTCAGGTACGATGATTCTAACTGAAATAAGTCACACAGAAAAAGAAACATCATAAGATATCAGTAATACACGGAATGTAAACTTGGCTACACAGGAACTGAATTACAGAACAGAACAGGGTCTCAAATTTAGAAAACCAACCTATGCTTGTTTAAGGGGAAAGGTGAGTTGGGGTGCTGCATAAAACCAGAGATTGAAATGAGCACAGATAAAGTTCCTTAAGCCAAATATGGAATAGACAAGAGCTACTCCTTGCTCAACGAAATGGACTCAACACCGCATATTAAACGCCTAAGAATGTACCTGACTCTTAAGTATCTTAAAACCTATGGATTGCTATGTCTCCGAAAGAGAATCAAGCATGTGTACAGGGACATAAACGCAGCAGTGATAGGATTGGAGAGGTTCGGTGAGCAAATGAAGACCCTTTGAAGTCATATTGCATGGTACCCATTCCACGGGTTTCAACTACCCAGGTTTAAGGTATTCTTCCTTCAGCTAAAACATGCATGTGGAACCTAGAGTATGATCAACCATGTGATCGGGAGACGTGTTCAAATATGTCTCAGTTTTCGTACCCTGGTACTCGGGTGCAACATTCCAGACGCTTTACTAACACTCTCCCGACTTGGAGAGTAAGTCCCTTTAACCTCCTGTTTGGCCCAGTTTGCAATTTCTGCGGAAGATGAACAGGAATAGCGAGAACCAATGAGAGACTAGCTGGAGGTGTCTGGACGGGCAAATTTAACTCTCATTTCCCACCAGGAAGAGGAAATAACCAAAGGCTCAGCGTGCCGTGCCGGAACCAGATTAGGGCCTGAAGCCATCCTGCGGTGTTGCGGCCAGCTCACAAGAAAACGAGTTGAAGAAAGGAGCTCAGGGGCACTGTAATTCACAAACCTGCAGAGTTATAAATGACAACTATCGTCCAAAAATATACTGAAGTAAGGCTGCCAAGAGGACTTGAAAGCGGGGCAGAATTGCAGGAAACCGATTTCAGGAGGTAGACTGGAATTGCATTGAAAGCATAGGAAAAGAGGCAGAACGTCCACAATGATGCACTTGGCCAAAAAGGGCGTATGCGTTTTTTCCTGAATATATTCAGGAAAAAACGCATACGCCCTTTTTGGCCAACCAAGCAAGCTTGCAAAGGAAATCTGCACTACAATGAAGTCTCACTTCCCCCCGGTCAAAAGGGCCATCTGAAAAAAGTGTAAAATCCAGAAAGGCAGGACAGGCCATGGAGAACTGGGAGCCTTGTTATGCTGATGGGCGGGATGTAAATTGCCAACAGACACTCGGGAGAAGTGTATGGTGTTTCCTGAAACATCTAAAAAACAAAGCAACAGAGCCTAGGGCACTTCCACTTATGGTCCTATAGCTTAGGGAAATTAAAATCAAAAAGATACAGCCACCCCAATGTTTGGGACGCCTCTGTTTACAAGAACCTCGTTTACCGTACAAGTTCAATATCACAGAAAGTGAAAAATGGATAAAGAACTTGTGGTATTTACGTACAATGCAGTATCACTCAGCAGTGAAATCTATGTCATCAGGCCCGTAGCAGCACAATGAGTGGATTCAGGTACGATGATTCTAACTGAAATAAGTCACACAGAAAAAGAAACATCATAAGATATCAGTAATACACGGAATGTAAACTTGGCTACACAGGAACTGAATTACAGAACAGAACAGGGTCTCAAATTTAGAAAACCAACTTATGCTTGTTTAAGGGTAAAGGTGAGTTGGGGTGCTGCATAAAACCAGAGATTGAAATGAGCACAGATAAAGTTCCTTAAGCCAAATATGGAATAGACAAGAGCTACTCCTTGCTCAACGAAATGGACTCAACACCGCATATTAAACGCCTAAGAATGTACCTGACTCTTAAGTATCTTAAAACCTATGGATTGCTATGTCTCCGAAAGAGAATCAAGCATGTGTACAGGGACATAAACGCAGCAGTGATAGGATTGGAGAGGTTTGGTGAGCAAATGAAGACCCTTTGAAGTCATATTGCATGGTACCCATTCCACGGGTTTCAACTACCCAGGTTTAAGGTATTCTTCCTTCAGCTAAAACATGCATGTGGAACCTAGAGTATGATCAACCATGTGATCGGGAGACGTGTTCAAATATGTCTCAGTTTTCGTACCCTGGTACTCGGGTGCAACATTCCAGACGCTTTACTAACACTCTCCCGACTTGGAGAGTCAGTCCCTTTAACCTCCTGTTTGGCCCAGTTTGCAATTTCTGCGGAAGATGAACAGGAATAGCGAGAACCAATGAGAGACTAGCTGGAGGTGTCTGGACGGGCAAATTTAACTCTCATTTCCCACCAGGAAGAGGAAATAACCAAAGGCTCAGCGTGCCGTGCCGGAACCAGATTAGGGCCTGAAGCCATCCTGCGGTGTTGCGGCCAGCTCACAAGAAAACGAGTTGAAGAAAGGAGCTCAGGGGCACTGTAATTCACAAACCTGCAGAGTTATAAATGACAACTATCGTCCAAAAATATACTGAAGTAAGGCTGCCAAGAGGACTTGAAAGCGGGGCAGAATTGCAGGAAACCGATTTCAGGAGGTAGACTGGAATTGCATTGAAAGCATAGGAAAAGAGGCAGAACGTCCACAATGATGCACTTGGCCAAAAAGGGCGTATGCGTTTTTTCCTGAATATATTCAGGAAAAAACGCATACGCCCTTTTTGGCCAACCAAGCAAGCTTGCAAAGGAAATCTGCACTACAATGAAGTCTCACTTCCCCCCGGTCAAAAGGGCCATCTGAAAAAAGTGTAAAATCCAGAAAGGCAGGACAGGCCATGGAGAACTGGGAGCCTTGTTATGCTGATGGGCGGGATGTAAATTGCCAACAGACACTCGGGAGAAGTGTATGGTGTTTCCTGAAACATCTAAAAAACAAAGCAACAGAGCCTAGGGCACTTCCACTTATGGTCCTATAGCTTAGGGAAATTAAAATCAAAAAGATACAGCCACCCCAATGTTTGGGACGCCTCTGTTTACAAGAACCTCGTTTACCGTACAAGTTCAATATCACAGAAAGTGAAAAATGGATAAAGAACTTGTGGTACTTACGTACAATGCAGTATCACTCAGCAGTGAAATCTATGTCATCAGGCCCGTAGCAGCACAATGAGTGGATTCAGGTACGATGATTCTAACTGAAATAAGTCACACAGAAAAAGAAACATCATAAGATATCAGTAATACATGGAATGTAAACTTGGCTACACAGGAACTGAATTACAGAACAGAACAGGGTCTCAAATTTAGAAAACCAACTTATGCTTGTTTAAGGGTAAAGGTGAGTTGGGGTGCTGCATAAAACCAGAGATTGAAATGAGCACAGATAAAGTTCCTTAAGCCAAATATGGAATAGACAAGAGCTACTCCTTGCTCAACGAAATGGACTCAACACCGCATATTAAACGCCTAAGAATGTACCTGACTCTTAAGTATCTTAAAACCTATGGATTGCTATGTCTCCGAAAGAGAATCAAGCATGTGTACAGGGACATAAACGCAGCAGTGATAGGATTGGAGAGGTTCGGTGAGCAAATGAAGACCCTTTGAAGTCATATTGCATGGTACCCATTCCACGGGTTTCAACTACCCAGGTTTAAGGTATTCTTCCTTCAGCTAAAACATGCATGTGGAACCTAGAGTATGATCAACCATGTGATCGGGAGACGTGTTCAAATATGTCTCAGTTTTCGTACCCTGGTACTCGGGTGCAACATTCCAGACGCTTTACTAACACTCTCCCGACTTGGAGAGTCAGTCCCTTTAACCTCCTGTTTGGCCCAGTTTGCAATTTCTGCGGAAGATGAACAGGAATAGCGAGAACCAATGAGAGACTAGCTGGAGGTGTCTGGACGGGCAAATTTAACTCTCATTTCCCACCAGGAAGAGGAAATAACCAAAGGCTCAGCGTGCCGTGCCGGAACCAGATTAGGGCCTGAAGCCATCCTGCGGTGTTGCGGCCAGCTCACAAGAAAACGAGTTGAAGAAAGGAGCTCAGGGGCACTGTAATTCACAAACCTGCAGAGTTATAAATGACAACTATCGTCCAAAAATATACTGAAGTAAGGCTGCCAAGAGGACTTGAAAGCGGGGCAGAATTGCAGGAAACCGATTTCAGGAGGTAGACTGGAATTGCATTGAAAGCATAGGAAAAGAGGCAGAACGTCCACAATGATGCACTTGGCCAAAAAGGGCGTATGCGTTTTTTCCTGAATATATTCAGGAAAAAACGCATACGCCCTTTTTGGCCAACCAAGCAAGCTTGCAAAGGAAATCTGCACTACAATGAAGTCTCACTTCCCCCCGGTCAAAAGGGCCATCTGAAAAAAGTGTAAAATCCAGAAAGGCAGGACAGGCCATGGAGAACTGGGAGCCTTGTTATGCTGATGGGCGGGATGTCAATTGCCAACAGACACTCGGGAGAAGTGTATGGTGTTTCCTGAAACATCTAAAAAACAAAGCAACAGAGCCTAGGGCACTTCCACTTATGGTCCTATAGCTTAGGGAAATTAAAATCAAAAAGATACAGCCACCCCAATGTTTGGGACGCCTCTGTTTACAAGAACCTCGTTTACCGTACAAGTTCAATATCACAGAAAGTGAAAAATGGATAAAGAACTTGTGGTATTTACGTACAATGCAGTATCACTCAGCAGTGAAATCTATGTCATCAGGCCCGTAGCAGCACAATGAGTGGATTCAGGTACGATGATTCTAACTGAAATAAGTCACACAGAAAAAGAAACATCATAAGATATCAGTAATACACGGAATGTAAACTTGGCTACACAGGAACTGAATTACAGAACAGAACAGGGTCTCAAATTTAGAAAACCAACTTATGCTTGTTTAAGGGTAAAGGTGAGTTGGGGTGCTGCATAAAACCAGAGATTGAAATGAGCACAGATAAAGTTCCTTAAGCCAAATATGGAATAGACAAGAGCTACTCCTTGCTCAACGAAATGGACTCAACACCGCATATTAAACGCCTAAGAATGTACCTGACTCTTAAGTATCTTAAAACCTATGGATTGCTATGTCTCCGAAAGAGAATCAAGCATGTGTACAGGGACATAAACGCAGCAGTGATAGGATTGGAGAGGTTTGGTGAGCAAATGAAGACCCTTTGAAGTCATATTGCATGGTACCCATTCCACGGGTTTCAACTACCCAGGTTTAAGGTATTCTTCCTTCAGCTAAAACATGCATGTGGAACCTAGAGTATGATCAACCATGTGATCGGGAGACGTGTTCAAATATGTCTCAGTTTTCGTACCCTGGTACTCGGGTGCAACATTCCAGACGCTTTACTAACACTCTCCCGACTTGGAGAGTCAGTCCCTTTAACCTCCTGTTTGGCCCAGTTTGCAATTTCTGCGGAAGATGAACAGGAATAGCGAGAACCAATGAGAGACTAGCTGGAGGTGTCTGGACGGGCAAATTTAACTCTCATTTCCCACCAGGAAGAGGAAATAACCAAAGGCTCAGCGTGCCGTGCCGGAACCAGATTAGGGCCTGAAGCCATCCTGCGGTGTTGCGGCCAGCTCACAAGAAAACGAGTTGAAGAAAGGAGCTCAGGGGCACTGTAATTCACAAACCTGCAGAGTTATAAATGACAACTATCGTCCAAAAATATACTGAAGTAAGGCTGCCAAGAGGACTTGAAAGCGGGGCAGAATTGCAGGAAACCGATTTCAGGAGGTAGACTGGAATTGCATTGAAAGCATAGGAAAAGAGGCAGAACGTCCACAATGATGCACTTGGCCAAAAAGGGCGTATGCGTTTTTTCCTGAATATATTCAGGAAAAAACGCATACGCCCTTTTTGGCCAACCAAGCAAGCTTGCAAAGGAAATCTGCACTACAATGAAGTCTCACTTCCCCCCGGTCAAAAGGGCCATCTGAAAAAAGTGTAAAATCCAGAAAGGCAGGACAGGCCATGGAGAACTGGGAGCCTTGTTATGCTGATGGGCGGGATGTCAATTGCCAACAGACACTCGGGAGAAGTGTATGGTGTTTCCTGAAACATCTAAAAAACAAAGCAACAGAGCCTAGGGCACTTCCACTTATGGTCCTATAGCTTAGGGAAATTAAAATCAAAAAGATACAGCCACCCCAATGTTTGGGACGCCTCTGTTTACAAGAACCTCGTTTACCGTACAAGTTCAATATCACAGAAAGTGAAAAATGGATAAAGAACTTGTGGTATTTACGTACAATGCAGTATCACTCAGCAGTGAAATCTATGTCATCAGGCCCGTAGCAGCACAATGAGTGGATTCAGGTACGATGATTCTAACTGAAATAAGTCACACAGAAAAAGAAACATCATAAGATATCAGTAATACACGGAATGTAAACTTGGCTACACAGGAACTGAATTACAGAACAGAACAGGGTCTCAAATTTAGAAAACCAACTTATGCTTGTTTAAGGGTAAAGGTGAGTTGGGGTGCTGCATAAAACCAGAGATTGAAATGAGCACAGATAAAGTTCCTTAAGCCAAATATGGAATAGACAAGAGCTACTCCTTGCTCAACGAAATGGACTCAACACCGCATATTAAACGCCTAAGAATGTACCTGACTCTTAAGTATCTTAAAACCTATGGATTGCTATGTCTCCGAAAGAGAATCAAGCATGTGTACAGGGACATAAACGCAGCAGTGATAGGATTGGAGAGGTTTGGTGAGCAAATGAAGACCCTTTGAAGTCATATTGCATGGTACCCATTCCACGGGTTTCAACTACCCAGGTTTAAGGTATTCTTCCTTCAGCTAAAACATGCATGTGGAACCTAGAGTATGATCAACCATGTGATCGGGAGACGTGTTCAAATATGTCTCAGTTTTCGTACCCTGGTACTCGGGTGCAACATTCCAGACGCTTTACTAACACTCTCCCGACTTGGAGAGTCAGTCCCTTTAACCTCCTGTTTGGCCCAGTTTGCAATTTCTGCGGAAGATGAACAGGAATAGCGAGAACCAATGAGAGACTAGCTGGAGGTGTCTGGACGGGCAAATTTAACTCTCATTTCCCACCAGGAAGAGGAAATAACCAAAGGCTCAGCGTGCCGTGCCGGAACCAGATTAGGGCCTGAAGCCATCCTGCGGTGTTGCGGCCAGCTCCCAAGAAAACGAGTTGAAGAAAGGAGCTCAGGGGCACTGTAATTCACAAACCTGCAGAGTTATAAATGACAACTATCGTCCAAAAATATACTGAAGTAAGGCTGCCAAGAGGACTTGAAAGCGGGGCAGAATTGCAGGAAACCGATTTCAGGAGGTAGACTGGAATTGCATTGAAAGCATAGGAAAAGAGGCAGAACGTCCACAATGATGCACTTGGCCAAAAAGGGCGTATGCGTTTTTTCCTGAATATATTCAGGAAAAAACGCATACGCCCTTTTTGGCCAACCAAGCAAGCTTGCAAAGGAAATCTGCACTACAATGAAGTCTCACTTCCCCCCGGTCAAAAGGGCCATCTGAAAAAAGTGTAAAATCCAGAAAGGCAGGACAGGCCATGGAGAACTGGGAGCCTTGTTATGCTGATGGGCGGGATGTAAATTGCCAACAGACACTCGGGAGAAGTGTATGGTGTTTCCTGAAACATCTAAAAAACAAAGCAACAGAGCCTAGGGCACTTCCACTTATGGTCCTATAGCTTAGGGAAATTAAAATCAAAAAGATACAGCCACCCCAATGTTTGGGACGCCTCTGTTTACAAGAACCTCGTTTACCGTACAAGTTCAATATCACAGAAAGTGAAAAATGGATAAAGAACTTGTGGTACTTACGTACAATGCAGTATCACTCAGCAGTGAAATCTATGTCATCAGGCCCGTAGCAGCACAATGAGTGGATTCAGGTACGATGATTCTAACTGAAATAAGTCACACAGAAAAAGAAACATCATAAGATATCAGTAATACACGGAATGTAAACTTGGCTACACAGGAACTGAATTACAGAACAGAACAGGGTCTCAAATTTAGAAAACCAACTTATGCTTGTTTAAGCGGAAAGGTGAGTTGGGGTGCTGCATAAAACCAGAGATTGAAATGAGCACAGATAAAGTTCCTTAAGCCAAATATGGAATAGACAAGAGCTACTCCTTGCTCAACGAAATGGACTCAACACCGCATATTAAACGCCTAAGAATGTACCTGACTCTTAAGTATCTTAAAACCTATGGATTGCTATGTCTCCGAAAGAGAATCAAGCATGTGTACAGGGACATAAACGCAGCAGTGATAGGATTGGAGAGGTTCGGTGAGCAAATGAAGACCCTTTGAAGTCATATTGCATGGTACCCATTCCACGGGTTTCAACTACCCAGGTTTAAGGTATTCTTCCTTCAGCTAAAACATGCATGTGGAACCTAGAGTATGATCAACCATGTGATCGGGAGACGTGTTCAAATATGTCTCAGTTTTCGTACCCTGGTACTCGGGTGCAACATTCCAGACGCTTTACTAACACTCTCCCGACTTGGAGAGTCAGTCCCTTTAACCTCCTGTTTGGCCCAGTTTGCAATTTCTGCGGAAGATGAACAGGAATAGCGAGAACCAATGAGAGACTAGCTGGAGGTGTCTGGACGGGCAAATTTAACTCTCATTTCCCACCAGGAAGAGGAAATAACCAAAGGCTCAGCGTGCCGTGCCGGAACCAGATTAGGGCCTGAAGCCATCCTGCGGTGTTGCGGCCAGCTCCCAAGAAAACGAGTTGAAGAAAGGAGCTCAGGGGCACTGTAATTCACAAACCTGCAGAGTTATAAATGACAACTATCGTCCAAAAATATACTGAAGTAAGGCTGCCAAGAGGACTTGAAAGCGGGGCAGAATTGCAGGAAACCGATTTCAGGAGGTAGACTGGAATTGCATTGAAAGCATAGGAAAAGAGGCAGAACGTCCACAATGATGCACTTGGCCAAAAAGGGCGTATGCGTTTTTTCCTGAATATATTCAGGAAAAAACGCATACGCCCTTTTTGGCCAACCAAGCAAGCTTGCAAAGGAAATCTGCACTACAATGAAGTCTCACTTCCCCCCGGTCAAAAGGGCCATCTGAAAAAAGTGTAAAATCCAGAAAGGCAGGACAGGCCATGGAGAACTGGGAGCCTTGTTATGCTGATGGGCGGGATGTAAATTGCCAACAGACACTCGGGCGAAGTGTATGGTGTTTCCTGAAACATCTAAAAAACAAAGCAACAGAGCCTAGGGCACTTCCACTTATGGTCCTATAGCTTAGGGAAATTAAAATCAAAAAGATACAGCCACCCCAATGTTTGGGACGCCTCTGTTTACAAGAACCTCGTTTACCGTACAAGTTCAATATCACAGAAAGTGAAAAATGGATAAAGAACTTGTGGTACTTACGTACAATGCAGTATCACTCAGCAGTGAAATCTATGTCATCAGGCCCGTAGCAGCACAATGAGTGGATTCAGGTACGATGATTCTAACTGAAATAAGTCACACAGAAAAAGAAACATCATAAGATATCAGTAATACACGGAATGTAAACTTGGCTACACAGGAACTGAATTACAGAACAGAACAGGGTCTCAAATTTAGAAAACCAACTTATGCTTGTTTAAGGGTAAAGGTGAGTTGGGGTGCTGCATAAAACCAGAGATTGAAATGAGCACAGATAAAGTTCCTTAAGCCAAATATGGAATAGACAAGAGCTACTCCTTGCTCAACGAAATGGACTCAACACCGCATATTAAACGCCTAAGAATGTACCTGACTCTTAAGTATCTTAAAACCTATGGATTGCTATGTCTCCGAAAGAGAATCAAGCATGTGTACAGGGACATAAACGCAGCAGTGATAGGATTGGAGAGGTTCGGTGAGCAAATGAAGACCCTTTGAAGTCATATTGCATGGTACCCATTCCACGGGTTTCAACTACCCAGGTTTAAGGTATTCTTCCTTCAGCTAAAACATGCATGTGGAACCTAGAGTATGATCAACCATGTGATCGGGAGACGTGTTCAAATATGTCTCAGTTTTCGTACCCTGGTACTCGGGTGCAACATTCCAGACGCTTTACTAACACTCTCCCGACTTGGAGAGTCAGTCCCTTTAACCTCCTGTTTGGCCCAGTTTGCAATTTCTGCGGAAGATGAACAGGAATAGCGAGAACCAATGAGAGACTAGCTGGAGGTGTCTGGACGGGCAAATTTAACTCTCATTTCCCACCAGGAAGAGGAAATAACCAAAGGCTCAGCGTGCCGTGCCGGAACCAGATTAGGGCCTGAAGCCATCCTGCGGTGTTGCGGCCAGCTCCCAAGAAAACGAGTTGAAGAAAGGAGCTCAGGGGCACTGTAATTCACAAACCTGCAGAGTTATAAATGACAACTATCGTCCAAAAATATACTGAAGTAAGGCTGCCAAGAGGACTTGAAAGCGGGGCAGAATTGCAGGAAACCGATTTCAGGAGGTAGACTGGAATTGCATTGAAAGCATAGGAAAAGAGGCAGAACGTCCACAATGATGCACTTGGCCAAAAAGGGCGTATGCGTTTTTTCCTGAATATATTCAGGAAAAAACGCATACGCCCTTTTTGGCCAACCAAGCAAGCTTGCAAAGGAAATCTGCACTACAATGAAGTCTCACTTCCCCCCGGTCAAAAGGGCCATCTGAAAAAAGTGTAAAATCCAGAAAGGCAGGACAGGCCATGGAGAACTGGGAGCCTTGTTATGCTGATGGGCGGGATGTAAATTGCCAACAGACACTCGGGAGAAGTGTATGGTGTTTCCTGAAACATCTAAAAAACAAAGCAAC